>NW_006399824.1:14312872-14386225 GCF_000299155.1 Elephantulus edwardii | reverse complement strand
AATCAGGATGGGAGTGTCAGAGACAGTGTGATTGGCAAAGGACAGAGCGGAGTTTAGGGCTGTTGTACATAGGGTCGCTATGAGTCGCAAGCAACTCGACGGCACATAACAACAACAACATACTTGGACCAGGGCGCAGGCATCAGAACCACAGCAAGGCAACACTAGTTTTATTTAATCTTTGTTTTATTTCGTGTTCTTTTCTCTAGTCCGTTGCGTCGATACCCTATCTCTTCCAGTTTAGAAATTGCTAACTCAGCTATCTACTCAAAATCTTAAGTCCACTCTCCTCCTTGAATTAAGCAGGTGTTTAATTAAGGATCACTAAAACTTAAGATCAATAAAAATAGTTTGTAAAAAAAGAAGATGAAAATTAAGAGTGAAAAATAGAAAGGAAAAAAATTTGAGAAATCTTATCTGTAGCATTTTATCATAAGTACAATGGATTTTTGCCTCACCATAAATCTCTTTAAATCTGTCTCCTGAAAATGAGAAGAGAAAAACATTTTTTTTTTCAGTTTAAATGTCTGTAATTATAGGCTATTAGGTAACTGGCCATGTTCATAACTAGCGAGGTAAATGGAGCTCTTTCTGAAGCAACAGCCATGATCAAAGAGATTAATAGTAAGCTCATCTAAACTAGAAGTGTTGAACACAGTCTTAAGGGGGGAAAAAAATAGAATTAAGCAATGTCAGACAGAGTGGAGGGTAGTGTGTTTCTTTTACTAAAAATGGCAACCCTCCCCTTAAAATATTTATTTACTGAAAGTAGTACAGAACTTCAACTTTCCCCAAAAGTAACCTTACATTTTAGGAGATGCTTAATAGTATAATTCTATCCTCCTCCCCTATGTTCTAAAGATAATTAGGTCAAAAATAGAATTTTCCAAGACCAGAAATATGAGAAATTTTGTTGAAGAGCGAAAGAATACTTATCTTTGTAGGATAGTCTAAAATTAATGGGATAAAATTGAAATCCAGCTCAAATATTGCCTTTTCCCTCAAAGGGACCCAGAAAGAACTCCACAAAAACCATCTACAAAGTGAATGTGTCTTAATAAAGTCTCCAAGGCATTTTCTGTCAAGAGAATTCACCTAGCTAGACAACAGAACAGAAATAGGTAACTCACAAATCCTAGCTTCCCATCAAGAGTTCCTGGATCTGGCCAACTTGGACAGAAAACACCAATCTGGTGTGAATACAGCCTACTCAACACTCACGTTTCTCAAGCTCCTACCACAGCATAGGACCCAGCAGTCCCCTTTAAGAAGTCCAAGGCCTTGAAGTGTCCCTTTATAACTATGGCTGTCATTTATTATTTTTTTTATTTACTCCCTTGCAAAAACAGTTTAAAAAAACCTTAAATTACTGTTCTCCTTCCTGCTTCCTCTGTGGGCTTTGTAAGACTTGGGGAAGACAAAACAACTATGAGATTATCATCTCACCCCAGTCAGAATAGCAAAATTTAACAGAACAGCAAGCAACAAATGCTGGCGAGGTTGTGGAGAAACTGGAACCCTTATTCACTGTTGGTGGGAGTGTAAAATGGTGCAACCACTATGGAAGGTGGTATGGTGCTTTTTCAAAAAGTTGCAAATAGAAATACCATTTGACCCAGCAATTCCACTACTGGGAATATACCCCAAAGAGACCATAACTGACATCCATGCAGATATATGCACACACATGTTTATCGCAGCTTTGTTCACAATAGCAAGGAGTGGAAACAACCTAAGTGCCCATCAACAAACAAATGGATGAGAAGCCGTAGTATATTCACACAATGGAATACTATGCTGCATTGAAAAACAAGGAACTCATGCAATATTATTCAAAATGGGTGACCCTGGAGAACATTATGCTGAGTGAAGTATCTCAGTCACAAACGGACAAATACTGCATGGTGCCACTGTTGTAAAATAGGACTGACCTCTGAGTTGGGGGGAGACTGAGAAAGATGGGTTCAATAATGTATACTGCATTGAAACAGATGAGGGATAAACCTGTTTAAGAGGGATATGTGATTAGGTATTTTTGTCATGATAGGAGTCCAGAGTGAAGGCTGCATAGTGGAGTGGACCTCAAGGGAGTGATTCTAAAACAATGAAAGAATTTTTCTTTTACTTTTGCAAGAGGGTAATTTATTAGAGGGGAGGGTTGGGAGGGGTGAAAAGTGCAACAATGAATAAATGGAAATCCAAAGTCTCTGTAAATTTTCATTGAAATTAATAATAAATTTAAAGAAAAAGACTTGGGGAAGAAAGACTAGAAAGATAATCAGCTAAATGAAGAGGCAAGGGGTAGGTATAAAGAGATAACAATTTTCAGTAAATCTTTGCTCCAGTTTCTACTCTTAGCAGTTCTGAAATAGTATGGTTATGTAATTTGTACCAAGGGATTCCAGCGTTCCTGTCAAAAAACCTGGTGTGTGCTTGCATCACCTGTAGTGCTGTTTGAAATAAATTATTTGCTTCTCCTGCCATAGTTCTAGGGAGCTCTGGTGGCCTAGTGGGTAAGGAGTTGCACTGTCAGCCCAAAGGCATGCAGTTCTAATCTACCAGTCGCTTCATGGGAGAAAGATGGGATATCTCCTCCTGTGTGCTCTGCTGCCTCTAAAACCCCACTGGAGAGCCCATTATGAGTTGGTTCCAGCACAGTTATAACAACAAAGCATAATTCTGCCCCAAAGGTCTGAAATGGGCGTTGGCCTCTCTTGTGTTTAAAGCTTCCTGGTAAATCTGATGCATAATGCACAGCCATGAAATTTTGAGAACCAGTAAATTCCTTCCCATACCTGGGTGTAATTTGCTGGCATAAGCCCACCCACCATCTCCCCCTCTAAAGAGATGGAAATTAGGTTGATATCATTTACTATTGTGCAGCTGGAAGACATCTCAAAATTATGGCAATACAATCAGTGGTATAGTCTCTTCATTGTCTGACACCATCCTTTCTCTCCTTTCTCCCTTATCGGGTTTAACTAAGCAGATAGTTAACTAGAATAAAGACTTCATTTCCCAGCCTCATTTGAGGTAAGGTATGACCATGTTAGTAAATATTGGCCTACACGAAAGTAATGATTCTTCAATGGAAGGAGAATACACTTCTTTTTCTCCTTGTCTTATTTTTGCTGGCTGAAACATGAAAGCCATGGCTTCTGCTTGAACCGTAGGTAATTTTAGGAATGGAGGCCAGCACAGAGGAGAAGTAGGATGGAAAGAGCCTCAGGCCCAAGACATTTTGTGAAGAGCATCAGCACAGTTACAGCTCAGTACTGCTCACTTCTGGACCTCTCACGTAAAGGCAAGATATCTTGTAAAGGTATCTTGTAAAGCCACTGTAATTTGTACCATTTTCTATCCAAACATACCAGTCTGACTACTGCAGGCTGTTCACAAAGGAATATTACCCTACTTCCAAGGCTAAAATAATTAAATTAGAATATATTTTTATCTTAGCCCCAGAATCAAAATATGTCCTATTTTTGCCTCTCAAAAACATGCCCATTTCATGACATTCAAATATAAAAAATTATTGTCATGTTATGTTAGCCATTTGCTTAGACAATGTATGTTGTAATTGTTTGAATCTTCTTATGAATTAATCCACATTCACATAACTTTAAATTTCAGACATATCTCCCACCCCATCACTACGTCACTACTGCTTTTAATAGTAAACTGTGCTTCATGAATGGAGACAACACTTAACAATATACACAGTGTTACATGGAGGATGTTTCTAAATAGCCACTCACTCTCTTAAGTAGGACAGAGTTTAAATTTAGCAACATTCATTGTTTCTATGCAAATGGACATCACTAATTAGAAATGGTTGGCTTGGTTTTGCATTTTAAGTCATTAAGATCAAGAATTTCTATTTGTAACATTTTATTAGCAGTTTCTTTGGGTGACGATACCAGTCTTTCAAACAGAGGCTCTGTAGGAGAATTAAGTCCTACAGAAAATTATTTGAGTGACTATTATCTCAGTTTTCTCAAGGAAAGCACATAGCTCTCGATGCATAGGAGAGAAATTAATTCAGTACTAACAATCCCTTAGGGTATGAGGGTTTACGTCTCCGGGTGTCCTGCTTGAGAGGCTGCAGACTGCCACTAAAAATAAATTTCTGTTTGGAAAATATTCCATAACTTCAGCTGTTTTCAAATTCAGACTGATTTTCCTTTTCACTTATCCAAATTAATACTATTTAACAGATAATAAAAGTTTACTTTAATTGTTCATAAATTCCAAAGTTTTTAAAAATATTTTTTATTCCATCTTTGATAAGAACCTTCATCTAAACTCTGTAAACAATGATTCCAGATTGCAGTTTTTAAACATGAGATGATGTAATAAACACAGTATGTTCAGCAAAGCAACATAGCGGTGTGATGCACATTTTGAAATGAAATTTGATTAATAACTTCAGCAACTCCAAAAAGAAGTACTAAGATATTAACAATGAACTGGAAAGGAATGGACTTTCTCGTTGCTATTGTTGGGTGCCCTCAAGTAGCTTGCAACTCATAGAGAATCTACGCACAATGTCTTGGTTCCATACTATGCCCAAACGAATCTCACTGTCTCTGACATGCCTGACCCCATTACCCCAGTCACTGCGTCAATCCATTTCATCCATGGTCTTTCTCTCCTGTGCTATTCCTCCACCATTCCAAGCATGATGTCCTTCTCCAAAGACATGCCCAGAGTATGTGAGATGGAGTCTCAAAATCCTTGCCTCCAAGGAGCAACTTGGTTCTACACTCTCCAGAACAGCCATGTTTGTTTTCTTGGCTGTCCATGGTATATTCAGTACTCTTCTTCAGCACCACAACTCAAAGGCATTGATTCTTCTCTAATCCTTAGTCACCGTCCAGCTCTCTAATGCACAGAAAATAATTGAAATACCACGACCTGGATCAGGCACACCTTATTCTCCAGACTTACATCCTTGCTCTTAAGCACTGTGGAGAGGTCCCTGACAGCAGATTTTCCTGATACAACTCATATTATGCCTAGTAGTAAGAAACTGCACTGCTATCCCGAAGTCACTTGGCTCTAATCCACTAGCTGCTTTCAAGGAGAAGGACGGACAGTCTCCTCCTGTGTGATTAACTGCCTTTGGAAACCTACCAGAGGGTCAGTTATGAGTTGGTTCCAACTCAATGGTTCACTACAACAGTGCCAAGAGTATTGACTGTAAAACCAAGTAAGTTGAAATTGTTAACAATCTAAATCTGTTCTCCATCTATCATGGTGCTGCCAGTTGACCCAGTAGTGAGAATTTTTGTTTTCTTGATGTTGAGGTTCAATCCATATTGGAGGTTTCTGTCCTTGACCTTCTGCAACAAATCCTTCAGGTCCTCCTCAGTCTTGGCGAGCATGATTGTGTCATCTGCATAACGCAGGCTGTTTGTTGAAGAGTCTTCTCCAAATCTGATGTCATATTCTTCCTCATAAAGTCCAGCCTCCCGAATGATCCATTCCGTATATAGACTGAAAAGGTATGGAGAAAGGTTGCATCCCCGACTCACTCCTTTTCTGATTTTGAACCAGATAGTGTTTCCTTGCTCTGTTCTGACGATTGCTTCCTGGTCCAAGTGTAGCTTTCATATGAACACAATAAAGTGTTCTGGGATTCTCATTCTTCTCAAGGTTAGCCACAGTTTGTTTGTTGTGATCCACACAGTCAAATGCCTTTGTATACTCTATAAATCATAGATAGACATTCTGCTGGTACTCTCTGCTTTCAGCCAAAATCCAAATGACATTTACAGTGATGTCCCTAGTACCATGGCCTCCTCTAAATCCAGCTTGTATTTCTAGTGTTTTTCTGTCAATGTTTTGTTCCAGTCATTTTTGGATAATCTTTAGCAAGATTTTGTTTGCATATAATATCTATGATTTTATTCTATAATTTCCACACTGTTAGTGACTCTATGTACAGCAGATCTGAATCCTGACCTTTTCTGTGCCATCTTCATTATTTTAACATTCTTGAGCCCTTTGCAGCAGTCATTGTGTAAGTCCATCTGGTTGAGTGTCTTCCTGTGCTTCAAGCCTTCCAAGCACGATGGACATATTAGCCTTTCCTAATAGCATGCTCAGAGTGTATGAGATGAAGCTTTGGCATCTTTACCACCAAGGAGCACTCGACTGTACTTTCTCCAAGACATATCTGGTTTCCTTTTAGACATCCATGGAATATTCAGTGCTCTTCTCCAACACCACAGTTCAAAGGCATAAATTCTTCTGTTATCCTTATCACTTTTCAGCTATCAGATGCAGAGCAAGTATTGAAAGGACTATAGTGTGAATCAGGCACACCTTAGTCCTTAAACTGACATTGGTGCTTCTCAGGAATTTGAAGAGGTCCCTGAATGCAGGTTTTCCCAAGGCAATACATCTCCTGATCTTCTGACTGTTGATACCAAGACTTATTGTGGATCTAAATAAGATGAAGTTATTGACAGTTTCAATTATTTTCCCTTTATTGCCTATTGTTCAAGTGGGGAGAATTTTTGTTTTCTCACCCCCCCAAAAAATAGACAAAATTAGGTATGATTATAAAACAAATTTTATGTAGGAGTTGGTGACAATTGGATATGGAAGACTAAGACGTCAGCGTAAATTAAAACGAGCACATGTTTAAGTAGGAGGAGTTTTAAAAGTATGTGTCTCATTAAAATAATTAGAATAATATTTTTCTTAATGATATTGAGAATTGTAATGATGACTTTATTCTTAAATGTATTAAGTTAAATGTGTTACTGGAATGACAAAATATAAATTTACGAAAGACCATTGGACATTTGAGGCTGAAGAGGTACATGAAAAATCATTTTTCAAACTACAGAAAGGAATTCTTTTATAATAATGTACACCTAGCTGTCTCTGATGTCCCAGTTTGACATCCTAGTACTGATGTTCAAGGTCATGTTGCACTGTGAGCGTGCTCTTTGGGGTCCAGCAATGGTCATGTGTGAGTCATGAATGAAAAACCAGCTTTGAAATGTGTGGGGTGGAAAGCTAGTCTACAGAAAATTCCTCTAATCATCAGATGGATTAAAAAGCTGTTCTAGTCTTGCAATGTGCGCTAAATGACATTTTAAGAACTCAAAAGTATGTTTTTTTAAGACATAGAATAGAAAGTGATGTGCAAATGAGATACAAGCATTTTAGTCAATAAATGTTGAATATTCCATTTTAATGTGGGGAGACCACTGAGATGTTTTAGTTCAATAAGTGAGAAATTACAATTTCTGGCTTGGACGTCTATGCAGAACACCTTTTGTTGACATCTTCAAATTTATCAACTACAGGACTGAGGGGGGAAGTATTAAATAAATAGTAGTTCTGTGAAATAGTCTCTAAAGATGAGCAATGAAGTCAGTAGCCATGATTCTGATTTCAAAAAGTGAATTGTAGCCTCACAACAGAGCATTACAACAAAAGTGATAACCTAGGAAGAGGAAAAGATGCCTTTTCATGAGAAGCAATGAAGCCTTCTGGATTCAAACCATTGACTTTATGGTTAGTAGTCCAATATGTAAAACACACTGCACCACTGCTGCTTCTTATAACAAAAGTTGAATCGAATAAGAGGAAGATGTACATTTTTAAGAGAAAGAGTGGATTTGAGTCTCTTGATAATCCAGCCAATGAAGATGGTGACATACTGTGATAAGCTTTCAATTTCTTGCCTGCTTTACAAAAAACCCAATGAAGATAACAAAATTAAAATATGCATGTACAATAAAGATATGAGCACATGCTGATTAAAGAGTCATTCATCTAAATAATGGAACAGTTAAGCTTGTGTGCCACATAAGAAAACCTAGAAAGTTCTTAGATATTATCTTCATAGATGAAGGAAATTTGCTGAACATTTTCTGAGTTTTTACATCATTTATAATTGACTTTGAGAGTAGAATTGACTTGTGAGAGTGAAACTTCACAAAGCTATCAATAATTACTATTAATATTTCTATTAGCAAAGCTTAAGGAAAGACCAAATACTTTTTCATTTCTTTCTGTTTTATAAAATTATTACCAAATAAAGAGGTGATTGTTGTTGTTGATTGCCTTCGAGTCAAGCATAACTCATAGTGATTCTATGAACAAAAGGCCTGAAGCCGCTCTACAACTATTAACATTTATCAAAGTTCAAAGACTTTCTAGCAGCATGTGGTTTAGGAAGTGAATGCTATTAGATAATGGGAAATGTACGGTAGATATTGCTAAAGCACACAATTTTTAAATTTGTTCATATGCAAGTTCAAATTAAAGCTCAAGAAGGTCAAATCATATCCACAGGAATCAAAATTTAATATAAATACTGAATATAAAAACTAACCCAGGACAGGTTTGAGGTCTTGAACATCAATGAATGATGCGCTGTGGGAAAATATCAAGAATATCATCCATGAAGAATGCAAAAAGAGCAAAATGGATGTCAGAAAAGACTAAATATTGCACTAAAGGCACTGAGAAGCCAAAGCAAAGGGAATAAATTAAGGAGCTAAATAGAAGATTTCAAAGGGCAGCTCAGAAAGACAAAGCAAAGTGTTATAATGAAATGTGCAAGGAGCTGGAGTTAGAAAATCAAAAGGAGCAAACTCGCTCAGCATTTCTTAACCTGAAGGAAGTAAAGAACAAATTCAAGCCTCAAGTTGCAATGCTTAAGGATGCTATGGACAGAATATTTAATGATCAAGGAAGCATTAAAAGAAGATGAAAGAAGTATACAGAGTCACTGTACCAAGAAGAATTAACTGATACAGAAGAATTTCAAGAAACAACATAAAATGAAGAGGCAATGGTGATGAAGGAGGAAGTTCAGGCTGCTCTGAAGACATGGCAAAAAACAGAGTTCCAAGAATTTATGAAATACCAATTGACATATTCAACAGATGCTGCCCTGGATGTGCTCACCAGGTTGTGCCAAGAAATCTAGAGTACAACTACCTGGCCAATTGACTGGAAAAGGTCCATATTTATTCTCATTTCATCCCCAAAAAAGGTCACTCAACAGAGTGTGGAAATTATCAAACAATATCATTAACATCAAACACAAGTAAAATATAGCTGAAAAGTATCCAAAACCGACCAGAACAGTATGTTGACCAGATATAAAAACTGAATTTATAGGAGGTCATGGTACTAGAGATATTCTTGCCAATATCAGATGGATCTTGGCAGAAAGCCATGAATACCAGAGGAATGTCTACCTGTGTTTCATTGACTACGCAAAGGCATTTAACTGTGTGGATCACAACAAATTATAGCTAACCTTAAAGAAAATAGGAATCTCAGAACGTTTGTTTGTGCTTATGGAAAACCTATACATGGACCAGGAAGCAGTCCTCAGAACAGAGCAAGGAAACATTGTATGGTTCAAAAATCAGGAAAGAAGTGTATCGGGTATGCATCCTTTCTCCATAACTTTTTAATTATATGCAAAACAGATAATTCAGGAAGCAAGGCTTTATGAGGTGGAATGTGGTACCAGGACTGGAGGAAGACTCTGAAACCTATGTTGTGCAGATGATACAACCCTGCTTGCTGAAACTAAGGAGTAACTGAAGTACTTGCTGCAGAAGGTCAAGAACTGTAGTCTTCAATATGGATTGAAGCTCAACATCAAGAAGACAAAGATTCTCACTACTGGGCCAATTGGCAACACCAAGATAGATGGAGAAAAGATTGGGGTTTTTTTTAACAATTACAGCTTGCTTGGTTGTACAATCAACACTCTTGGCACCATGAGTCAGGAAATCAAAAGACAAATTGCGCTGGGAAAATCTGCTGTCAGGGACCTCTCCAGAGTACTGTTGAAGTAATGATGTTAGTCTAGAAACTAAGGTGTGCCTGATCCCGGCCATGGTCTTAAGCAAGTACTTGCAATGCATCAGAGAGCTGGACAATGACTAAGGACAACAGAAGAATTGATGCCTTTGAGTTGAAGCTCCGTCTCACATACTTTGGGCACATGGCCAGAAGAGATTGGTCTTTGGAGAAGGACATCATGCTTGGAAAGGTGGAGGGACAGCACTGGAGAGGAAGACCCTGGATGGGATAGATTGACACAGCAAAGGGGGTAGGTGTGTTGGAGCCAATGAGACTAGCACAGTACAGGGCAGGCTGCAGAGGTGCCATATATAGGTTCTCTATGAGTCGAAGGTGACTCAACAGCACATAACAACAACAACCTTCTTTAATTTAGGGGACTCCGGTTCCATAGTCCATAGGAAATGTACTATTGGCTAGCTCAAAGGCAGTGCCTCTCTAGCAGTTTACATTTAGCAATTCCCTGGCATAAAAGATGGGCAAGCTCCTCCTATATATTTACAGCCTCCAAAACTCTAAGGGAGGGTCAGGTACGTGTCTGTTCTCACTCAAAGGCAATGAGTGAACGAGTGAGTGATTTTTCAATTGGTGACATGTATGAAAGGTTGAGTTTATTAAATTTATAAATTAAATTCTTTGTTCTTGAAAACAATGTATTCAAATTTTGTAAATAAAGTAGAAATTTTTTTTAAAAAATTATTGTTATCTGTTTCCTCAGCCCTTATATTCACTTTTTAAAATTCCAGAGATCATTTTTAACCTATGTTGTAACATAATTGCAGTTGTCAGAACAGAGCAAGGAAACACTGCATGGTTCAAAATTGGGAAGGGCGTACGCCAGGGATGTGTCCTGTCTCCACACCTTTTCAACCTGTATGCAGAACAGATCATGCGGGAGGCTGGGCCCTATGAGGAGAAATGTGGCATTAGGATTGGTGGAAGATCCATAAACAATCTGCGTTATGCAGATACACAATCCTGCTCGCTGAAACTGAGGAGGACCTGAAAGCGCTTGCAGCTGAGGGTCAGGGACTGCAGCCTTCAATATGGATTGAGGCTCAATGTCAAGAAGACAAAGATTCTCACCACTGGACCAATTGGCATCATCAGGATGGATGGTGAAGAGATTAAGATTGTTCACAGCTTTAGTTTGCTTGGCTCCACAATCAACACTCTCGGCACCAGCAGCCAAGAAATTAAAAGGCGTATTGCCATGGCAAAGTCTGCTGTTAGGGACCTCTCTAAAGTACTCAAGAGCAACGGTGTGTCTCTGGAGACAAAGGTGCATCTGGTAAAAGCCTTGGTCTTTGCAATCACTTGTTATGCATCAGAGAGCTGGACAATAACCAAGGAGGATAGAAGGAGAATTGATGCTTTTGAGCTTTGGTGTTGGAGAAGAGTGCTGAAGGTGCCATGGACTGCGAAGAGAACAAACAGATTCATCCAGGAGATGGTTAAACCGGGCTGCTCCTTGGAGGCAAGGATTCTGAGGCTTCGTCTGACATACTTTGGCCATATTGTAAGGAGAAACCCGTCCTTGGAGAGGGACTTCATGCTTGGGAGGGTGGAGGGCAGGCGCAGGAGGGGAAGGAAGGCCCTCTGGGAGATGGGTTGATTCGGTGACTGGGGCAATCTGGATGAGTGTGTCGGAGGCAATGAGATTGGCACAGGACAGAGTTTAGAGCTGTTGTACATAGGATCGCTATGAGTTGCAAGCGACTCGACGGCACATAACAACAACAACAATGTAACTTCAGGCACCACACAACCTGTTCTGACGGCTATTGTACAATAAGTCTTATGGGGTTGGAGAGCAAGGGCAATGACAAAGGGGTCTGGGTGACGTGGAATTCTATGGTGGCAGAAGAAGTCCAAAAAAATCCAAGAACAGAACTGACAAGACCTGCTGAGAAAGTAGATTTAAAGAGTAATGAAAGGGAAGAATCAAGAACACCTCCCCCCAGCTTCTAGTTATAACAGACAAGTGGAGAGAAGACGGAAATTAAGAGTTCTGATTTAGAGTGTTAAATTCTCCCACATCCTTCTCTTGCAGAGCAACTGTGCATTGGAACCGTGTTCCTAAAGGATTGCAGCACAGTTTCTTACCACTAGGCCACCAGAGTTCCCTTTGTCATTCATGACATTGAATTCCATGTTACTTATTTTGAGTCGTGGTGCTGGTGAAGAGTTCAGAAGATCTCATGGACCACCAAAAGAATAAGCATATGTCTTGGGAAAAGTGAAGCTAGAGTGCTCCATGAGGTGAAGAGGTGAAGTTTTATGCTTGGAAAGGCAGAGGGTTGGCAAAAGAGACTCAGGCCCTCAAACAGATGGATTAACAGTGACTGCAGCATGTTTGAATCGTGGTGCGGCGGAGTAGCTGGTGGGAGATCGTTCAGTATTTGACTAGCCATTTCTCTGCCTGCTTCTGTGAGCTTCAACAGAATTTGAAATGGCTGGTGGTAAGGCTGAGAAAGACTCCGAAAGGCCAAGACAAAGGCTGTTTGCCGCTCGCAGAGAGCCGGCTTGCAGTTCCCAGTGGGCGGTATTCATGGACACCTGAAATCTAGGACGACTAGCCATGGACTTGTGGGTGCAACTGCCGCTGTATCCAGCGCAGCCATCCTGGAGTCCCTCACCACAGAGGTACTTGAATTGGCAGGAATTGCATCAAAAGACTTAAAGGTGAAACATGTAACACCTCATCACTTGCAACTTGCTATTCGAGGAGAGGAAGATTTGGACTCTTATCAAGGCTACAATTGCTGGTGGTGGTGTCATTCCACATATCCACAAATCTCTGATTGGGAAGAAAGGACAACAGAAGACTGTCTAAAGGATGCCTGGATTCCTTACTATCTCAAGTACTCTAACAGCTGTCCAGTGTTGGTGATTCCAGTGGACTGTATCTCTGTGAAAAACACAATTTTGCCTTTTTTGTAATTCTGTTTGAGCAAGTTGGGAGTTTAATTAGCTTTCCAACCAACCAAATTTCTGCATTCTAGTCTTAACCATATTTAAGTGTTACTGTGGCTTCAAAGAAGCTATTGATTCTGAAGTAGTGGGTTTTAATTAACTGTTTTTAAAAAACTGTTTGGATTTTAATTGTGATGCAGAAGTTATAGTAACAAACATTTGGTTTTGTACAGACATTTCCACTCTGGTGGATAAGGTCAATAAAGGTCATAAAAAAAAAAACAAAAAACAAAAAAACCAGTGACTGCAGCAATGGGCTCAAGTGCGTCAGTGATAATGAGAATGGCACAGGATAGGACAGGGTCAGATTGACTGTTCATGGTGTTGCTATGAGTTATACTCAACTTTATAGCATCTAAAAACAACAACATTACCTCATCTGTAATATAAAAGCCTATGTGTTACAGAACACTCCCAGCAACCCTGTGGATGAAGGCCTGACAATTCTCTCCCCCAAAAGGTTATAAGAAAGAAAACCCCAAGGAACAATTAAATACACTATAATGCCTGGAGACTCCAGGAGTCTGAATTGATCTAATGGCAATGAGTTTGGCTTGTTTGACTTGAGGGGTTTTGTTACATCATATGACGTCACGTTGTATTGTTGTTGTTAGATGTTGTCCTTTGGACCGTGACTCTTAGGCACCCTAAGAACAACAGATCCGAACCTTGCCTCTTCCAGTGCCATTGTCACCATTTCTGTCATCAACAAGCCTTCTGTTTCAGCCTCCTTGTCACTCCATATCTTTGATGGTCTTCTTGTCTTGGTTGGCCCTCTTTTTTTCCTAGCATGGTCTATTAATCTGTTATATTCATGACCCCACTCCAAGCTCAAGGATCACAAGGACTGACTGCTCATTACCCTCATGTGCATTAAGATTTTCATTAAATTGAATTAAACATGTGTTGTAGCAACTATCTACTGATCAGAGTTAACGCTTCAGTCCCATCGCCTACTAAACGTGTGGTCTTGAGGAGGTAATATCATCCACCAGAACCTTTTCTTTCTCATTTGGAAACGAGACTGTTTAGCCTTACCTCATTGGATTATCACAGGGAAAAAGATGAAACTATGCATAAAAATGGTTATCACAGTGCCTGCAATGAGAGTGCTCAGTCTTGTGGGGAGGAAGTACCAGCACTTGGCTTTCTTGTCCATACAGATCATATCTATGGCACAGACATCACAAAATCAGTGTAGTGAGAAATGTTAAGAGAGAGAAGTTACATTTTCAGTGTAAGAACACATCTCAAATAATTCAGGAGAAGATAATAGGTTTCTGCACTCTTCCAGTCCTTAAGGGGGGTGGGGGGTGTTGCTGAAAGGCACTGTGTGAGCAAAAAATAGAATGAATTTACCCAATTCTTTACTGCACTATTTAACCTCTGCTTTCTTAATCATATGCACAGCAGGGGAAAGGATGTGCTAAAACAATTCATGTGTCATGAACAAAGCAGTCGCAGATTTTAGCTCAAAAATCACACTAGGAAAACCACCAGTTGGAAGTAAAGTAATAAGGCCAAATTTATTTTTTTAATTGAGTCTTGAGTTACAAGCAACCCTTTAATTACATTAATCAAGCAGGCTTCCTCTCAGCAAATGATGAGGGAAATATATTGTTCTAACTTTGGCTAGACTTGCTTTATAAATCGTTGGTTATTATTTGGACATAAGGAAAATAAATCCCTCAGTTCCTTCCCCCACCCCATCTATTTCCATGTAACTATGGGAAGAGACAAGCATACACTTATTTCTAGACATGACTTTCTTTTAAATACTGTAAAATACACTTTAAATTTAAAACACTGACATTTAAATATTTGAAACATAATTAGTCCTCCAGCTAAATTTAATTTTCTTGTTGGTAGACTGTGTCACTATACTTTTTCCATTTCCATTGTTTTGGCTTATTATTTTTATTTATATGTGTTCCCACAAAATTCCAACCCCAAAATTGGTTTTGTGATTGGATGATTGTCAATCTACATGTCATCAGTCCCATTTTGAAGATGGTAAGACTAAGCCTTGTGGGTAATTAAATGACTTATCCCATGTGATTAACTGCCTCTGAAAACCCCACTGGAAGGTCAGCAATAAGTTGGTTTCAGCTCAGGGGTAAAGGTCATGTAGTTACTCCAGACCAGAGCTGAGTTGAACCTTGGTGTGTTTGGCACCGAACCTCATCACCCTCCTGTGTATCGTTGTCCTGGAATGTTCTCACACCTCTGCGTTTTGTGAATGCTGTCTCCTCTCTCTATGTCTATTTTGCAGTCTGGAATTTTGTCTTCCTACTCAACCTCATATATTTCCTATTACATACTTGCCCCTAAAACTCAACACAAGGACCATCTTTTCTTTACCTTCTTCTGTAGTCTCTCCTCTTTGCTCTCCCACCAGAATGGATTGGCTCTTGTTCCTTACATTTCCAGAATGACTTCCATGTACTGCTCAGTTATTTCACTCTACAAAAGACCTATATTATCCTTTCCAAGCCCACCATCTACACATTAGATTGTGACATCCTTGAAAGTTAAGGGCTGTGTATTGGTTTTTTTCTCTGACTCCTCTGGGGCTTATATAATGCTTGCCTTGTAATGCATGAATGCATAAATGTGAGGTTTAAAAACTTAGAGTTCAGTACATTCTGGAAGGGAAATACATGAAAATTTTGAGGAGCTTGGATTTTAGTAAAACTTCTGAAGATACAGTGAATAGATAAGAAATAAGGAGAAATGTCGCAATTTAAATCAAGTGGTTTAACATAAGCCCTGATTTGGAATTATAAAATCATTATATTGTTGTCATATACTATCAAGTTGGAACCAGCCCATAGCTTACCCTCCAGCAGGTTTTTAGGGGCAGTTAATTGCACGGGAAGAAATTGTCCCTCCTTCTTCCAAGGAGCAGCTGTTGGGTTTGAACTGTGCGCCTTTGGGATTGTAGCACAGCTTCTTACACTGTGGTGGTGGTGTTGTTGATTGCCACTGAGTCGTGCATGACTCATAGAGACTCCATGAACAAAAGACCTGAGGCCTTTCTATAACTATCGTTTCTCCAAGTTCATAGGGTTTCCAGAGGCATGTGGTTTAGGAAGTGGATGCCACTCCTGCTTCCCAACCTGGCTTAAAACTGGGAACTCCACCAAAAACTGTTCACCATGGGCAGTCATTATGGCATTTGAGACCTCAATGGCACAAAGTTCAGCATCACAGCAAACCCAGATTACCTCAGCACAGTAAATTGACAGAAAAGTGCTGTATGACTTAGAAGAATGTTCTGCCAAAATACAGTAGCAAAGGATTAAAACATAATCCCTCAGATCCAACGTATTAAATATAAGGTCCCTCCAGGAGGTTTTGTTAACTCCAAACAAGAGGTTTTAGTAATAATATAAAAGGGGAGGGGGGATGAAAAAAGAAATTCTGCAATGACCCTCAACCAAAATAAGAGAGCCAGTCGTACAGAGTCTTTTGTTTATGGCATCAGTACTAGATGGCACTTAACAACAACAACAATATATATTGCCAAGCCCTTATTTTCTATTTTGGACTTCCATTGGCTCAACTCTATATGATGGCGCTCTTGTTTTTGTTGAGGATCTGTGTGGATTGTTTTCTTTATTTAAGCCTCGTGTTTAGAGTCAGTAAGACCTCCAGGAGGACACTTGAATTTAAGGCCAAGAACTTGTCTCTCTGACAGTATAGGACATAAAAAAACTTCCTGGGAGGGAGGTTTGGTTTTCTGGGTTGGTTTTTTTTTTTTTGGTCATACTTTGAGAATGTAATAAAATAATATTTTATAATAAGGCAGTTACAGGTGTACATTAAGACATTTCATCCTTTTATTCTAGAGTTCAGTTATTCTTACTATGTAATTTATATTTCATTTCGTTCAAGCAGTGATTACAAACAACATCCTTTTTGTCAGTGTTATCAAACAGAGCTGCAACATGTAATTTGGTCTTACAATTTATGACCAAATTAGTTTTAGCCTGATAATTCCCCTGATCCCCCCCCCCAACACACACACACACACACACACACACACTAAAAACCACCTTGACCACTGGGTAAAGAGGAGTGTTTCTTCAGTAGAGGGCACTCCTGTGTTGTGCTGGCATATCTGCCCTCCTCACACTAGGAGGTGCTCAAGTGCCAGAGCTGTTGTCCTCAGAAAGTGATGCCTGTAAGTCTTGTTACTCCTCACCTCACAGCAATCATAAACTAATTAATGCATCATAAAAAATAAGAAGTAGAAAAGCTGTGAGTGAGTTAGTAATGGGATGGAGTCAAACAGTAATTCGGTAAAATGTGACAACCAGTCTGGGAGGGAGGGGCTGTGACATGAGTTTGCATTTCTAATGTGCCCTTCTAGTATTCAGACCTATATTTTAAGAAGGATCAGCCATTTGCTACTTTTTCCTTGGATTAATATCTAATCCTTTGCAAGGGTAACAGCATTCAGTGCTATTCCTGCGTGTCTATAGTCAGTAATGTTTGTCAAGAGCTTTGGGAGGAAAGGACTATATAAATGTCAGTAGTTATTAATATTTGGGTTTTTTATATTTATCTATCAAATGTGTTTTCCATAATCCGTTACCAAAGGTCTATTTATGTTCGTTCCTCCAATGATAAACATTTTAAAGTAAAAATAACCATAAGCCAACCTTTCTTTTTCTAATCATGGCAATATTTATCAGAAATTAACAGTTACAGTCACCTTTTTCTACAGTTGTTTATTTAGACGTATTTTTATATGCCAAGTTTGCTTTTACTCTGACTTTGGGTAATTATTGTGAAAAGCAGCGAGTGGACAAGCAGCTGACAGACGGTGTCACATTCACACATCCCACTGGGCCCTTTCTTCCTTTTCTCCTCTCTGTCTGACTGAGCCCTATGTGGCCTCTCCCCAAGTATCAGGTGAGATAGTGTTCAAAGTACTTGCCTGCTAATCCCAAGGTAGGAGGTTCAGCTCCACTAGCTGCTCTACATATAGCTGTGGCAGTCAGCTTCTGTAAAAATATAAAACCTTGGAAATTCTATAGAATGAACTTAGCGGTGCTATGTTCCGTTCCGGTAGACCACTATTTACACCAATTGTAGCCATTTTTAAGTAAAATTGAAAGTTTCCTTGACTTCTAACTCCACTTCCAAACTGTAATTCTGTAAGGGCGAGAATCCTGTTTATAATGTACTTAGCACATAGAACCGAGCCCGATCAATCCAAGTGGACTGAAACCTAAACTTTACACTAGGGCACAAAACTCAGGGAGGAAATGAGAAAGGTGTAATTACTTTGCGCATACTGTAATTAATGCTAGAAAACAAAACTTGTATAAATGGTTGACTGAGAAATTAATTTGCTTTGTAAACATTTTCTCAAATCACAATAAGAAAAGAAAAAAGTAAACATGTGAGCTGGTACATTATAAAGCTAACCAGCAGAGAATCATAGAAAATAGAGCAATATTGCTGTTCAGGTTTTTTCCTTACATGCCATTTCAACTCCATTTTCTCTGAAAGAACTGAAGTATTAGAAAAGGAATGAAATAATGGGGTTGACTTACAACTGGTTCTCTGAGGGAAGCATTCAAATCTTCGTTTAGATCAAAATCCAAAATAAGTTAGAAGACTTTGAATGAGACATCGAATATTTGATGCCTTTAAAAAATATATGTTTCCCATGTTTGGCATTGACTCATAAGAACAGGAATAGGTCAAAATATATTGCTAGCGCTGCATAGTGGAGTCTACAAAATGTAATCCTATATTCCTTCTGGTTCGAGAAGCACCATTAGCTCTTCATGTTTATGAGCACTAAATTTTACTCTAGTTTTAATAATATTAACTATAAATATCATAAGGAAATATTGTTTCTAGAAAAGGTTCATCTTGTTAAAAAAAGGCACTGAGACGCTGCTTTACAGGGCTCATTTCATGCTCTTTGATGATTTAGAGGTGACAATTTGATGTGATTTATTGCCACTCTATTCTGAATTTTAATACTGTAATGACTCATGGTGATTTTTACATTTCTTCGAGGGCTCACTTAGTTCAAATCATTGCAGTTGTTTTTACAGAGGTCATCAAAACTACGGTTCCCAGAATGCTCGTGAAAAGGACACGCTTATATGTTCAGAACAACCTTAATCTATCATGGCTGGTGCCAGATAGACAGATTATGAATTTACTGTGGCAGTCTAGTGAATTAAAGCTTTGTTGTAGACCAGTTTTCAATGCAATTCTTTCCAGTTCATATACTATAAATCATCACTCTTCACATATGACAATCACCAGTTGCCATCTCAGCATTCTAAGCATTCATGTTTTGTCTTAATTGTGCTGTCTAATTCTGCACCTAGTGCCAAGAGCTTGGAAAATATGTTTCACCATCACTAGAACCTATTTAAGGAATATTCCCTGCTCTTACTTTTTTGTGTCAAGTTGGTTTTGTATTTATGTTGAAATAATAGGAAATTAATTTAAAGAGAAATACTTCTCGTGTCTTATCTCTGCAAACAAACAAAAATAACTCCACCATAATTTACAATAAATTAGCACAGCAGTTGTTAGTACAGCTCAGCTTTATTTTGCAATTCTCACACCTAAACTCACGAGATGACACTTTTTCTGATAAGGTAATCTTTATAAGGTGGTTCTGTAGGTGATTAAATCTGACAGATGCTACTGTGATGGTGACGTTCATAGATATAACAGCAAAACATTTTTTTATCTTGTTAAAATAATAAAATGTGTTATGATCTACCAATAGAAAAATCGATGTGAAGGAAAAAAATATAAATCAGTTACAATGTGGTCTTTCGGTGTCTGGAGCCAGCATAAAATTTTCTTTGCTGCTTAATAAATAAACCAATTATAATTTTGAAAGGCTGCAAGGAACCTGATATTTTTAGAAGAAAGAATTACTGTAATGATCTTCCTGATAATTTCCTAGTGCTTACTAGTATTTTTCAGTAGGATAAGAATAAAATGTTTCAAGTAAAAACAGAAGCTAAAGAAATAGAGTATGTCCTTTCATAACATTGTGATAGTCTATTTGAGCTCCAAACTTGCCTTAAACACAGATCCTTGAAAGGCAAAATCTTCTTCTCCTCCTGAGGCAGCGATGATAATCAGGTGGCTAAGGCTTCCACTGATGCTGGCAAGCCAAAATATGCTAAGACTTAACTATTGATTGTATAATTAGATTAACCCAATTAATACTGTGCCTTCATTTTGCAATGCACATTTATGACTTGAACGGTTTTAGCCCTGGTTTCCGATTTCTAGCTGAAGGATTTGGAAGCAGTGGTTGCTTGTTGTTGCTTTTGATTACTTAAATGGTGTTAGTCTATTGATACTACAATCTGTGGAAGCACCATAATGCATGCAGCATGCGAGGTGCTCTGATTTTCTTATCTACACATCAGTTGCCTGATGTACAGAGTTCATTTCTAAATACCGGGAAGTTCCTTGAACCGAATAAATTGACATGCTGTGCCTGATTCACTTGCTTCATTAATAACCCCTTATACCCAAGCTATGTTCATAGCAGTGTGAAAGCCAGAGCCACCCTCCCAGTGCCGCGGTGGCCTGAATAATTCTTTCATCAGGCAACACATCGGGTAGACAAGCAGCACCATAGACAAACTGTATGACAGCTACTGAAGCTGTACTCATTCTCAATGCTCCAGTCTTATGATCATAAAATAACCCTCTTGCATAACTCCATCTCACGTGGACATCCTTCAGAAGCACCTATCCATTCGCCAGAAGGAATATTTAAAGTCAAGAAGCAAGTCTGGGGTGCCTAGCTGATAAACATTGAGTTATAGGTTATATTGTCAGACTGAGTGGGGGAGATTGGGTGGGGGCAGGAATCTTAAAATCTGGCACCTTGCATGGAAAGAGACTTAATAGGAAATAAAAAGTTATTATTTATTGACCACATGAGTAACTTTCTATCTTCATTTATTCTAGAAATATTTCTTAATATCCTACTTGCCAGGTTCCTGCATGGTGCAGACAATTAGTGTATTTGGTTTCAAATGGATCAGTTGCAGGTTCAAATCAGCCCAAAGGCATCACTAAAGACTTGCCTATTTGCTTCCCCCAAAATCAGCTATGGAAAAAAGTTCTGAGCACAGCTTTCCCCTTTTGTACATGGATTGGCATGACTAGGAGATGCCTCAGTGGAGGCAGGCTTCTGGTTGAAGGGTAGAAGAAAGTAGGCAAGATCCCCTCCGTTGCAGAACTTGTACTGATTCATTGTTGTAGATACGACTACCTGCCACATGAAACTTAAAAGACAAACCAACCTCCCAATTTGTAGCTCTTCCTACATGCCAGCACACTGTATAATTGCTTTCCAAATATGGGTTTAGTCCTCACTGAAGTCCATGTTATATCTCCATTAGCTATGTGAGAACAGAGACCCTTGGACCACAGATGATTAAGAATTCATAGAGTAGTGCACTGGCACCTTTCAATTGTGAAAATTATAATATTTTAATTACAAATTATTATAGAGGGGTTTGTTGGTTGGAATTTTTGGTTTGTTTTGGTGGTGGGGAGTGTTGGGGGGGTTTTTGTTTTGGGAGTTTTTTTGGTGGTTTGTTTGTTGGGTTTTGTTGGTACATGCTCTCACCTTAAATACAAATTTCAGATTGGCCCTGATTTATAGTGACCCCTTCCATAGGTGTCCAAGTCTTTAAATTGAAATGGGAGACGACTGTCCATCCTTCTCCCATGTGGCTGCTTGTCGATTTGAATCTGTGGAGACTGATTCAAAGCCTTTGGGTCTTCAGCACACCTCATTCTGGACTACACTCTAGGCTCCCCTTTTGATGGTCGAAACCAACTCTTCAAACTCACTGTTGTCAAGTTGGAACCAACTCATAGCTCCAGCAGGTTTTCCAGCGATGTAAATGGCACAGGAGGAGATTGCCCATCTTTTTGCCTCACAGAGCAACTGGTGGATTCGATCAATCAAAAAGGCACCACTTCTGGGTTAGTAGTGCAACTCCCTACAGACTACACTCCAGGAGTTATAAAGTAAGATTTAAGGAGTATGATTGCATTGTTTGCTTCCCACTCATAGATATGAATAACTCAAAACCATGAAAATGAGTTAGGGTGGAAACAACACTATGATCAGTATTTACAGGACAGCTGTTGAGATAAAGTCTTACTTTTTTAGTGCCATTATAGTGTTGCTGCCTTTCTCTTGGAAGCATAAACTGGTATAGTTCTATAATTCCTTTTATTAAATGGACAGAACTGACCAGAAATTATAGTCACAGGATGGACAATAAAACTGCTCCACCACAGAGCTAATATCTTATTCACCCAGGTTTGACTTTTAAAATGATATCAGCCATGAAAATTATTTCACTGTCTTTCTGGAGCGAGTAATCATGGTATATTTAATTCTAATCATTAAAATGTAAAAAAATAATAAAAGCCACAAAAATAGTCTGTAGTCAATTTTCTGATAAAGTAAATTTGCTTCTCCCCCCATTTATGATTTAAATGGCCTCCAGAAAGTTTTTTGGAACTCAGTGTTAATTAAAAATATGGAAATGGATTTAAAGCACATTACAGCACACAGTAGAAGAATAATCACAAGAGATTTGTTCACACAACCGTGCCCGTTTCTCAATATTTTTTAAAACTATTTCAGTTATTGGTTGCTTTTCTTTATGCCCACTCCCAGAGAAAACTGTGGTTTCAATGATAACAGCGATTACAATGGCAACAAATAGGACAGATTGCTGTTTGAGGAGGAACATGCAGTTGTTGTCACAAAACCAAATGGATGCTCCTAATCTTTCCTCTTTAATAACACAAATTAATTAAGCATATTATCTGATGTTCCTAAAAATCAATTCCTTTTATATCTTGCCATCTTTTTTAAGTGGTCAATCATCCATGCCTTATATTTGTTGACTTATGTGGTGCGGTGGAATGAAGTTCCGTGAACAAATTATCCTTTGGAAATCTGTGTCCAAATTTATAATAACATATATTGTCAGTTGACACTCACTCTCATTGTGGTCAAGTCAGAATTTACTCATAGTTGACTCTATCAGAGTGAGGTGTCACTTTGGGGTTAGAAACACCCGAAAAAAAAGTGTGAGTCACTTTATTTTCCTGAACCTTTACCTGCAAATCTATATTCTAGAGATGAGCATTTTTGGGGGATCATAAAAAACCAGTGGATGGTTCTAACTAACACTATAAATTAAGTGCGTGGGTTGGGGAATCAAATACATCTGGAACCAAGTTCTAACTGAATTTTTCATTTTTAAGTTGTACCCTTCAACAAGTGACTTAAGCTCCCAGAATTTTAGACTTTTCATCTAAAAAACTGAGTCATTGAAACCACTCTCTAAAACACAGTACCAATCAAAAGACATATTTTAGTATGTTTTCTACCTAGCCTATGCCAGTAAACAAAGTCTGCTGTTTTTCAGTCTTCATTATCAACATTCTTTTTCCTTTAAGAAGAGTAGTACTAACTTCAAACCTTCTGATTCCGATTCCACACCAGGGAGCCCAGCACAAAGGAAATCACGGGAACCATGGTCGCTGGAGTTCAGCTATCAGGTAGAGAGAAACAGTGACATCTGTTGAAAAATCTTCAGCGTAGCCTAGTATTAGAAGGTAGGCATGCAATTCGAGTCCACCAGCTGATGAACTGGAGAAAGATGGTCCATCTCCCTCCCATAAGAGTTACAGCCTCTGAAAACCTGCTGGAGGGTCAGTTATGAATGGATTTCGACTCAGTAGCAATGAATCATGAATGAGTATATGTCTCTCTGTAAAGCAACTATCCCTCAACTGAAACAATCCAGTCAAATTAATGAGTAACCATTTCAGGTATTTGGCATTAAGCTAAGCAAACATGCATACTCTAGAATTCTTTAGTAACCTCAAAATAGAGTAACACCACAAGCAACAATAAATTCAGTAAATTTGTTTCTCTGAGGGTTATCTGTTTTGTATGACATACAACCCAGTAGGCTTGGAAATGTGTAAATGAAGGGGTGTTGTGATGGACTATTCAACACCAAATAGATGCCTCCAGTTACATACATGCGGTAGGCACCCTCCAGATAAGTTGATTCTTGTCTTCAAGGTGTTTCCATGAAATAGTAGAGAGAGCACTCAGATGTAACTGTGATTCAAGCTAAGTTGTTGTTGTTGTTGCTAAATGTCGTCAAGTCATAGATGACTCATAGCGATCCTATGAACGAAAGACCTGAACACTTGTATAACTTCCATTGTTTCTCCATGTTCATTGAGTTTCTGGAGGCAAGCCATTTCAGAAGTGGTTGCCACTCCTGCTTCCAAGCTTGTTTTAATCAGGAAGTTCTACCAAACACTGTCCACCATGGATAACCATTATCACATTTGGCACATCATTGTCACAGTGTTTAGCATCACAACAACCACGAGTTACCTCTGTACAGCAATGCACAGACCAGTGCTATACCACTTAGAAGAATGTTTGACCAAAAACAATTTAAACCAGGCCTGAGGGCCACGGTGTGGGAAAATATCATGGACATTATGTTGTTGTTGTTGTTGTTGTTGTTGTTAGGTGCTGTCAAGTCAAGTACAACTCATAGTGACCCTAAGAACAGAAAGGCTGAACCTCTGGGGGAGACAGAAAAAAAAAAAAGAACAGCAGAGCTGAACCCCGTCTTATGCTTTGCCATCTTCACACTTCCTGACACAGTAGAGACTATTGTAATAGGCAATATCATGGTGGATAGAGAAGAAATTGAAACTGTCAACAACTCCATCGTGCTTGGATCTAAAATTAACACCATTGGTATCAGCAGTCAGAAAATCATGGACCGTATGGGCGGAGGGGGGGATCCTTATATGTATCCAAAAAGCTCTCTAAAAGAGTAAAAAATAACATTTGGCAATGACATATTTGACACGGGACTCATATCTAAATTTTACAGAAAATGTCAACAAGAGAAAGACAAAAGACTCACTTACAAAATGGGTAGAAAATATGAAAAAACTTTGACCGAAGAAGACATTTAGATGGCCAACAAATACATGGGAATGTAAAACTGTATGACCACTATGGAAAGAAGTCTGGCATATTCTTAAAAAGCTGAAAATCAAAATACCATTTGGCCTAGCTATTCCACTACTAAGTATATGTTGTTTTTGTTGTTGTTGTTATGATCCCTCAAGTCAAAATTATTCATTGTTGACCCTTCAGCAAGTTTTCAAAGACTGTAAATCACATGGGAGGAACTTGCCTATCTTCCTCTCACACTAGATCTACATCCTAAAGCATCAAGAGCTGCAACATGAGTAGATATATGCACACTCATGTTTATTGCAGCATTATTCACAATAGCAAAGAGATGGAAACAAACTAATTGTCCAACAGAGCATAAATATATAGAGAAATATATATATATGGTACATTCACACAATGGAATACTATGCAATGCTGAAAAATAATGACAAATTCACAAATTATGGCACAAGATAGGTGAATCTAGAGGACATTATGCTGAGCAAATGAATAAATCACAAAAGGACAACTATTGTAGGACATTACCATTAAGAAAAAAGGTTTTATGTAGAATTAATTATTCTAGTATGATTACCAGGGAGGGAAGGGGGTCAGAAAAAAAAGATAAATAGATAATAAAAACTTACCACTATCAGTGAAAGACAATATGGAATGAATGAATGATCAGACACTGTGGGTAACGTAATTAATGTTGTTGTTGTTGTTGTTGTTATGTGCCGTCGAGTCGTTTGCGACTCATAGCGACCCTATGTACAACAGCTCTAACCCCTGCTCTATCCTGTGCCAACCGCACCGCCTCTGACACACCCATCCCGATTACCCCAGTCACTGAAACAATCCACCTCATAGAGGGTCCTCCCCTCCTGCACTGTCCCTCTACTCTACCCAGCATGATGTCCCTCTCTAAAGACCTGTCTCTCCTTACAACATGTCCAAAGTATGTCAGACAAAGCCCCAGAATCCTTGCCTCCAAGAAGCAGCCTGGTTTAACCCTCTCTAGGATGAATCTGTTTGTTTTCTTGGCAGTCCATGGTACATTCAATACTCTTCTCCAGCACCACAGCTCAAAGGCGTCAATTCTCCTTCTATCCTCCCTGGTCATTGTCCAACTCTCTGATGCATAACAAGTGATTGCAAAAACCATGGCCTGTATCAGGTGCACCTTAGTTTCCAGAGAGACACCGTTGCTCTTGAGTACTTTAGAGAGGTCGTAACAGCAGACTTTCCCATCGCAATACGTTTTTTTATTTCCTGTCTGCTGGTGCCAAGAGTGTTGACCGTGAAGCAAAGCAAACTGAAGCTGTGAACAATCTCAATCTCTTCATTAGGAAACAAAATATACATGGATGATTTATTGATTGAAAAATACTATGTTTTGCAAGCTTTCACTCAAATCTCAATTTTTAAATTTTTCCAAACCCTAGAAGAACATAAAGGAGATCAAAAAATCTATTGTGTTTGTGGCTAATGTGGCCTGAAGGCCTGATGGAGCAATGATGTGAGAGAAGAGAGAATGAAGCCCTCAGAACTGAGGATGCAAGGCAGGCAACATGGCTGTGCAGACCCCCTCTGCATTTACTAAAGTCCCCACTTGGTTCAAGCTGTGGAGCCCAGGTAGTACAGTTCTTGGGGAGTTGTGCTGATAGCCCAAAAGCAGTACCTCTCTGGCACTTCAAATCCTCTATCTCTCCACAATTAAAAGATGCACAACATGCTCTCTTTCAGGTTTACAACCTTGGAAACTCACAAGTGAGCTATGAATCTGAATTTGCAAGTCTGCATCTAGTGGATGGTAGTGAACAAGCCAATGAGTGCATTCCTGGCACTACACATATTTGGGAAGTGCCAAATGTGATGAATCAAATGGAGTTCAAGGTCTGTGAAGGCAAGACCTTGGATTTGAAAGCTATAAACTGGGCACTGTCATGAAGAAAAAAAGCACGAGCAGATCTGTATCCTTCAAGGAGATGTCACCAAAGAGCTGTGTGGCTGTATTAATCCAAGGGCCGAGAGGCCATGAAGAGCTGAAACCAACTTCAAGTTTCTGAACCTGGTAATTGAGAAGCTCGTGATATCATTGAGAGACAAAGAAAGAGGAGACAGAGCAGGTTTGGGGGAGATAATTAAGTAAAGTAACTGGGCAAGCTGCAGCCTGTCCAGGATTCCAGTAAGCCCTGAGTGTGTAATGTGTAATCCAAATATTCTTCTACATCATGGCAGGAAAATACTTAATCTAGGGATCTGCACAGGCCAGCGACTTCGAGTCTTGTATAAATAGAGAAAAAAAAAACACTTGAAACTTAGTATCACAGGCTAAAACATCTGTAACTTGACAAGAGAGATGACCTGGCCCCACCCACTAATTTCACAAATGAAGAAATCATACCTCAGACATGCACACAACCCTGTGGCTGGCTAAACATTTAAGAGGAAATATGCAAATTTCTAAAATTGCAGATCTAGAGGAAAGACATCCCCTTAGATTGCTCAGAGCTGCTGTCGTAGCTTTGGTTTGTTTGTTTTTAACTAAACCAATGTGTTTTACAGATTGTGGGTAAGAGGTTTTACTGGAGAACTAAAGTATTATGGTTAACAGATTGTAGGTGAAAGTTATGTTTTTTCTTTTTATAATTGTCCACAACATCAGTTTTGTAGTTAATTTCCAAGAATTCAGATCCCATGAAAAGGACAGGAACTCTAGAGTACCTACTTACTTCTCGCCAGGGCAAATATGACTCCTTTTCCGCCATTGAAATAATGCAGTAACAACCTCCCCACATGGGGAATGAGAGGCTGGCCTGCCTGGGAGGGAGGGCCGGCAGCCTGCTTCCTGAAAAAGCTGGGTTTCTGGTTCACCAGGTACGTGAGAGAAATTGGCAACTGTTTCCTCCTAAGCAAAGAAATTCTGCTCTGTTCACAAAACAAGAATGCCTAGTACAGTTAAAAAGTCAGTTATTGAACATTTTTTAAAGGTAGGGGGAGGTTAGAGGTAGCTAAGTAGAGAGAAATATTTATAACTGTGACAACGTTTCCTTGTAATAATTTATGAGCCAACTGGAGAAGAAGGAAACACACACAAAAACTGCATAAAGTCTCCAAAACACAAACATCATGCCTTTTGAAAATTTTCTTTAGTTAAAAATTAAGGTTGAGGTTGTCTGAAGTAAATGGTTGCATTTTCGTGGTCTCTTACTTCCTTGATGTGAAGGCTTACCAACTGATTTACAACTTCCTGTGTTGTTTTTTTAACATCTATATTTGTCAGCGCATTTTTAATGTCAGATTGCTTAAAATAGATATCTTGGGGCTAGGAGGTCAGAAATAACAATATTGTGTTAACTCCTCTGAAGATTTCTTAGCACTTTACAAACATTCTCAGCTGACCCCCCAATAAAGCTTTTTCCCCTACTTAAAAAAAAAAAAGCTAAATTAGCTCCAATATAATTGTAATAAAATGAGTATTTTTGGATTTTCTGTATTTTCTTTTTTTTCCCTTTCCAGTGGATTATTTCAGTCAATAAGCTTTGAAGTGAAGTAAATTATAAGCATGTATAGCTTTATCAAAATGGTTTCAGCCCCCTCTTATTCAGGTAGTTGAAACTGTCAAAATAACAGGAAGTCCATGAAAAAAAGAAAAGAAAGTAAGAAAGATTAGAGCCAAGGACCTATAGTTTTTCCATTGCAGTTTCCTTTTTATTGATTATAATTTAATGTCTCACATGATTCCTGAAAATTATAGTACTTATTTATATAAAAGAATATTCTCAAATTTGAAGGCCAGAAAATGTTTCATTTTTGTATAAGCTATTATAAAAGATAAACAAAATACATTTTTTATTTACATTGTGAAACAATGTTCCTCAAAGATAACTATGTAACTCATCTTTATATTTACTAATAAATGGATATTAATATTTTAATTTCAAATTATTAAAAATGGGATATAATATAGAGTATCTCATTTTTAAATCTTAATATCATGAAATTCAAAAGAACTTCCCACATGAGACCAAACAAAAATTTCTCTGTAATTAGAAGTCTTGAGTTATATTACATTTAGTTCAGCAGTGTGCCTTTTAGAGTATTGACTAGTAAGTGAAACAAATAACTTCTCAGTAGCTCCTAAACAATATTTTTTAAAAGCATTAAATATATTCTAAAAAACTACAGTGAAAAATATCTTCCTTCCTTCACATTGGAGCAGTTGCAGAGAAAGTCAATCTAAAAATCAAAAGTAAAATGTCGAATTTAGTAGTTTCAATAGCTTTGGCATTTACTTTGCACAAGAAGGACCCACTGAAAGTCTGCCCTTTATGTCCTATTTAACTCTTGTCAGAATTTGTTAAAGATATTCTTTCTCTAACAGAGTTTAATCTGAGCAACCATAAGCCACATTGTACAGTGAAAATGAAGAGAGTAAAAAATTGATGTGAGGGAGAGTCAGATTTCTAAATTTAAAAAGGTGGGTATAAGTATTTTCCTATTCTAAATAGATGATTTCCCTTAGATCTGATAATAACTATAATATGTTCCTTAAACCTTAAAATGTAATTTGTTTTGTCTTTATGAGACTCAGTTTATTCAGCATAGTGCTCTCCAGTCTCTCACAAGTTATGTAGTTGTTGTTGGTGTTATGTGCCATCGAGTTGCCTGTGACTCATATCGACCCTATGTACAAAAGCCCTAAACTCTGCTCAATCCTGTGCCAATCTCACTGTCTCTAACACACCTACCCAAATTACCCCAGTCACTGAATCAATCCACCTCGTAGAGGGTATTCCTCTCCCACACTGTCCCTCCTCCCTCCCAAGCATGAGGTCCCTCTCCAAGGACTGATCCCTCCTTGCCACATGTCCAAAATATGTCAGATGAAGCTTCAGAATCCTTGCCTCCAAGGAGCAGCCTGGCTTAACCCTCTCTAGGAAGAACCTGTTCATTTTCTTAGCAGTCCATGGTATATTCAATACTCCAACACCACAGCTCAAATATATCAATTCTCTTTCTGTCCTCCCTAGTCATTGTCCAGCAAGTGATTGCAAAGACCATGGCCTGTATCAGGCACACCTTAGTCTCCAGAATGACACCATTGTTCTTCAGTACTTATTTTTCAAAATCATTGCTCCTGAGTGCTGCACAGTATTCCATCATGTAACTGTACCACATTTTCTCAATCCATTCCATTTTGGTTGGACATTTGGGTCATTTCCATGTTTTTTAAATTGTTAATAATGTTGCTATATATATTAATGTACAAATCTCCATTTGTGACTCAGTTCTTATTTCCTCAGGATGTATTCATAGCAGTCATACGGAATTTCTGTGTTCAGCTTTTTGAGGAAAAGCCAAACTGTCTTCCAGAGTGGTTATATCAATTTACAATCCCACCAAAAGTATGAGAATTCTAATCTCTCCACATGCTCTCCAATATTTATTGTTTACTGTCATGTTAAACTTTGCCACTGCTACTAGGATGAGCTGAGCTGAGCTGAGCTAGTGTCTCATTGTAGTTTTGATTTGCAGCTTTCTCATTGCCACTGAGTTTTGAGCATTTCTTCATGTGTCTTTTGTCCATTGGATTGCCTTCCTCTGTGAAAATTCTTTCCATGTCTTTTGCCCATTTTGTAATTGGATTATCAGTCTTTTTCTTGTAGAGGCCCAGGAATATTCTGTAAACTTTTGTTATGGTACCCTTGTCTAGATTGTATGGTCAAATGGTTTTTTTCCCCAATCAATAGGTTTTCTTTTCACCCTATTGGGAGAAGTTTTAAAGCACAAAGGGATTTACTCTTTAGAAAGTCCCATTCATCAATTTTATCCTTTCTTGGTTGTGCATGTTTGTCTGTATTTGTCAGCCTCTTTATAGTGTAGGCTAGGCCTCTAAGTTTGTTTTCCTTTTGTCTCTTATGATAGTCATCGTCTGGGGCTTTACCCCTAGATCTCTGATCTACCTTGAGTTGATATTTTTTTGTATTGTGAGATGTGGATCCTGCATCAGTTTTCTGTAGGTAGCAGAACAATTTTCCCAGCACCATTTGTTAAAGAGATATTGTAAAAATAGAAACATAACTAGCAAAACATGTACAGGTGTTACAAGGAGGGAAAATGTGAGAGCAGAAATGTGAGGGTGGGCAGGGGAGAAATCACAGGGTCACACAATTTGATGAATGGAGGGAGGGGGTGAAGGAAATGAGAAGGATCTAGCAGGGACCTAAAAAGATGGAGTAATGGTGGCATAGTTCAGTGGGGATTAATTTTATGAAACACAGTGTATAGGAATGATTTTATGAAATGCAGTGTGAATGAAGGAAAGTATGAAACACAGTATATACAAATTTTGTATGCAAATGAATATAAAGTAAAAATTTTTAAAAAGATAATTTATTGTGACTAAAGGAACTCTTCATGTAAAATATGTGTTGACTATCTAGACAAGGAGCTCAGATAGTGTAGTATCCAGGGTGTTGCACTGCTAAACCAAAGGAGGCTCCTTTCTAGTGAGAAAGATGCACAATCTACTCCTGTACAATTTACAGCCTAGGAACCTCAATGCAGGGCCAGCTGTGAATTGGTTCCAACTTGATGGCAGTGAGAACTGGAGTTAAGTAGTTCTGTTCCAACATAAATACTACACATGGACCACTTTAACAAACAGAAATTTATTCTCTTACAGTTTGTTACTGTTATGTGGCATTGAGTCACCTGTGAATTATAGCGACACTATGTACAGCACCTCTGAAGCCTGCCCTATCCTGAGCCAGTCCCACTAATTCCAACACACCTACCCCCAATGCCATAGTTACTGTACCAATCCATCTCATCTGGGGTCATCCTCTCCTGTAATGTCCCTCCACCCTTCCAAGCATGATGTCCTTCTACAAGGACCAGTCCCTCCTTGCCACATGCCCAAAGTATGTGAGACAGAGCTTCAAAATCCTAGCCTCCAGGGAGAAACTTGGTTTCACCCTCTCCGAGATGGATCTGTTTGTTTTCTTGGCAGTCCATAGTATGTTCAAGACTCTTCTCCAGCACCTCTACTCAAAGGCATTAATTCTTCTTCTATCATCCTTAATCATTATCCAGCTATATGATGCATAGCAAAAAATTGTGAAGACCATGGACTGGATCAGGCACACCTTAGTCTCTAGACTGCAATCATTGCTTCTCAGTATTCTGGAAAGGTCCCTGAGAGCAGATTCACCTAATGCAGTTCGCCTTTTGATTTCCTGACTGTGGGTGCCAAGAGTGCTGATTGTGGGATCAAGCAAGCTGTAACTGTTGACAACTTCAATCTCTTCTCCATCAGTCATGGTGCTGCCAATAGGCCCAGTGATGAGAATCTTTGTCTTCTTGCTGTTGCCTTCAATCCATATTGAAGACTACAGTCCTTGACTTTCTGCAGAAAGGGCTTCCTCCTCAGTTTCAGCAAGCAAAGTTGTGTCATCTGTATAATGTAGGTTGCTTATGAGTCTTCTTCCAATCCTCAAGCGACATTCCTCCCTGTAAAGTCCAGTCTCCTGAATTATCTGTTCTGCATATAGATTGAAAATGTACAGAGACAGGATGCATCCCAGACGCACCCCAGATGCACTCCCTTCCTGATTTTGAACCATTCAGTGTTTCCCTGCTCTTCTGATGACTGCTTCCTGGTTCAAAAGCTCAAATTCAATAAACTAGTCTGAGGAGAAGGCTTTTTCTCTGTGTTGGCTTTTAAAGGAAGGTCCTTCCTTATTTCTTTCAACCTCTGTGCACCTAGGATTCCTTGGAGATTTCCATGTGTCTTAGCATCAATCTTCTCCTGCATTTAGGAGGTTCTCAGCCCAGGGGTCTTGGATCCAATGGAAGTATTTTGCATCTCTTCTTTCTTGGTGGAATTAAGTTCCCTCCTTCACCCTAAGGAAACTCCCCTTCTGTAGGATCAGGATTGTAACTTGAGTGATGGTGTCGCATCCCACCCTAACTCTTTTTACAGTTGATTAGATGATCACATCATGGGGATGATGATATAAATATATAATTGGCAAATTATAGTCTTACACAAATGCTAAACCGCTGAAAAATGTGATTTAACCAAGCTGATGCATGTTTTAAAGGGTTACAGTTCAATCTAGACAATAGCATTGGGTGTAAGTTTGATACTTTCAAAGCTGTGGCTATGTGGATATAAAGAAATAGCAAGTGTTCATTGACAAATTTCTCTGGATTACTTTAACTGCTCAAAGTATTATCTATTACATAGATAAATACTATGCAACAGTGTCCTCATGAGAGATCATTGACTCTATTCCAGTGTTGGCATTATAAAGAGGATTCTTTCAATAATAACAATTATTATAAATAATAATAATAATAATAATATGTCTTACAACAAGCTATGGCTGACTCTGAGAAGAATGGGAATCCCAGAACATTGATTGTGCTAATGCAAAACATATACTTGGACCAAGAGGCAGTCATCAGAAAAGAGCAAGGAGACACTACATGGTTCAAAATCAAGAAGGGGGTCCGTCAGGGATGTATTCTGTCTCCATACCTTTTAAATCTGTATGCAGAACAGATCATCTGAGATGCTGGGTTGTACAAGGAGGAATGCAGCATCAGGATTGGTGGAAGAATCATCAACAACCTGCGTTATGCAGATGACACCTGCTTGCTGAAACTGAGGAGGACCTGAAGCGCTTGCTGCAGAAGGTCAAGGACTGCAGCCTTCAATATGGATTGAAGCTCAACATCAAGGAAACAGAGATTCTTACCACTAGGCCGCTTGGCAGCATCAGTATGGATGGTGAAGAGATTGAGATAGTTAACAGTTTTAGTTTACTTGGTTCCATAGTCAACACTCTTGGTAACAGCAGCCAGAAAATCAGGAGATGAATTGCATTAGGAAAGTCAGCTGTGAAGGACCTCTCAAGAATACTGAAGAGCAACGACGTAAGGCTGGAAACTAAGGTGCATCTGATCCAGGCTATAGTCTTCACAATTACGTACTATGCTTTGGAGAGTTGGACAGTGAATAGAGATGATAGAGAATTGATGCCTTTGAGTTGTGGTGCTGGAGAAGAGTGTTGAATATACCATGGACTGCTAGGAGAACAAACAGGTTTGTTCTGGAGAAGGTGAAGCCAGAATGCTCCTTGGAGTCAAGGATTCTGAAGCTTCGTCTGACATACTTTGGGCATGTTGCAAGGAGTGACTAGTCCTTGGAGAGGGACATCATGTTTGCGAAAGTGGAGGGACGGCGCAGGAGAGGAAGACTCTGGATGAGATGGATCAATTCTGTGAGTGGAGTGGTGGGAATTAGTGTGTTGGAGATGGCAAAGTTGGCACAGGATAGAAAGGCGTTAGGGGCTCTTGTACATAGGGTCACTATGAGTTGCAAGTGACTCGATGGCACATAACAACAACAACATGTCTCGGGATTTGATAATGCATTTGCTTTAAAGAACTCCTAGGATTTCCATCTACATTATCCAATTTGTTCTTGAATTAATTTAATGGAGTAATCAGGTAGCAACTGTCATTATTTTCCTTTTACAGATAAATAAACTGAGGCCAAGGGATTTTCTTAGAATGACACGATTAGGAATAGAGCCTAGGCTACAGCCTATAATTCAGCTATCAATCATCCTGCTTATGGCCATCTTTAGGAAATATCTGGGTACCTGAAGAACTCTTTTGACCCTCAGGAAACCTTTGTACCACAGCCAGATAAAAATATTTTTCCCCTTCCCTTTAAAGTGCATTAACTCTAAAGGAGGTAATTATTATTTAAATTCATTAGAGAGGATTTTATTGTCTGAGGTCATTAAAATAGAGGTATTCAGATTTTTTTTTTTTCAAATAGTAGCATTTTCCCTACTCAGAAGTGTGCTTTCTGGAATCAGCTTCTTTAATTATCTAACTTTCTAAAAATCTCAAATCCAACTTAAACAAGATCAAATCAAGATATATAAATAAAAATGGACACAAGGTGTTAACTGGCACTTCTTAGGCAGATTGCAAATTGGTTTGCTATGGCATGCCAACTTAAATTCCTCCTTTCAGCTTTAGCTAGAATGAGGAGTCTTAATTTCCTGCCCCAACTTGTTGTGCTGTTTTACCGTTCACTGTTTAGGTGATTAGCATGTGTGGAGTTGATGGTCTCCAAGCTCTATTAAGTTATAAATGTTCAAGCTAACAGTACGCTGTGGATAAAAATAGAAGTTGCTATTAGATGTCTATTCATACTCCACAGAAGCCTGGCAACATTTTGAACCTTTTCAAAATGTAAATATGGCATATTAAGCATAGAAAAGAAAATTAATGTGCTGCATTTGCAAGTTTATTTCCAAGTCAAAAATGCTAAGGGAGAGAAGGAGGGCTCTTGCAGAATTGATTCTACATTTTCAACATGTATTAAGAAGTTTGTAATGGCTCCAACAAAGAAAAATCCTCTAGAAATGGATTAATTAAAGTTTCTCTGATAGTCTTAGCTTTTGCATTTCCTCTCTTTTCATTTTAAATTTATGACCTCACTATGACATTCGCAGAGTTTATTGCATTTTGCAGGTGGCATTCATATGTTGGGACTTTATGCGTAATGTATTATGGGCAGAGGGTTACAATTTTTGGCTAAAAATTTCCAGACCCACGCAAGTCCTTCTAAATTAGACTTGCAAATGGCTAATACCTCTTTTCAAGGAGGGAGAAGTTAAAACATTACAGGAATTTCTATGCTTTTTTTTCTGTTAAAATTGGAGAAAGTTTGCAATTAAGTTTGCCTTTCTGAAACTTTTACATTTTTTAGTAAGTTCTGGTTTACATATGAAGTCATCAAGCTGACAAATCCAAACAAATGTCTTTTTAAAGCAAACCAGCTTTTTGTCTGTGTGCCTGTAGCTCAAAAAAAGGTTGAACAGATTTATCTTGCTTTCTGCCATTCAAGATAGTGGAAAGTTGTAATCTCAATGACATTTTTTAATATCTTGAATAAATGAAGTCAATAAAGCAATAATTGCCATTTAACTATACAATTCATATACCCTACCTACAAATTTAGAGGAATCATTTTCCCAACAATAAAACTGACGGCATTACTGGCAATATAATACAAAAAGCAGGAAAAGAAAATATGAAGTAATTTATCAATAATAAAATTGATGGTTAATATATATAGTAGAAAAAGTAAAATATATGAAATTACACAGATTTGAGGTAAAATCTTGTATTCTCAAACACAGTGGGATGTGAAAAGTGACCCTACGTATATTTTAAGAGTCAAACTGACATTTAACTTAGTCCAAGATGGTTCAAAATTCCTATCGTTTATGTCCATGGTAGATGTGCATTTTATATTGAAGATGTAATTTCTTAAAATATTTTTTTAGTTAATTCACTTGGCTTATAAGTAAAGAACTCAAATTCTTTAAATCTACATAATGTTCAGCAATGAAATTTTGTACTTATGAGTATTAAATTATGCAAAAAGCCGTTTACTTAATATTCTTTAAATACCACAGCACAATTCAACTAAACCTCTGATTGTAAAGCATCTTAAATAACACTAATGCAATGTGCACATAATGAATAGTATAAAGGACTTAAGTTAATTTTCATGTAACAGATAACATCTGGGGGAAATGTATATTGGTAAGTTATGCAAAACTAATTTTCTAGCAACCACATCTGTAGATGTTATTTATTGTATGTTCACTTAACAGTCAATTATTCTGTTTAGAAATCTATTCTCTTCTTTATTAGAGCTTTTAATGTACTCACCTTGCTTCAAATGGTCTGCTCATTATCAGAAAAATATAAATGGCATTCACATGGAACAACATGATTGTTTTTATTGTATCCATTTGTGTGCAAGCATTCAAATATGGCAAGAGAAACACATTTATTGCTTTACATTCAAAGTAATATTTAGGGGGTATTTGAAAGTCAAGCAAAACCAATCATTTGGCCAAATGGATGTATGTGTATAATCAGAAACTCCTGATTTTTAATCTCCACATTACGCCTAAGGCAAGTCACTTAAAGTCTTTCCCTTTGTTTCCTGATCTGGAGATTATGGGTACTCTTACATAAAATGAGGAGGTTACTAAATCAAGTTTTCAAACAAAAGTGTTGGGGTTTTTTTGCCTTTTTTCTTTAGTAAACAAACTTGTTCCTTTTTCTATTTTTGTTTTTCCAGATTTTAAAGGCAACATATTAGACTTTTGTGGGGGGAAAATATGAGACAATTAGAATTCTACAGGAATGTATAAAATACGTATAAAGCTGACTTTATTTAATTTGCTTCAACTATTCATAGACTTGAGGAAATTATAATGTTCTTTCAGAAAAAAATCTAACTTAATAAAGCTGACCATGTCTCTCTGTTTTAAATAGATTTTATTACAGGACCAGTGATGTTGTAAAACATGAGGTTTTGTTAAAAAAAATACAAAGGTCTAATTGTATTTTTTTAAAAGAAAGTATTACATCAGATGGTCTCATTTAAGCATATTTGCTGGCTCTGTGCTCTTACCACAATTATTGATTCTAATTTTTTTTCTTAAACTTACTTTTTTAAAAGGCTATTTATGGTAGAAAATTGCTGTGGCACTTCGAGGTGTTATATTTATTTCATTTATTTATTTGATAGTATGTCTTCTTGTTTCTAATGAAAAGACTTTATGCTTTCCTTTGTTCAAAATGGGGGCCTTTCTTTCTCTTACGGTATTTCAGTAACATAGCTTAATGTCATTCTTCATGGAAGTGAAAAACATAGCTATGGTTTGTTTCAATAATAGAATGCAAAACGCCCTGAAGAAAACAAATTCTCACCCTCAGTTTTTGCACACAAATTAAATCAAACTAATAGCTGTATGACCTACACTCATAAAAATCAACGAAAAGGCAAGCTCAAATTTCCCTGAAGCATTAAGTCAAAATTTCAAGTTTTTCAGATGAAGTTCTCTCTCTCGCTCCTTCTTTCTCCCTCCTTCTCTCTCCGTCCCTTCCTCCATTTCCCTCCCTCCCTCCTTCCCACTCCCTCCTCTCCCTCCTTCTCTCACACACACTCTCTCTCAAACACAGACAACCCCAGCAGTACAAAGACTACTAGAAAAAAAATCAGTAGTTGGCAGTAAATTCAGTTGAGTCTTAAAAAGAAATCAAGACCATGGGCAAAGGGGTTGGGTGGAGATGAGTATTAGAGATGAATTAAACATTTGAACAAAAATGTCTGCTTGCACTGAAGTGTACCAACAGATAAATGAGGAGACAAATGATTATGCACTGGGCAGCTAACCAAACGGCTGAAGGTTCGAGCTCATTCAGACACACTTCAGAAGAAAGGTCTGGTGAAATACCTCTGAAATAGAAAATATTGGAAACTCTAAGAATAAAAGTTCTACTTTGGTGTACATCAGGTCACCATGAGACAATGTTATGGACTAATTGTGTCCCACAAAATACAGGTCATTTTGGCTAAACTGTGTCCTCAGTGTTACATAATTGTCCTCCGTTTTGTGACTTGATATAATTATACTATGTAAAGGGAGCTCTGGTGGTCTAAGGGTAAGAAGCTGTGCTGCAATCCCAAAGGCACAGAATTCAAATCCACCAGATACTCCATGGATAACAATGAGCAGTCTCTTCCTGTGCAATTTATAGCCTCTGAAAATATACTAGCATATAAGCTATGAGTCAGTTCTGACTTTACTGCACACCTATGTTGTAAAGGAAGCTCAGGTGGCCTTGTGAGTAGGGAGTTGTGCTGCCAACCTAAAGGTAAGAGGTTCAAACTCACCAGCTGCTCATTGGGAGAAAGATTAACAATCTGCTCTCATGCAGTTTTATACCTTTTGAAAACCCATGGGAAGGTCCGATATTAATCAGTTCAGTGGTTTGAGTTCATGTGTTATAAACCCTCACCTCTATGATATTAATGAGGCTGGATTAGAGGCAGTTATGAAAATTATTAGGTTTTATTCTGAGGCAATCTCTTTTGAAATATAAAAGAATATAAAAGAGATTAAACAAGTGAATAGAGATTAAGGAATCAGCCCAGACCCAGAGGAAGACTGCTACCAAGACATACAGAGTTTTGAAGGTACACAAGGTCCACAGGTGCTGAAAGGAGACAAAGACCCTAAGTTCAAGCCAAAAGAAAGCGAAAGCCTTCCCTAAGAGTTAGTACCCCAAACTTGATTTTTATTTTTTTTAAAAGAAGCTTCACTGCAATCCCAGAGGCACAAGGTTCAAATCCACCAGCAACTCTGTGAGAGAAGAATAGGCAATTTCCTCTCGTGTGATTTACTGCCTCTAAAAACTTGCTGGAGAGTCACTATTAGGGGATGCTGACTCAACAGCACACAACAACAAACTGAAAGTTTCCGTTTGTTAGAAACACCTAATTGTGATTATTTCTGTTATAGCAGCAATAGGAAACTAAGTCTGAAATAGCCACAACTGAGGTTTGGTGGGTTGTTTTTTTAGTTTGGTTTTTGTTATTTTGTTTTGGTTTTCCCCCATATGGAAGAAAGGACACACATGGGAAGAAGCTGGAGTCTATTGTTACCAGGATGAAGAAGCATTCTACTGAGAACATCTGCCAGGAAGAATGTGACATCAAGATCAGAGGAAGACTCATCAATAACCTCCCTTGTGCAGATGACACACCTTGCTTGCTGAAAGTGAGTAGAACTTGAAGCCCTTGTTGCAGAAGATCAAAGAGTACAGCCTTCAGTATGGATTACATCTCAGTGCCAAGAAAACAAAATTTCTTACCACTGGTCTGATAAGCAACATCATGAACAACTTCATCTTACCTGGATTCACAATTAACACCCTTGATACCAGTAGTCAAAAAATCAGGCAACTCATTGCACTGGGAAAGTCTACAGTTAAGGACCTCTCCAAATTATTGAGGGGCATCGAAGCCAGTTTGAGGACTAAGATGTGTCTGATTCCAGCCATGGTCTTTCTGATCACTTGCTATGCGTCAAAGAGCTGGAGAATGAATAAGGATGACAAAAGAAAAATTGAGGTCTTTGAACTGTGGTGTTGGAGAAGAGTGCTGAACATCCCAACGGCTGCCAAAAGAACAGATAAATATGTCTTGAACAAAGTGCTGCCAGAGTACTCCTTGGAAGCAAAGATAATAAAGCTTTGCCTCACGTACTTCAGGAATATTGCTAGGATGTACTGTTCCTTGGAAAGGGACGTCAACGAAGGAGAGCAAGACCCTCAGCCAGATGGACTTACGTAGTGCCTGCGTCAGTGGGCTCTAGTGTGTCAGGAAATGTAAGGATGGCACAAGATAGAACAGATTCAGATCTGTTGTTCACAGGGTGACTGTGACTTATACTCAACTCAATGGCACTTAACAACAACCAAGAATAAAGGCAAAATAGCAGAATGGTCTATACTGTTTATGAACAACAAAAATATGACAACAGTAGAGATGATGAAACTCTGCTCTGTTGTTGCCATCGAGTTGACTATGATTCATAGTGACCTTATGCACAATAGCTCTGAACCTGCTCTATCCTGAGAAGATCTCACTGTCCTTGACCCACCTATCCTCAAAACTCTGCTTGATGAAAAGAAAATTCATTACATTCCTGGAATCAGCAGTGCTCCATAAACATTAATCAATTCCTTTCTCTTCTATTTTGAAGTCTCACTCACCCAGTGAGTTAACTCATCGTACATTAAAATATACACCAGTAAGCAAATGCCTCATCACCTCCCCTTGTCTCTGGAGTTCCAGGTGTAGCTTATTTATTTTACCTATAATAGTTCAGAGGCCACTAAAATATAATGAACTGTTTTCCTTTCCCTATCTTGGAAAAATAAAGAGCAATAGAATATGTGAAAGGATGAAAAACAAGTGTGGACAAAGGTATAAATAATTTGGAGGGACAATGAAAATGCTTATATAGTCCATTTAGGGAAAAGCAGTGGCTTATGAATGAGATGAGAGGAAAAACCAATTCTGATAGGCTTTCCCAGTAATTTATTTTCATTAACAGTGATGCAATTTAAAATAATCTGCAATGATATAACTTTGTAAAAGAAAATTAAATTATCAATAATATACATAATTTCCAATCATGGACGTATGATGACATATAAAAGTTTACTGAAAACAACACAGGCCAGGAAACCAACAGCAAGGTTTTCATTCCCAGCTTTGTTGGTGGGTACTTTTGATCTAAGCCAATCATTTAGCTCCTTTGTTTCTAATTTTTATCTATAAAATTATACGTCAGTGTGTATTTTCACCCAACAGCAACTTTCTATAAAATCAAGTTAAATTTCAAAATATTAATTCAAAGGAAAATATACACTATATTTTAGCTGTTGTGCTATCTTAGATGCCAGTACTTCCCAAAAACTCTCTACATAAAAAGAAATGATAAATATAACATGCTTGTTTACTTGAGATATTATGGAAAGTTAAAAATAAATGTACTATGATTTCAGGGGTTTTTTCCAAGTCTCAATGGGATGTTAATAATTTGATGTATTTATGTACCTCCAGTGTTTTTTCTTTAAACGTGTTGATCTTAAAACATAGAGCATAGAAAGATAATAAAACAGTGTTGTTGTTGTTGTTGTTGTTGTTATTGTTGTTGTTATGTGCCATCGAGTCATTTGTGGCTCATAGCAACCCCTTTGTACAACAGTCCTACGCCCTGATCTATCCTGTACCAATCTTATTGTCTCCAACATACCTATCCCCATTACCCCAGTCACTGAATCAATCCATCTCATCAAGGGTCTTCCTCTCTTGCACTGTCCCTCCACATTCCTAAGCAATACTTCCCTCTCCAAGGACAGGTCCCTCCTTGCAGTATGCCCAAAGTATATCAGATGAAGCCTCAGAATCCTTGCCTCCAAGGAGAAGCCTGGTCTCACCCTCTCCAGGATGAACTTGTTTGTTCTCCTAGCAGTCCATGCTATCTTCAGTACTCTTCAGCACCACAGCTCAAAGGCGTCAGTTCTCCAATAGGAAGGGCAAAAGTCTCATTATAAGGTATGGAGTGCAAAAATGCTAGAGAACTAATAAGGCAGAGGGCCTCAAGAATTGATCTCAAGAAGAGATGGTGTGTAAAATATAGGCTTGGGATAGTGGTACATTTTATAATAGAATTGGCTGAAATTGTGGTTATTGGCCAAAGGCTCTATCCTAATACAGCTCTTGTCTTCTCCTGCAGGAGGTGATAGAGGTTGTCAAGTCCGCAGATAGCCCCTTTCCAGGTCCTCTGGAAGAAGGAATTTCTTCTGATATTTACTCAGCATTCATCGTGCCACAACCACCATCAGATGCAGAAATGACAGTGCGCATCTTTTCCTTTTTATTCCCCTACTTCAGTCTCATTTCCTCAAAGGGCAGAGAGTGGGGATCAAATATCTTCCCAAGTGTTCTTGCTTTCTGATTTTCCATGAACAAGTATTTCTTTTAATACTTAGTTACAGATGGACAAGTTGAGAGGGTTTGATGATATTAGTCTCTTTCACTCCTTTCTGCCTAATTTCCACTTTTGGTGTTGTTATGTGCCATCCGGTTGCCTGCGGTTCATACAAAGCAAGCCTATGTACAACGGCTCTGAAACCTGCCCTATTCTGAGCCAGTCTCACTGACTCTCACACACTTACCCATTACCTCAGTCACTGTCAATTCATCTCATCCAGGGTCTTCATCTCCACTTTAACTCTCCTCAAAATAGGTACTGCCTTAGCAATGTGACTTGAGCTGTTAAAGCCCTAATGGGCAATCAGAATGCAAGGTAGCTTCAAAGTAAAACTTGTTCCAGATGAACCCAAAAATGTAGCCAACAGAAATCTGACATTAAATAAAAATCACTGAATGATCCACAACTCATCTGAGTGTTGTTTACATTCACCACACTAGGGATTGGATCCAAAACAAGGTCCTGAGGAGACCCACGGAGAAGATGTATCAGAAGTGGATGCTTTAGTTGGTTTGACCATTGAAGATATAAAATCAGTGCTGGATCAAGTAACAGATGACATTCTAATCACCATTCAGGTACTCAATTTTTATTGTATACTCTCTTATTACTAGTTAATGAATCAACCTCAACCTTAATGCCTGAAAACACTACACATGCTCTAACAGCAAGTGTGATGTTTACAATGAAGGAGTTCAATTTAATGTCTTGACATAACTTTCAACTGAGTCATCTGAGATTAATAAAATCATAAAATAGATTTGCCAAGAGCATTTAATGTGGTGCTTGTTATCAGTTTACAAAATCATGCTTCATTGAAACTAAAAAAAAAAAAAAAAGAAGAAACAGTGAAACTCTGAGCTTTGTTACACTGTAAACATGGCTCATGCAGAAGGAATCTGGATACATTTGTGAGCAGTAAACCTGAAGATCAAACCATGATCCTCAGCTGAATCTTCTCACACCAAACTTCTAAAGAGAGACATTCTAGTCATTAAACTCCTTTTTAGATGCCTTGTTCTCTGTACACATTATTTGTAGCTAAGTAAAGCATACCAGTGGCTGCAAAAACTGATTGTAGTAGCTGCCAGTGACCAACCAATTTAGCTTGATGCTGAATCTTTTTTTCATTCTGTAAGGAAAAAAGAAATAAAATGTTTCTACCTCAAACCCAAAAATTCTGCAAGAAATCACATCATTTTATACATTTTATAGGCAAAAATTACTAAATAAGTGGGTTACATATTTTGAGTAAATGTCTCTCTTATTTTGAAGAGTGCCATGAATAAGGCAACATATTGCATATTTAAAATCCTAGCGCCTCTCATGGTACAATGGAGTTATTAACTGAACATGGAACGAGAGAGGGGGGGGAGAGAAAGAGAGAGAGAGAGAGAGAGAGAGAAAAGATAGTTAAGAGAGAGACGAAATAGTAACAACTAATGGAGAAAGAGCAAAAGATTAGCTTGGCATGAGCATACCTTGTTACTTGTTTAATCACCAAATGTTATTGCAGTATTTACATGAACATTTAATGATTTGGTGCCAACAGAACCAGCCAAAGTCCTTAGCTTAATAAGGGGTGTTTAGTGTTTACCAGAAATAGTGGAAGAACACGTTTTACACAAAGCTTTATTGTTAACAACCCCATGAATGTAATAACTGGTTACTGTGTGGAAGGGCAGAGTGCAGCTGAATTAAGCTGAGCTCGGAACGTATCTCCTTTTTAGATTTGATAACATTTAATCTAAATATAGTTTGTGTATAATCATGGCCCTGGGCTTCTCGCGATCCTGTGACGCTGAAATCATTGCCGAGGAGCTGCTAGACAGTAATGGAATTGTTTGCAGGCCCAAAAAATTGAAAACATCTTTAGCAAGGCTGAGTTCCATATACCAAGCAGTATGTTTTTCTTAACTATTCATTGCACTTTTTCTCCCCAGTATTAGAGACCACAGCTTTTCTACCTTTACTACATAGGAAATAGAATTATTGCTCTGTGTGTGTTATCATCCTATTGGCCTGAAGCAATTGTTCCCTGGCCTAGAAGTTCATTAGCTTGCTCATCTAAATGTAATTAGGCATAGGAAGAACTTGGACCAGAGGTGAGGGATGGGGATCTTTTAGGTGCCATGGTCATTTCCATATTAAGTGGATTCTCAGACATCAGTGTGGACCACATGACTGCCAAGTTTTCAATAAAATGGTATCATGATGTGAATTTATACATTGTCTGAAGATAGAAAAGCCCTTTATCTTATACCAGTAATCTTAGCACACAGTACCTTTGATAAATAAATTGAAAAATGAGACACCGAAAGACTAAGTCATTTGTCTAGAGTTTCCAGGGTCGGAAGCTGATGAAAGACCCTAAATAGGAGCTGGGAACTGGGCGGTAGTCCTAATTCCAGTGTTATCCACAAAAACCACATAACCTCTAATATCACGACCAAACTACTTTGGGTTTTAATACTCTCATGGCACAGCACTTTTTCAGTGTTTACTCTTGTGTCTTGGTCATATTCCAGGTTGAGTAATTACCTAAATTGCTTACCTAAATTTCTCCTTCTGTTTTAGATGGCTAAGTTGTGTTCCATTTCTAAAACCTGCCTTCCAGTCTCCCTGGCCTTAATCACTGCCACGTCCCCGTGGTCAGTGTCTTCTGAATATACGAATCAGCATTCCTGAGTGTAGCACAGTTTAATAACTTATTATTAATGTCTAAAAATTGACTATAGTTTTTCTCCTTTCCTAAAAAATTTACTATAGTTCCTGTAATTTTTAGAGGAAAAGATGATAGAGAATCCATGCTTTAAGCATAACCTTTTCAAAGGTCCTTTTTGCATTGCTTACAGGCATATTTTACTTTATATAACTCAGAATTTCTGGAATTAGAGTATGCATCCTTAATTTTTGTAATGTGCTGGTAAGTCAGAATGGTTTCCCATTGGTTCAGTTTATAGTTTTAGAGCTTTATTAAGAATGAAGTTATCTTGGCCCTGAGATGTCAATTAAAATTATACTGAATAGAGCAAACTTTTTAAACCTATACAATTAAGGCATTTTCATTTTAAATATATATTCAAAATGAAGTTATTTTGGCCCTGACTTGTATAATAAAAATTATACCCAGTAGAGCAAACTTTAATATAGTTAAAGAATTACATTTCAGAGAAATATGAATGCTAATGGTAAATTCTTGGATTAAATGTTAGCTGTAGGACCTGTCTGAACAATATGATAAAATAATGGGAAAGCTTTAAAATGTTTGCCATTTCAAAACTTTGAGAATTTTTAGGTCAGTATTAATGTAGAGAAAGTTATACAAGTATTCAGGTCTTTCATTCATAGAGTCTCTATGAGTCATCTATGACTCTACGGCACTTAACAACAACAACATGAGTATTCTAGGTTAAAATGAGCATGAGATCATTTCAAGGTCATGTCCAATGACAAATTCAAAGTAGTCGTCAATGTTAAAACCAGGTTGTAGGGCTTCCACTCTTTCTTGAAAGGAAACAAAACCCACTTCCAGTCCTAGTGGTTGTAGTATAGCGTTTGTGCTCTGCAGTGTTCTGGAGAATTTGAGAAAGCATTGCAGAGAAGCCAGTTCATGACCAATAGTCTTTTGGTCTAAACTCTGCTGGCTATGTCTAGTCTGAAATACTGAGTGTTAAAATTCAAAGATTATTTTCCTCTTCTAGTATACCACTCTATCAGGCATGCACCTTTCCTTGATGATCCTCTCCCCAAGGTCCACACTTAATTTAGGTAAAGTTTGGTGAGATGCCATCAAGTTGATTACAACCCTTGGCAACCCTGTGAACAAAAGATCTGAATCTTGCCCCATCCTGCATACTCAGATGATTTCTATTGGCTCTAAGTGTTCGTCTAAACACTAGAAATAGATTCTAGTTGAATAAAAAAACCTAGTGAGTTGGCCATAGTTCCTTAGTTGAAAATAAATTTGACTGACTGTTGATCAAATGGAAACTGAGTGATGTGGCTGAACTCTGCAAGTTGGGCATTCTTCTTTTAAAAAAAAATTTATTGATTTTAATGAACATTTACAGAGATTTTGGATTTCTATTCATTTACTGTTGCATTTTTCTCCCTGCCCCCTCCCCCCCAAGTTTTCTCTTCTCTTTGAAAAGTAAAAGAAAAATTCCTTCATTGGTATACAGTTCCCCCACCCCATAGTACACTCCATTATGTAACCTTCATTCTGGACTCTTGTCATAACCATAATACCCAATCATATATTGCTTTTAAACTGTTCTTTCGCACATCTGTTTTGATGCAGTATACGTAATTTTTGTTGAGGGTCATGTGGAATGTTTGGTTGGTTTTTATTTAAGCCTCTTATTTAAAGTCAGCAAGACCTGTGGAGGGCCCTGTATTTAAAGCCAGGCCCTTGTCTCCACTTTGGAGACTTGGACTCTGTAAGCTGGGTCCTCTTGCTCTTGTTTTGGTTGAAGGTCGCTCTTGTTTTAGTTGAGGATTGTGTGGAATATTTGGTTGTTTTTTAGTTAAGCCTCTTGTTTAGAGTCAACAAGACCTCCTGGAGAGTCCTTGTTTTTAAAAGTTGGTTGGGCCCTAGGGCCTAAGCCCACAGACCTCTTGTTACTATATTTTGGAAGAACATTCTTCTAAGTTGTACAACACCCCTCTGTCAATTTGATGTACTGAGATAATCTGGGTTTGTTGTGATGCTGAACTTTGTGCCATTGGGGGATCAAATGCCATAACGGTTGCCCATGGTGGACAGTGTTTTGATGGAGCTCCCAGCTTAAAACAGGTTTGGCTACAGGAGTGGAATTGACTTCCTAAACAACATGCCTCTGGAAACTCTATGAACTTGGAGAAATGGCAATAGTTACAGAAAGGCTTTAGGTGTTTTGTTCCTAGGGTCACTATGAGTTGTGCTTGACTCAACAACAATCAACAACAACAATGGTCAAATGGAAGAACATGTATTGAAAGTGTAAAGAATCAACTTATGACTTCCAACAATGCTTTCGAGTCCTTTGGAATAATGGAAATAATATATATTCAAATAATTGCAAACTATATATAATCCAACATGTTCTAGACTTTGAAATTATTTTCAAGACATAAGTCAACATATTTTTAAAGAGTCCATGATATCCTATCAAATATATATGATACTAGTGAAGTACACCACTGGGAAGTTGAAATTATTTTAAAATAGGAAGTTGAAATTATTTTAAAAGTGAGAGAGTGTGTTTCATGTTATCTAGATTTCCTGTTTCATTTGTCAGATAAGAACTAATGTTAAGTGACTTACCCAAGACTGCGAACCTAAATTAAAATCATAATTTTATATTCTTAAGCCAGGGACATTTTTATTTCACCAAAACCATTGCATGAAGATATTCTTGATTCCAGGAAAGATTCCCAGGAAGGGAGATCTCATAGCATTGGCATAGCTGGTAAGGATTTCACTGTCAACCCAAAAGTGGTTCATCTCCTGGTGGTTTAAATCCACCAGCCACTATTGGAAGTAAGATAGGCAATCTCCTCCCATGAGACTGATAGCCTCCAAAAACCCACTAGAGGGTCAGCTACCCTCAATGAAAGGGATCGATTCTGTGAGTGGAGTGGTGGGAATGAATGTGTTTGAGACGGCGAGGTTGGCACAGGATAGAACAGCGTTTAGGACTCTTGTACATAGGGTCGCTATGAGTTGCAAGTGACTCGATGGCACATAACAACAACATGAGTCAGTTATGACTCAATGGTAATGAGTTGTTGAGAAGGATGCATCATTTCCTATTGCACCTGTCTAAAGGTATGGCAATTAGTGAGTGAAGAAATGACAGAGTTCCAGATGAATCAAAAGTACACTTTTCCTGAAGGACAATTTTCCATTCTCCCATACCTCTCACTCACCCACCAGGAAAGGAAAATATTCAAAGTCAAGCATCAGATTTGATTCAGGAACTTGAGAAAACTTTAGCTAGGAAAAACTAACAGTCATGTGAAAAGTTTACATTTTTGATACTGATGTAAACTAAAATGTCCCCAGTCATTTTGGTTCAGAAAATTTATGTGACCTACTATGATGAGAATGAAAAATTGAAGAGGAATGTTGTTGTTGGGTGCTGTCAAGTTGAGTATGACTCATAGTGACCCTATGAACAAAAGATCTGAAACCAGTCCTGTCCTGTGCTATCCTCACACTTCCTGACACACAAGAGCCTATTACAGCAGTCACCACGTCAGTCCACCTGGTTGAGGGTCTTCACTTCCTTTGCCAACCTTCTACCCTTCCTAACATCATGTCCCTCCCCAAGGAATAGCACCTCCTAGCAATTTATCCAAAGTATGTGAGGCGAAGTCTCATAATAACTATCAAAAACAACATTTCAATCTGTCCTGAAGTAGTCACTGTCAGTTATAAAATAATATGCACAAATCTACGAAGAAAACAAGTTAAAACAACTACAATTCAAATTTATGCATCAAATATTAATACCAAAGCTGAATAATTTTCTTTTTTACATTCTAAAATTGATCAAATATTCAATTAACATTGATAATTACTATTGATTTTAATACTTAAATTTGAAATAAGGAAGAATTTATTATTATTAGATGGTATCAAGTCAATTATGATTCATAGGAACCCTACAGAGGAGAACCTTGCCCTATCCTCAGCCATCATCATTATTGTAGTCACTGTGTAAATCCATCTCATTGCGGAGCTTCATCTCCTCGACTAACCCTTTATCATTACCAGAATTTTTCCCCCCAGAGCTGGTTTCTCCTGACAACATGCCTGTAAATAGCACCACAATTGCACTTTCTCCAAGACAGATTTGTTTGTTCTTTTGGCAATCAATAGAAGAATCAATAGATGGGAAATATAACCTTAATAACAGAAGCAATACTAGGAGTCACATGATAGAATTTTGCAAGACCAATAATTTAGTCATTGCAGACACCTTTTTTTTCAGCTACATAAATGGTGTCCACACAGTGGGCCTCACTGGATAGAATTGTTGTTGTTGTTGTTGTTGTTGTTGTTGTTGTTGTTGTTAGGTGCCGTCAAATTGAGTACGACTCATAGTGACACTGTGAGTGACAGTTCTGAACCCTGTCCTGTGCCATCCTTACCATCTGAAACACTTGAGCCCAGTAGTCACTGTGTCAAGTCTATCTCATTGGGAGTCTTCTTTTTGCTGACCCTCTATCTTTCCAAATATGATATTCCTTCTTGGGATCAAATAGATTATATTTGTTGAAAAGAAATGGAGAAACTCAGTCAGAATAAGGCCAATGGCTACTTGTGGGGAAGACCATCAATTACACACATGCAAGTTCAAGTTGAAGCTGAGGAAAAGTAAAACATGTATATATGAGCAAAAGTGCCACTCTGAGTATCTTTCCCTCACGCATTGCCAATGAGTCAGTCCTGACTCGTAGTTTATCCTCTAGTGGGTTTTGGAGGCTATAGATAGCATGGGAGATGATTGCTCATCTTTATTTCACAGAGCCACTAATGGATTTGAACCACCAGGGAGGAAGCCACCTTTGTATTAGCAGGACAACTTCCTACCCACGGGTCATTAAAACTCTTTCCTTCTAATAAATAGGTGCTATAACTTGAGTATATTGTTGTTGTTGCGTATCATCAAGTCAGAACTGACCTATAGCTGACCCTCCAGTGGGTTTTCAGAGGCAGTTTCATTGCATAGGAGGAGATTGCCATGCATGCCTTTGGGATTGCAACAGTTTTTCACCACATTTTATTCACATATTAATGACCAAAGACCAGACAAGTTATGAGATGACATCAAGCACATCTAACATGAAGAAAGGCCTTTAAAAGGAAAGGAATGAAAGAAAAGTTTAAAATGGATTTCAGAAAGACTCTGAAACCTGCTCTTGAAGTAGCTGATGTAAACAGAATAACCAATGTGGTAAAAGAATTGAACAGAAGATTTTAAAGTGTGGCATGAGAAGACAAAGCAAAATATTCTATAGATGTGCACAAAGACTTGAAGCTAAAAGGAAATAGCATGGTTGACATTTCTCAATCTGAGAGAAAAGAGGGGGAAAATCAAGTCATGAGGTGTAATATTAAAGGATTCTGTAAGCAAGATATTGAACCATACATGTATAATCAGAAGTAGATGCAAAGAATTCAGAGATACCATATCAAAAAGAGTTGATCGATGTTCAACCTTTTCAGGAAGTAGTTTATGTGATATACAAGCAGTAGAACTGAAGGCGGGGTGGAGTCTAAGCTGCATTGAAGGCCGTGGTGAAAAAAAAACTAGCTCAAGGAGTTGAGATGTTTCAACAAAGGAATGCAATGCTGGAAGTTATCATCTATGCTAGGAAATGTGAAAGGCAGCTTCCTGACCCATTGACTGCAAGAGATTTATATATTATTGTTCATTCAAAAGGAAGGTGATATAGTTGAATGCAAAGATTATCATGAAATACTATATAATGCATCATATACAATACTACATCATACACAGTAAATATTGCTGAAGATAATCCAAAAACATCACAGCAGTCCATCAACATGGAATGGCCAAACATTCATGCCAGATTCGGAAGAGAACTTGTAACAAGGGCTATCACTGCAATGTCGGAAAGGTCTTGGCTAAAAGCAGAGAATACCGTAAGGATGTTCACTATGCAATATTGGTTATACTAAGCATTAGACTGTGTGAATAATAATTAATATGGATAACATTGCAGAGAATGAGAATTCCACAAAATTTTATTATGCTTACACAAAACATATACATTGGGGCTCTTGGGAGAGAACAGTATGATTCTGTGTAGTTTTAAATTAGAAAAGGTGTGTGTCAGAATTGTATCCTTTCTCCATGCCTATTCAATTGCATGCTGAGCAAAAAATTTAAAAAAAACCCAAAACCCAACCACACCACAACTGAACTCTACGGACCCAGTGTCAAAATAGGAAGGAAGACTCTTTAGCAACCTGCATTATGCAGATGACACAATCTTGCTTGATGAAAGTAAAGACAGCTTGAAGCACTTCCTGATGAAGATCAAAGACTTTTTGTATGGATTGTACTTCACCATAAAGTAGAGAAAAATTCTCACATCTAGACCAGTAGGCAATATCAAGATAAACAGAAAAGAGTTGAGTTGTTAAGGAATTTCATTTACTTGGGTCCACAATCAATGGTCATAGAAGCAACAGTCAAGAAATTGAATGATAAGTACATTAAAATTCTGCAAAGGACATTTTTTAAGGGTTAAAACATGTAGATGCCACTGTGAGCACTATAGTGTGCCCTGGTGTTTTCAGCCGCCCATCTATATGTGCAAGATAAGCTAAAATAAGGAAGCTGGGGAAAGAATTGATGCCTTTGAAGTGTGCTCTTGATGAGGACTATTGGATATAGTCTGGGCCACCAGTAGAACTAACGAATCTACCTTGGAAGAAGTACAGCAAGAATGCAGTTGTGAGGCAAGAATGGCAAGACTTAATCTCCTAGGCATGTTACCAGGAGAGGTCAGTCCCTGGAGAAAGACTTTAGGCGAAAGACTTTAGGAGAAAGTGGCGGGTCAGTGACGAAGAAGTACCTGAACAAAATGAATTAATGCAGTGACTGTACCAAGGGGAGCCCGCACAGCAGCAATTGTGAGAATGGCACTGGGCTCTGAAATGTTTCCTTCATTTATACGTAGGGCTGCTATGATTTGGAAGGGTCTGCATGTTTCCTAGCCATAAACTATGCATGTGAAAACAGAACAGTGAAAAAGGAAGATCAAATTAAAATGGACTCATCTGATTTTTGGTGTTGCTGAAGAATATTGAATGCTCCATTGACTTCTAGAAGAACAAAAGTTTTAGAACTTTAGAAGGTTTTGTTTTGGAAAAAGAAAAAAACAAAAAAAAAATGCTGCTACCAAAATGTTCCTTGGAAGCACTTTGTCTCATGAGCTCTGGACATGTTATCAGGTGCCAAACTTGGTAAAATAGAAGATCAGAAAAAAGTGGTGGATAAACCTCAGTGAGATTGATTGGCTCAAACGTGACAACAGTGTGAGAATTGCACAAGACTAGGTATTGTTTTCTTTCGCTATGCACGGGGTTACTATGAGTTGAAACTGTCTTAATGGCACCTAACAATAGCAACAACAATGGTTTATTGATAGTCTTGTCAGAACTATCAGGGTTTATTATAAAGGAAAAACAAAATCTCGTCAGATAATCAGTGTAGAGATTATAAAATTACTGTCACCTCACTCATAAAAAGAAAAAATATGTGTTTGATTTTTTAATTATTTTGTATTTAAATGAAAACAATCAGATCTCCAAACACAGTTACCCTGAAGACCTCAATTACAAGACACCTATTACTGTTCTGAGCTTCAAATTGGGTTCTCCTCACAAAAACAGGGAATGTTTTCATCGACTCAAAACAACAATAACAAAATTAGTTTTGCTGTTTCCCCACCACTGGCATTTTGAATACAATTTTATTATCCGCTGTGGAAAAGGGAAGGCATTTCCAGGACCGCTAATGTTCCGATAATCTGAATATCTTTCTGGAATTTTGCAGGTAGCTGGTGCTCGTCCACAGAATATCACTGCTGGAGGCTAAATGTTACTGCAGTCTCAGTAACAGCTCAAACCTGTCAGCAATATCTTTTCTCCACTAAAATATGTATTTATGTATACCACAAAGAACACTCATTCCAAGAATTACAACATATGATGTGTAATTACGAAAATGGGTCTAATTGTGAGTTTATTTGTGTTGTGATTTCACACAAACAGCTAGCTTTCCAAGCGTCCATTTAGAATGGATCACTCGGGAGACAAACACATCCATTGCAAAAGGTGCGGGGACCAGTAACAATGCAAAAACCGAGCCCAGAGCAGTTATTCTGATCTGGTACTTATTGGTAAAGTCTGTCTGAAAATACAGATAAATTATCCTATCTTCCAACACAAGGCTATGTGAAAAATGGCTGTCGAAATACCACTTCCTGTTCGTAGCAGACATGCTATACATTGGGAATGTGCAGAGAAATATGATAAAGTGTTATCACATCACTACAGGCTTAAACACGGCTATGTCTGCAAAACAGGAAGGTGTGTGAAGGATAATGTCTGTCTTTAGGCACTATAGTATGTCAAAACCACAAAGACAATGTGCAGCAAAAGATAGCTCCATCCTAACCACTTTTTTTTATGATTGTCTTCACAGACTGAGATAAACGAAAAGCTGCAAATACAGGAAGAGGCCTTTAATGCACGAATAGAAAAATTGAAAAAGGACTGAGAACTCGCTGCAAAGAAAGTGACGTTAACTTCACAGAAACCGACAAAACCAGCCGGAATAATGGACTTTCCAAAGCAGCATATTACCTTCATTGTAGTTATGAGGGGGACAGCAAGCCTCACTTCTGTTACCCTAAGTAATTATAAAAGTATTGGCCCCAATTTTGTTCTCTCTTGTCCCATAACAAGCTTGTGAATCCATTGCACCGAGTGTAATAAGACCATTTTGCATACAAGAATTTAGAGACTTATGTAGAAAACTACAATTACTTTTACGATCTGCCTTTGACATTTTGACTAATAAACACTATTCATCTTCAAAGAAAATGAAACCAGCTTTTTTATTTTTTTTAAACAGCCAGAAATAAAGGAAAATAATAATAATTTTATCCACACTGACCCAGATGAACTGCAGTGTTGGCGCACAATGAAAAGATACCAGCGCTCCAGTACAGAAGAAAATTTGCTAAACAATAGCAATTCAAATGCATAGACTAGCACTTGGGTTTTATCCCCTCCCTTCCTCAAATCATTTGGTTTTTCTTATTTATACATTTCAGTGTGAAACCAATTTTCTGAAATTATATAATGCAGTTTGAAGCACTTTAATTTATTCTGTACTGTATTTGTTATTTCTAATCTTGTTACTCTCCCAGGAGAATACATGACCTATATAAAAAAGAAGCAATGTATAAATGGTTATTAAAGACCAACCTATATATAGACTATAAAAATCTTAAATATAAATCAAACTCACAGAGCTCCTAAAATTAACCATTATATTGCAGTAGAGTGATTAAAAATGTCTCAAGTCTTTGAATACTTTTATTAAAATATAATTTCAGAAGAAAAATATCCATTTGCTAACTAGAGCTTTCTAGTATGACAAATTAAACTAATTAACACCCCAGTCTTTTGTCTGTCCAAATTTCTTAGAGTTCAGAGTATTTACCAATGAAGAGCATTTGCTAGGAGGGGGCTTTTTGCCTTTGGCTCAATTCCAAATGACGATAAAGGCAGAGTAGAACTGCACCAAAGGATATCTAAGGCTATAATTCTAATGGAAGTAGATTTTAACAACTTTTTATTTCAATGTGGCTACTGGGTTTGAAACGTCAACCTTTCCGTTAAAAGGCTAAACTCAAACAAACTTGGATCATTGATACCAAGTCAGAACCAATTTATAGCTGAACCTCTAGTGGGTTTTCAGAGGTTGTAATTAGAAGGAAGGACATTGCCCATCTTTCTTCCTTGGAGTAGCTGGTGGATACAAACCACCTGCTATAAGTTGATGGTGCAACTCCTTACTCGCTAGGCTGCCAGACTTTCCTTAATTAACAGTTAACAGTAGAACATTTTCACTACTTTGTCAGCAAGTGGAGTGCCTTACCCTACTCTGCAGTCCACGGATTCCAAACAACTTAGTGTATTCTTAATGTCCATTGCTGAGATGTCTGGAAACTTCTTTTCCAGAATTCCCAACTTTCTTTCTTTCTTTTTTTTTTTTTAATTGTACAAAAAGCATTTATTATTTTTTTCTGGAATTTCCGTTTTGGTGTTGTTTTTTTTCAGTGTTTCTATTGTCCGATTTTTTTTTAATTGTTAATTTCAATGAACGTTTACAGAGATTTGAGATTTCCATTCATTCATTGTTGCACTTTTCTCCCAGCCCCCAGTACACTCTTCTCTTTGAAGAGTAAAAAAAAAATTCCTTCATTGGTATACAAACTCCCCAAACACCCCCCCCAATTCCCAGCTTTCTAAAACAGACAACTTTTAAAACCAGTCTCCGTCTCTTAAGTCCTCGCTTTCACCACTTTGCTATTCTGCTGTCCTGCAAGTGGAGAATCTCTTTGACAGCCTAACTTTGTTGTTGCTGTTGTTGTTGTGTACTGTAGAGAAGAAGCTGACCCTCCAGAGGGTTTTCAGAGTCAGTTATTCACACGGGAGGAGATTGCCCATCCCTTTCCCACAGAGCAGCTGGTGGCCTCAAACTGTGTACCTTCAGGATTGCAATGCAGCTCCTTGCCATTAGGCCACCTTATAATACCAGAAAAAGAGAAGCATGGTTGTGCAGTGGTTGAGCACTTGAATGCAAGCCTAAAGGCTGATTGTTCAAACTATCATTATAATAGTAGCACCATTTACATTTAATTTAGATTGTCTGCTCCTCTAAGATTTTTAATTGAGAAAAGAATATAAAAACATTTAAAAAATTACAAAGAATAGGCAATAAAAAGTTAAAATGCACTCTAGATATCCAGATTATTTTCCTTAGAAATTCTGTATCTTAGGAAGTTCTAGTGGCCTAGTGGCAAGAAGCTTCACTGCACTCCCAGAGGTATGAGGTTTGAATCCACCAGATGCTCTGCTGGAGAAGGAGAGACAATCTCCTCCTAAACCAGTCAGATCTGATTTCATGGTACACACAAAAAAAATAATAAAATAAAAATGAAGAAAAAAGAAATTCTTAGGCTTCTAGTAAATCCTTATTATTTTGCCCATTCAAAGAACTGGATTTGTGCAGTGTGTACATAGTTTGTAGGCAATACACTTCTTCCTTTACACTGTTTCTTTTTCTTTTTTTCTAAGAGAATAATATATCTTGGAGATAATTCTCGACCAGCACATTTTTAATGGCTGCATAGCATTTCACTTTATCAGATCCCTATTTTAATTAGTCTCATATTTAAAATTGTAACAAGGCCATCCTTGTAGATAAATATCTATGAACATATATGATTATACTTACAAAATAAACTTCAAGAAGAGAAATTTCTAGGCCAATTTGTTGAGCTTCTCAAGTTTGATAAATATTTTAAAAGCTCCTTCCAAAGAAATGTTATCAATTTAAGTCCAGAAACAACATATAAGAGAGCCCCTTTCTACACTCTATTCTAACAACATGCAAAGGGAATTTTTCATATTTAATATTCTGATTTATAGAAAATAATGTTACATTATTGTTTTAATATTTTTATCACTCATGTTTATGATTCAATGGTATATACATGAAATATGTACATATATATTATATATGTATATACTAGTTACATATATATTAATAACAAACACATGCACACAATAGGGAGCTCTACTATTGGTTTAGTGGTAAGAAATTGCACTCTCAGCCTAAAAAGGCCTGCAGTTCAAATCTACCAGCTTCTCTATAGGAGAAAGATGAACAATCTCCTCCCATGTGATTTATGCTCCACAGTCAACTATATTGTTGTAACAATAATATGCATGTTATATACATAAAATATAGATATATTGTTGTTATTGTTAGATGCCATCTAATTGACTACAACTCATAGTAACACTTTGAACAACAAATCTGAATCTTGTCATATCCTGCACTACCCTCACAATATCTGATATGCTCAAGCCATTGGGATAGTCATGGTGTCAATCCATCTTGTTAAGTGCCTTCCTCATGTCTCTGATCCTACATCTTTCAAAGCATAGTATATTTTTCAAAGTACTGGCTTCCCCAGACAATATGACTAAAGCACAGGAGATGAAGTTTCTACATCCTTACCCTACAGAGCACCTTGGCTACACTTCCACTAAGATAGACTTGTTTGTTTTATTGGCAGTCCATGCTCTTCTGCAGCACCACAATTCAAAGACATTGATTCCTCTACTGTTACTCATAGTCATTGTCTAGCTCTCAGATGCATTATAGATGGTTGGAAATACCATACATGAATCAGGTCCCTGTTGGTCTTTAAACTGATTATCAGTTCTTCTTAGCATTTTGGAGAGATCTTTAACAGTAGATTTTCCCAAAGAAAATGTCTTTCGATTTCTTGACTGCTATTATCATGGGGAAAAAAGAGAGAGAATACTCTGAAAGCAGAGAATACCAGAGGAATGTCTGTGTTTCTTTGACTATGCAAAGACGTTTGACTGTGTGGATCATAGCAAACTGTGGCTGACTCTGAGAAGAATGGGAATCCCAGAACACTTGATCGTTCTAATGTGAAACCTATGCTTGGACCAGGAGGCAGTCGTCAGAACAGAGCAAGGGAACACTGCATGGTTCAAAATTGGGACGGGTGTACGCCAGGGATGCATTCTATGTCCATACCTTTTCAACCTGTATGCAGAACAGATTATCCGAGAGTCTGGGCTCTATGAGGAAAATGTGGGGTCAAGATTGGTGGACGATTTATCAACAGTCTGCATTATGCAGATGACACAACCCTGCTTGCTGAAAATGAGGAGGACCTGAAGCACCTGCTGCATAGGGTCAAGGACTGCAGCCTACAATATGGATTGAGGCTCAGTGTCAAGAAGACAAAGATTCTCACCACTGGACCAATTGGCAGCATCAGGGTGGATGGTGAAGAGATTGAGATTGTACACAGCTTTAGTTTGCTTGGCTCCACAGTCAACACTCTTGGCACCTGTAGCCAGGAAATTAAAAGGCGAATTTCCATGGAAAGTCTGCTGTTAGGGACCTCTCCAAAGTACTGAAGAGCAATGGTGTCTCTCTGGAGACTAAGGTGCGTCTGATACAGGCCATGGTCTTCGCAATCACTTGTTATGCATCAGAGAGTTGGACAATGACCAGGGAGGATAGAAGGAGAATTTGTGCCTTTGAGCTGTGGTGCTGGAGAAGAGTATTGAGTGTACCATGGACTGCTATGAAAACAAACAGATTCATCCTGGAAAGGGTTAAACCGGGTGGCTCCTTGGAGGCAAGGATTCTGAGGCTCCGTCTAACATACTTTGGACATGTTGTGAGAAGAGACCAGTCCTTGGAGAGGGACATCATGCTTGGGAGGGTGGAGGGACAACGCGGGAGGGGAAGGCCCTCTATGAGGTGGATTGATTCAGTGACTGGGATAATCGGGATGGGGGTGTCAGAGACAGTGCGACTGGCACACAGAGCAGAGTTTAGGGCTGTTGTGCATAGGGTCGCTATGAGTCACAAGCGACTCAACGGTACATAACAACAACAACAACATTATCCTGGGAGTTGTGAGTCCAAGGGAAATTAAATCACTGACAATTTCAATTTTTCTTCATCTATCATGTTATCTTTGGGACTAGTAGTAAAGATTCTTGTTTTCTTGGTGTTGAGAGGTAATCCATATTGAAGACTGTAGTCTTCTGCAGCAAGTGAGTCAAGTCCTCTTCACTTTCTTCAAGCAATGTTGTATAATCTGCTTAGCTCAGGCTGTTGATGGTTTCAAAAAAATAAGTAAAACACAGCTGTTTTTGTTGTGTGCCTTTGAGTCAAAACTGACCCATAGCAAAAGAGAAAAAGACCTTCAGTGAAGTGAATTGGCACAGTAACTTCAACAAGGCATGGCAGAAATCATAATGATGGCACATGGCAGGACAAGGTTTACATCTCTTGGTCATAGGTTATCTGTTATTAGTAGTGGACTCCAGGGCACCCAACAGCAACAACAACGAAGCCCTGGCAGTGCAGTATTATGTGTGGGCTGATGTTTCAAATGCATCAGCCATGCCACGGGAGAAACATGAAGCAATCTTCTCCCATAAAGATTCATAGCCTCAGAACACGATACAAGTTCACTGAAAGCTGTTGTAAGTCAAAAGCACTCAGTAGGTAATAACACAAAGAGATAGATATTATTATACCCAATTAGATTCAGATTATCAATATAAACAGAGTTCTCCTACTTTGTACATCACTCGTTGCCAATTTGCAATACTGAGGTAATCTGGATTTGCTGTGACGCTGAAACTTGTGCCATTGGAGGGTGAAATGACATGATGGTTTTCCAATGTGGACAGTGTTTGCTTAAGCTCAGTTGTAAAACAGGTTTGGAAGCAGGAGTGGTATCCACTTCCTAAACTACATGCCTCTGGAAACTCTATGGACTTGGAGAAAAGAGAATAGTTATAGAAAGGGATTCGTCTTTTGTTCATGAAGTCGCTATAAGTCATGATCGACTTGACAGCAATCGCAACAGCAACAGAGTTGCTCAGCTTTCAATTGGTGGATCAAGACTTCCAACCAAAGTTTGCTCTGCTTTACAAATTAATAAATTGTAACTGAAAGATGTTTTAATGATTTCTCCATAAACACACAGCTTCTAAGTGACAAACAGGTTTTGAACTTATGTCTCATTTTGAAACCCACATACTTAACCTCTGTCTTCATTTAGCCATCCCATAATTAAAATATGAGAATGAATCATTCTCATTATTAGTGTTATAGATTTAATTGCATACTACAAGAAATATGTCCACATTCTAATCATCAGTCAATGTCATCTTGTTTTGCAACAGGATTTTCCTTTCGCTATCAGTTATAAGGTTATGCAAGAATAGGGTGACTCCTAATCCAAATCCCTTATATTTTGCAGGTAGGTGCCATCATGTCAGTTCCTATGTTCCAGAGAATGAAACACTGTCTAGTCCTGAGTCATCCTCACAATTATTTATACATTTGAGCCCATTAGTGCAGCCACTATATTAATTCATCTCCTTTAGGGTCTTCTTTTCCCCCCAACCTTCTACTTCACCAAACGTGATGGACTTCTTCAGGAACTTGTCCCTCCCAATAATATGAAATCCTTCAGTTTCTCCACTCTCACTTGTAAAGAGTATTTCAACTGTATTTCTTCTATGAAAGATTTATCTGTTCTTCTAATTATCCACAAGAAATTCAATATTCTTAGTCAATACCATAATATTGTTTTTGTTAGGTATCATCGAGTTGAATAGGACTCAGTGACCATATGAACAACAGATCTGAACCCTGTTCTATCCATTGCCACCCTCACAATCTTTGACACACTTGAGCCCATTGCTGCAGTCACTGTTTTAGTCCATCTAGTCAAGGGTCTTAATCTCTTTCATTGACCCTCATCTTTTCAAGCATGATGTCCATCTCCATGGAGTAGCCTCTACTAGCAACATGCCTGAAGTTGTGAGATGAAGCTTCATCATCTTTGCCTCCAAGGAGCATTCTGAATGCACTTTGTCTGAGACATACTTGTTTGTTCTTTTGGTAGTCCATGGGATATTCAGTACACTTGTCCAAAACTACATATCAAAGGAATCAGTCCTTCTACTATCACCCTTTGTTGTCTAGCTTTCAGATGCACACAAGTGTTTGAAAAGATTATGGCCTGAATCAAACTCTCCTTAGTCTTGAAACAAACATCATTGCTCCCCAATAATTTGGACAGATCTTTGACTGAAAACTTCCCCAGTGCAATACAGCTCCTGACCTCTTGACTTTTGGGTGTTGACTGTGGATCCAAATAAGATGAAGTTGTTAACAGTTTGAGTCATTTCTCCATCTAGTATGATGTTGTCTATGGGTCCAGTGGCGAGAAGTTTTATTATCTTTTTTGTTAGTTTGTTTTGGTTTTATTATTATATTTATTTATTTACAAAATTCAAATACATTGTTTTCCAGAACAGATTCTTCCAATTTTCCTCACCTCCCCAATTCAACAAATTGCACAACCCCATGATTAATCTCCCCCCTTCTCCTGCACATCCTCATCCCTCTGCTTCCATCCACCCTGCCCCCAATCCTCATACTCATTCTACAAAAATGGTTTTATACAATATTTGTCCTTGTCGGACTGAGTTAATTCACTCAGAATAATCCTCTCCAGTCCCTCCCAAGTTAGGTAATAATTTACAAAATCATTGTTCCTGCATGCTGCATAGTATTCCATTGTGTGAATTTTTCAATTCATTCATTTGTGGTTGGAGATCTGGGATGTTTCCATGTTCTTGTTATGGTGAATAATGCTGCCATGAACATTGGTGTACAAGCCTCCGTTTGTACCTCAGTTCTCATTTTCTCAGGGTATATTCCAAGTAGTGAATAGCTGGGTCATATGGAATTTCTATGTTCAGCTTTTAGAGGAAGCTCCAAACTACCTTCCAGAGTGGTTGCACCATTTTACAACTCCGTCAACAATGTATAAGAGTTCCTTTCTCGCCAAATTGTTTCCAACATTTATTACTTGCTGCCCTGTTAAACTTTGCCACTATTACTGGAGTGAGATGGTACCCCACTGTGGTTTTGATTTGCATCTGTCTTATTGCTAGTGATTTTGAGCATCTCTTCATGTGTCTGTTTGCCACTCGAGTATCTTCCTCTGTGAAAATTCCATGTCTTTTGCACATTTTGTAATTTGATTATGAGTCTTTTTTCTTGTGGAGATCAAGGAGTCCTCTGTAGACTTTCATTATGAGACCCTTGTATGAGATGGTATTACCAAATGTTTGTTCCCATTTGGTAGGTTTTCTTTTCATGATGTTGGGAAAAGGTTTTGATGTACACATGGATTTAATCTTTAAAAGGTCTCATGCATCAATTTTATCCTCTTCAGACTGTGCAATTCTGGTTGTATTTGGCAGTCTCTTTATACCTTGGACTAGCACTTCTAAACTTGATCTCATTTTGTCTCTTATGAACTTTATGGTTTGGGGCTTTACTCCCAGGTCTCTAATCCACCTTGAGTTGATTTTTGTGTATGGTGTGCATCCTGTTTCAGCTTTCTGCAGGTGGAAGTCCAATTTGTCAGCACCATTTGTTTAAGAGGTTATCATTTCCCCATTTGATAGATTTGATTTCCTTGTCTAATATCAGTTGACTATAGATAGCTGGGTCTATTTCTGGGTTCTCAGTTCTGTTCTACTGGTCTATGTGTCTGTCATTGTACCAGTGTCATGCTGTTTTGGTTACTATACCTCATTTTTGTTTCTCAGAAGTGTTTTGCTTATTCAGGGTCTCTTGCCTTTCCAAATAAATTTTATAATTTCCCTTTAAATATCCTTGAAAAAATGAATTTGGTGTGTGGATCGGGATTACATTTGAATGTGTAGATTGCTTTTGGTAGGATTGTCATTTTCACAATATTGAGTCTTCTGATCCATGAACAGGATATATTTTCACATTTCTTTAGGCCTTTTATTGTGTCCTGTAGAAATGCTCTGTAGTTGTCTTTGTATGGGGCTTTTGTGTCTCTAGTTAGGTTCACTTCCAAGTACCTCAATTTGTGGTTGGCTATTGTAAGTGGTATTACTTCCTTGATTTCCTTCTCCAAATTCTCTTTGTTACTGTAGAGGAATCCTACTGATTTTTGGATATTGATCTTATATCCTGTCACTCTACTAAATTGGCCTACTAACTAATGAGTTTTTTGTTGAGTTATTGAGGTTTTCTGTATATACTACCATCAGATCATCTGCAGATAGCGGCAGTTTAACCACCTCTTTGCCAATTTAGATGCCTTTTATTTTCTTCTCTTGCATAATGTTTATTATCTTACTGTTAAGATGCAAGTCATATTTAAGACTGCAGTCTTTGATCTTTTGCAGTAAGCTTCCCAGTCCTCCTCACTGTCAGCAAGCAAGGTTGCATCATCTGCATAACAAAGGTTATTGATCCTTCCTCTGGTCCTGATGCCACACTCTTCTTCATAGACCAGCTTATCTAAAAATTTGCTCATCATACAAATTGAGTAGGTATAGAGAGAAAACACAATCCTGACACACATCCTTCTTAATTTTAAACTGTGAAGTGTTCCCATGCTCTATTCTCACAACAGCCTCTTGGTCTAGGTATCAGTAGGAACATAATTAAGTGTTCTGGGAAGATTGTCGTTCTTCTCAATGTTAGCCATAGTTGATTATGATTCACAGTCAGTGCCTTTGCATAGTTAATAAAACACAGATAGACCTTTTTTTTAATTCTCTGTTTTTATTCAAGATCCATCTGACATTAGCAATGATGGCATAGATGTTTCTTAGAGATCTTCAGCAGTATTTTGCTTGCATGTGATATTATGTTATTTGATAACTTCCACATTCTATTGGATCACCTTTCTAGGGAATGGGAATAAACATGGGTCTTTTCTATTCAGTCACCTAGGCAGTTGTTCTCCAAATTTCCTGGCATAGACTAGTGACCATGTCCACAACTGCTTCTGCTAATTGAAATATGTCCATTGATATTGCATTGCTATTTGGTGCCTTAATTTTTTGCCAATGCCTTAAGTGCAGCTTGAACTTTTCCTTCATTGTTATTGGCTCTGAATTACATTGTTTTTTCACACAGGATCTTTTCCCTTTGCTTTACATGCCACTCCTCCCCCGCCCCCACCTCCCCATTTTCTTTTGATTCTTCCTAGATCATTCACAATTTTGGTCACAATATCTCTTAGTGATGTAACTAGAGGCTCAAATTCGTGCTTCAGTTATTTCAGCTTGGAAATGCCAAGCTAGTTCTTCCCTTTTTATTCTCCAATTCCAGCTCTCTGCACATTGTGTTAAAATATTTTGCTTTGTCTTCTTGAACTGCCATTTGAAATCTTCTGTTCAGGTTTTTTTCAGCATCTATACCGTAGTTTTATTTTGGCTTCTTGACTATCTAGTACAATTTTCAGAGTCTCTTCCAACACCATAATTCAAAAATATTGTTCACTTTCAGTCTTCTTTATTCAATCGCCACCTTTTGCAAACCTAAGAGGTTATTGAAAATACCATAACTTGAGTCAAGCCATCTTTGTCCTAAAAGTAACAGCTTTACTTTGCTTTGCTTTTTCCTTCCCTTCCCTTCCCTTTCTTTTCCTTTCCTTTCCTTTTTCTTTTTTTTAACAGTTTAAAGAGATCTCTTGTAGTAATTTGCCCAGGACAATATTTTACTTATTTCTTGACTGCTGCTTTCATGGGTATTGATGATTCCTATATCATTCAATAACTTACTCATAGAATTGTTCAATATTGCAACTTAAGGCTTGAGCTTGTTGTTCATTTGTTTTCACACTGAGAAATTCCAAGACTGTTCTTCACTTTTCTTTTCTAATTCTAGGTCTTGGAACATTTTTTATACTAGTTTATCTTCTCAACCAACCTCTGGAATTTCATTATTTCTTCTGTACATTTTAGCTATTTTACCTTCTAGAGCAGGATTCAAGCATTCTGACATCCATTTTCATTTTTTCTTACCTTTTTTTAATTATTTTTTTCTTACCTTTCTTAAAAAAAGTTATTGTGAATTGGGTTACAGTTTGCAGGACAGATCGGCCTTCTGTTCAAGAATTCATATACATATTTGTGGTGTCTTAGGATTATTGTGCAAAGTGGCTTTCCTAGCCACTGACTTTGACTTTGCAACGCAGCTTGGTGGGAACATGCAAATAGAGTGTGTTAATCTAGCCACAAGGGAATTGGCTAGGCTCATAATTAAATTGAGCAAGTTAATCAGCAGAAATTGGGAATCTCAATACAAACAAAGAAGAGGAAGCAGCACACACTTCAAGGCCAGAGATTCTTGCACCAGCCTGACCAGGATCTACACAAAAGCAACAGCAGCCTCAACAGAGAACCAGAGACAGAGTTGACATGGCATTGCTGCTCCTCAGAGCTAGAGGCCTTCACCCAAGCTTGCTGGAGGACGGAAGGAAGATGTCAAAGCTGGCAGGACTAAGGGAACTTGTAACACTGACCTAAGCTGTCATACTGAAAGTCAACGGGCCTGTGACCACACTTGAGAAGCTCTCTGAAGGACTGTATCCTATTGCCAACCTGAATTATTGCCTGTTAACTTCCCTAATAAACCATCTAACTGTGAATATGATTCTGTAAAGTCTGTGGCATCATTGTAATGGATTTTGGACCCAGTAGAACAGCAATTTAGTGTTATAATTAGTAGATGTAGATGCAGGAGCACAGGAGACCATGTCTAACCTTTTAATATTGTTGAGGGGACAGTTCACCTTGTGGAGTTGGTAGAAGTCAGACCCAGCTATCCTCAGGCTGCCTACACTCATTGATAGATATTTTTCATGTAATTAATCCCATTTCCACAATATAACATTACATTACATTTCATTTCTTATCTTTATGATATCTTTGATACCATCTTACAATGTACTAATAGATCTCTTCCTCTATCTATCATCTATCTATCTATCATCTATCATCTATCTTTCTAAATATACGTAATTGCTGTTGAATTGGAACTAACACATAGTTGATTCCTTCACTGTATTTCCAAGGCAGTGAATCATATAGGAGAAGATTACTACTAGTGGATTGAACTGCCAGAGAGGTGTGTCCTTTGGTTAACAGCAGAATTCCCTAAAGACTGAAATACCCAAATTCCCTATCTTATGTCTTATGAAAGGAATAGAACAGACATAGGAAAAGTTACATACAGGAGGAAAATAATATTTAAAGATCTGTCTACAAGCCAAAGGAAACCACGAAATGCCCAGGGTTTTAGAAGCTGGAAGACAGAGGGAACTATCTTCCCTAGAACCCACAGAAAGAGAAAGAATAGAGTTCTGCTAATTATCTAAATTCTGATTTATACCTCCAAATGTATGAGAAAATAACATTCTGAGTTTTTAAAGTCCAACAGTTTGCTGAATTTTCTTATGGTAGTCTTAGCAAACTGAAACAGGTATAATAACAGAATAATCTTTTTTTTTAGTATATGAGGAATTTTTTTAAATTATGCAAGAATGTAACTTTTCTAAATTCCTCATATACTAAAGATGCCAACTCCTTTGATTCATTCACCTTTACAATATATATGTTCATTGAGCTTTTCCTATATGATGACATATTCAGTTGTAAACCAAATGAAAATAATCTTTGCCAAAATAATACAGTAGAAGAAGGCAGCTAATACTATGATAAGTGTAAACATTGAGGAATTGGGAGTTTGGTGTAGTGTGAGTCTTGTGGGGGTAAAATGTTTTTATAAAAAAGGTACCTGAGGAAGATTCATCAACAACCAGTGTTATGCAGATAACACAACCTTTTTTGCTGAACGTAAGAAGTATAGGAAATTCTTGCTGCAGTCGATCAAGAACTAAAACCTTCAGGACAGATTACATCTTAACATCAAGGAGACAAAGGTCCTCACCACAGGATCAACAGTCAACATTATGATAGGTGAGTAAATGATTGAAGCTATCAATAATTTCATCCTACTTGAATCAACAGTCAACACCCGTGGTACCAGCAGGCAAGAAATCAGGAGATGTATTATATTGGGTAAGTTCACTGTCAATGACCTCTGCAAAATGCTGAAGAGCAATGATGTCAGCTTGAAGACTAAGGTGCTATTGATTCAGGCCATGATCTTCTCAATCACCTACTATGCATCAGAGACCTGAACAATGAAGGATGACTGAATAAGAATTGATGCCTTTGAGGTGCGGTGTTGGAAAAGAGTACTAAATATCCCATGGACTTCCAAAAGAACAGATTTGTCTTGGAATAGGTGCCACCAGAATGCTCCTTGGAGGCAAAGGAACCTTTCATATTTTGGACATGTAGGTAGGTGAAGCTATTCATTAGAAAAGAACATCATGCTTGGAAAGATGGAGGGTCTGCAAAGGAGAGGAAGACTGGCAACAAGATGGATTGACACAGTGACTTTGGCAATGGGCTGTAGTTTGTCAGAGATGATGAGGACCACAGAAGACAGAGCAGGTTACAGGTTGGCAATTCACAGGTCACTATCAGTTATGTTCAACTCAGTGGCACCTAACAAAAACTGCTAACTAAAGCTGTTCTGGTGGCCTCATGGTAAGAAGCTGCACCACAATCCCAAAGGCAGAGGGTTCATATGGACCAGAAGCTCCATGAAAGAAGGATCAACAATCTCCTCCATGTGATTTATTCTCTCTGAAAACCTGCTGGAGGTCACGTGTGAGTTGGTTCTGATTTGACAGCACACAACAATTGCTAATGAGCCTAAAGGAGCCCCTGGATGACGCCAGAGATACAGTGATAGACTACTAGCGCAATGGTGCCTCCAACGAGGCCTGGCTATCTGCTTCTGGAAAGAACATGGTTTAGAAAACAAACCCTGTGAGGCTTTTCTTTCTTTGTTCACTTGAAGACTCCTTGAAGTAGAACTAATTCACGAGCAACTAATAATAACAAAGTTGATATAGCTTCTCTTTTTTGAAAAAAACAAAGAAACATGTTTATATATTTTTTTAAGGTCATAAATCCACCTGAGGGCGCTTTGGTGGCTTCTCGATAAGGAACTGTGCCGCTAACTTGAATTCACAGGTGGCTCCATGGGAGAAAAGGAAGCAATCTCCTCCTATGCGATTATGGTCTCTGAAAATCCACTTGGAGGTCAGCTATAAGTTGATTTTGACTTGAAAGCAAAGAACAACAACAAAGTCTACCTATTCTAGTCTTTGGCACTAGGGCTGGCCTCTTATGAGCCAATTTTAAAAATTACCAATCTACCCCTTCCACAAACCTTTCTCTTATTTTTCAGAGTAAGGTATGTTTCTTTCACTTGCAGGGACAGTGAGAGAGATTATTTTTCCTAGCCACAATGATAAGTTTCTAAGACAAAATATATTCATTAAGTTATGAACCAGCCACAGAACAGGCTCTTTTCCAGGTGTTTGCAGGCACTGCTGCACTGAATTATAACAGTGGAGTCATTTCTCCAAAATACTAATATAAAGCCACTATTTCTATCCTCCATTTGATTGGAATCATTCAAGCATCCTGGTAGATAGTAAGTTTGCATGTTCTTAGATTGCATTTCATTATGCTTCAGTTCCCCTAGAGAATAAACGTGTGTCTTTTCCCAACAATGGTAGAAAAGAAATATCTCTGACATCTCAAATTTCAGTCTCAGGAAGACATCCCTCTTCTGGACATCAAAATAATTTTTTTTCTGAAGATTGATTTCCCCCCCTACATCCCAAAAGTCAGGACCCATTCGTGGCAGCCAAAGCAACTATTAATTTATGTTCTTAAGGAAATAGAGTCCAGATCAAAATAATCACATCTTGTTGGAAGTCAAATTCCAAAATACAGAATAACTACAAATCTCTTTTATTTTTAGACTCTTTTCTTCTTTTATAGAAGTATAGATAGTGAAGAAGACTGATTTATGCCATGTTTTACTTGATAGAGTTGCCAAGGAGATTTGTGGGTTTTCTATTTAATTCCTAGTTTTAGAGATTGTATAATATCAATATTTCCAATGATAGTTTTGGTTTTCCCCCTTTTACTCTAGCCTGTAATAGAGGTAGATGGTGAATAAGTGAATGACCAGAGCAATTATTTAGTATTAAATTATATGAGTTAATTAATACAGGGTCATGGGATAGAAGCTTCAACAATGTGGAAGAGACACTTTAGTTGGAATTATCTGAGAGCTCTACTTTCAAAGGTGACTTCTGAGCTGAAAGGAAAGGAGAAGGAAGTAGCCGTGGGCTCTGCAGAGGAACAATTATCGCAGACAATGAAGATAGAAAGGAAAGTGGATTTAAGTTTTGCATCGCCATGTAAGACCTCAGATTATTCAAAATGGCTTCCAGAGAAAAGAGGCATGCCACATTTTTAGGAAATGATTGTCTGGTTCATAAACCGATATCCTAGCATTCCTCATTCATGCTCTTTAATCTCTATCATGTTAATCTGACTGTATTTTTCTACTTTTTAAAAAGAAAATTGCAGAATTATAGTCATACAGTGTTTATCAGGCTATATCTCAAAACCCAAGTTAGTCTGCCTATCTAAAAGAATCTTGATCTGAATCTCCCTTGCTTCAAAAAATATGACTAAATTATGAGGAAACCCTATTCTAAAGGAAGAATAGCATAACTCCCATTTTTTACATGGGATGTAGATAGTGACTTCCTTCTAAGATGACAGTATAAAAAATGGAGGAAGTGACTAAGTTTACAGTGAAAACACCAGACAAACTTTCTATCAGCCAGATGATAAACATTAACATCAAGTCATAAATCACAATTACAGAATGTATCCATGTCATATATGTGATGAAAATGCCACCTTTATTTTGTGATCTTCCTACACAAAATCCATAACCTGAGTTGACTTATGAGTAGATCTTTACATGAATTTCAATTGAGGGTTATCTTGTAATATATATGACCACCACTACTAAAAATATCCACCAATTCCTCCCAAAGATGTAGTCAATCTGATTCTTATGCAGCCCCTAAGGTGAGGTCCATGTGTAAAGCCACCATTTTTTTTGAAAAGTATTTGCATATAAAGTCATTGAAAATACAAAATATGATCATTCTATTTCCAGCCTCATTTCTGTCACAAAGCCCATTTCCCAATTACTATTCCTTCTTCATTATTTCTAACTTTAGCATTCCAGTCACCAGTTATCATTAATGCATCTTGATTGTGTGTTTGGTCAATTTGAGACTGTGAGATTTGGTAAAAATTCTCAATTCCTTTCTCTTTGGCTCTAGATGTAGGAGTATATTTTTTTAATAACAGTCATATTAATGGGTCATCCCTGTATGTGTATGGATAATATCTTATCACTCATAACATTGTATTTCAGGATTGTTGTTGTTGTTGTTGTTGTTGTTATGTACTTTCAAGTCACCTGCCACTCATAGTGACCACATGCAAAACAGCCCTAAACCATGCTCTATCCTGTGACAATCTTATTGTCTCTGACAGAGTTACCCCATTTCCCCAGTCACTGAACTAATGCATCTTAACGAGGGTCTTCTTCCTCCACCTTCCCAAGAATGACATCTATCTCCAAGGACTGGTACCACCTTGCATCATGTCCAAAGTATGTAGGACAAAGTTTCAGAATCCTTGCCTCTAAGGAGCAACCTGGTCTCACCCTCCCCAGGAAAAACCTATTTGTTCTCCTAGCAGTCCATGGTTTATTCAATACTTGTCTCAGCACCACAGCTCAAAGGTAGTCTCCTTATATCATCCCTAGTCATTGTCTAGCTTTCTTATGCATAGCAAGTAATTACAAAGACTATGGCCTGGATCAGGTGCACCTGAGTCTCCAGATTGACATCGTTGCTCTTCAGTACTTTGGAGAGGTCTATGACAGCAGACTTTTCCAGTGCAATTCATCTTTTAATTTCCTGGCTGCTGGTAGCAAGAGCATTGATTGTGGAGTCCAGCAAACTAAAGCTATTAACAATGACAATCTCTTCACCATCTGTCATGATGCTGCCAATCAGCCCAGTGGTAAGAAACTTTGTTTTTTAATGTTGAGCTTCAGACCATATTGAAGGGTGCAGTCTTTGACCTTTTGCAGCAAGTGCTTCAGGTCCTCCTCAGTTTCAGCAAGCAGGGTTGTGTTATCTGCATAACACAGATTGTTGATGAGTCTTTCTCCAACTCCAATCCTACTGCCACATTTCTCCTCATAGTATTACAGCATAGAACTGGAAATTTACTTTTTTGACTATGACTGAAACACCATTCTTCTTCTTTCATTCTCAGCATGGTATACCATGTAATTATCCGATTCAAAGTGGCCAAATCTAGTCCATGTCATCTCACTAATGTGTAGAGTGTCAAAGTTCATGTGTTGCATTTCATTTTCCACAATTTCTCATTTCCCAACATTCAAGCTATATTACATGTTCTAATTATTAAAGGATGTTTGCCATTATTTTTCCTCATTTTAATTGACTTCCAATCTGGGCTGCATCATTAATACTATAAACTATCTGTGTTCCTCTACTGTTCATAGGGTTTTCAGGGGCCTGTTATTTAAGAAGTAGATGGCCAATCCTGCTTCCTTCCCTGTCTTAATCTGAAAGCTCTACTAAAACCTGTCTACCATGGGTAACCTTTGTGGCATTAGACACACCAGTGGCATAATTTTCAGTATCACAGCAACCCGAAATTATCTCAGTACAGCAAATTGACAGACAATTGCTGTACCAATTAGAACAATGTTCTCTCCAAATTAAGGGGGAGGGGGAGAGAGGAGGGAAACCCCTGACAATTTAATTTGTACCTCTAATAACAAATCAGTCTTCACATCAGGCCCTTCATCTTACTTGGATCCACAATGAACACACTTGGTACCAGCAATAAGGAAATCAGGAGACATATTGCACTGACAAAGTCTGCAGATTATTGAGAAGTAATGACGTCAGTTTGAGGACTGAGGTGCATCTGATTTAGGTTTTGGTCTTTCCGTTCGCTTATTATGCATCTGATACCTGAACAACGAATAAGGATGACAGAAGAGGAATTGATGTCTTTGAGCTATGGTGTTGGAGAAGAGCACTGAACATCTCATGAAGTGCCAAAAGAACAAACAAATATGTCTTGGAGAAAGTGCAGCCAGAGTTCTCTTTAGAGCAAAGACGATAAAGCTTCACCTCAATACATTGGGCATGTTGCTAGGAGGGGTTATTCCTTGAAGAGGAACATAATGCTTAGAAAGGCAGAGGGCCAGCGAAGGAGAGGAAGACCCTCAACCAGGTGTATTAACATAGTGACTGCCTCCATGGGCACTAGTGTGTCATGAAGTGTGATGTTACAGAGGATAGGACAGGGTTCAGATCTGTTGTTAACAGGGTCGCTATGGATTGTACTCGACAGCAACTAACAGCAGCAATAACTACTGAAAATTACCAAGGTCGTCAAAAACAGCCTAACCAATTATTACAAAGTTTAGGAATTTAACATGAAAACTCAATGTTCCATGGTACCCTGAATGGAATCCTGAGTCAAAAGTTACCTGCCAATCAGGAGCACACATCTGAGCTGTCTTATTGGTAAGAAGTAAACTTCCATTCATTTTTAAGTCTATATATTATAGAGATGTGGCCTGTACTCAAAGGATGGAGAGATCTGGTAGCATAGTCTAGAGAGAAGTGCTGTTAGTATGCCTGGAAGTTCAAATTCACTAGCAGCTCCACAGAAGAAAGAAGGACAGTCTACTCCCATGCAATTTATAGCTTTCAAAGGCCTGCTGGAGGTTCAGCTATGAGTCAGTTATAACTCAACAGCAGTGACGTTAGCATTGACTGGCTCAAAGGATACAATATGTTTATGCATATGCAATACCTTCCATATGGGTCAATATCTATGAACTAGGAAAACAATTGGTAAATTGATTAACTAGAGACTTTCTTGTGGTTTCATTACACAAGGTAATTAGTTCTTGTAAGCCCACAGTCTCTCCTAAGCCGATATTCAATGAAATAATTGGCTGAGACTCACAGTATGATGAATTACACACTCAGGAATTTCCTACAAGGTGCCACACCTTTCTCCTTTAAATGAAGCTAGTAATTTTTAACATTTTTGTGGTTGGTTTGGGATTTCTATAATATAACAAAAAAAGTATAAATTACTAATATACCAGTGGTTTTCCCCCTTAGGCCAAAGTTATTTCTTCAGCTGAAATACTCTTTAATTCACTAAAACTTATTTGCCGAACACCTATTCCAGGAATTTGACTAAGGCATTACTCTTGTAAATATTGATATGTTGGCTGCTATTAATAATAATTATATCACATTCTAAAAACTAATATGCATTTTTGAAGTATTTTTCTGTTTGAGTAGAAGAGAAATCTACAGGTAGAAAAATATAGAGTTGGGAATAGAAAGAAATGTGCACACATACACATTTATTTTTCTTTTTCAAAAATTATGTGATTGGTACTACTTGTTATCTTTAAGAGTAAATGTTTTTTTTAAAATATTTGTTACTACATTACAACACATGTGTTGTTGTTGTTGTTGTTGTTGTTACGTGCCATCGCGTTGCTTGTGATTCATAGCGACCCTATGTACAACATCCCTAGACTCTGGTCTGTCCTGTGCCAATCGCACCGTCTCCAACACACCCATCCTGATTACCCCAGTCACTGAATCAATCTACTTCATAGGGGGGCTTCCCCTTCTGCGCTGTCCCTCCACCCTACCAAGCAT
>NW_006399824.1:14304562-14311767 GCF_000299155.1 Elephantulus edwardii | reverse complement strand
TAGCAAGTAATTGCAAAGACTGTGGCCTATATCAGGTGCACCTTAGTCTCTAGACTGACATTGTTGCTTCTCAGTCAGTTTTCCGGAGAGGTCCCTGACAGCAAATTTTCCCAGTGCAATTCATTTTTTTTTTATTTCCTGCTACATTACATCAGACAAAAAGAAAAGTCTAAAACTAGAGAAGCTAAGAGACATCACTAGAATCCAGATTCTTTCTCTTTGTCTGTTTTGCTGTCTTCAGCATCTTGAATTAATCTCCAAGGTGTTCCTGCATAGTTACAAGATGAAAGCCATACCGTAGCAAGGTCCAAAGGGTTAAAGATGTCTCTTCTTCTCTATATCTCCTTTTAAGAATGAGATTCATCTCTTCCAAATCCTGCAAGAAAGGTTTCCAGGTCCCAGAATTCGGCCACATAACCAAACCTAAACCAGACATCAATCACAGGCTATGCATCTGAGAGGATGACAATGAATAAGAATGACGGAAGAATTGATGACTTTGAGTTATAGTGTTAGAGAATATTACTGCATATCCCATGAACTGCCAAAAGAACAAATGGCTATGTCTTGAAGACAGTGCAACCTTGGACGCAAGGATGACAAGGCTTTGTCTCTCATTCTTTGGGCATGACAGGGTATTCTTGGAAAAAGACATCATGTTTGGAAACGTGAAATGTCAACTAAGGAGAGACCTTCAGCCAGATGAACTGAAACTGTGACTGCAGCAATGGGCTCAAGCGTGCCATCGTTGGGATAAGGATCGTGCAGGAAGGGAAAGGATTCATATCTGTTGTTCAGAGGGTCGTTCTGAGTCATACTTGTCTCAACAACACCTAACAACAACAATAACAAACCAGACACAGGTAAGGATAGTAGAATTATAGTGATTGACTTGGGTGAGTTATCCAAAACCTGTGGCTGAGGGAGGGCCCTAAAACACATTGTTGGCCCAAAAGAAAACAGAATCTAGATTCAGTGAAAGGTAAGAGAGAAAATACATGACTACTAGGTAGACAATTGCCATTTGTATTTTACTAGGTGATCTTTCTCCCCATAACACTTATAATCTAACATGTTACAATGTTTTCAACACTCATCTTTTCCAAATTTAACAAAATGCGCACACCACACATACACATAATACATAAACACACTTTCTTTTTCAAAGTTATGTGACCAGCACTAATTGTTATCTTTAAAAAATGGGCACAGTTTTGGAAATGTTTGTTACTGTCTTAGAACACGTTGATGAAAAAGAAAAAATTTTGAAAGCAAATCCATTCCACTTTGAAGGACCTGCATCACTTTGAATTATTATTACCTTTTCCTTTCAGCTGAAAGTTTGATGACATGGTCATCACTCATCCAACCAAGTGTGGCCATTTCAGATTTACTTTAGTGTCTTTATTCAAACTGTCTTCACAGGCTCCTTTATTTGTTAAAATGATCTCTAAATGAATGGCTAGATGAGTAGCCAAAACACTGCAAAGTGAAAATCTTGGGCCAGGGACAAACTGGTGAAAGAAAACAAAGAGATGAGGCAATTACACACTTGGGAACAAAAGCCAGATAAATAGCCAGGCACTGCAGAGGAGAAATCATGGGCTAGGGCCAAACAGATGAAGCAAAGCAAACAAGAAATGAGGCAATTATAGACTTGGGAAATTGTTCATGATATACAATTTTTTTAAAAGGCAAACTCCATCATTTCATACAATGTGGATTTGAGGGAATTTGATAGCCAAGCAAAGAGGCATTCAAATAAAATTATTTTGAAAGGAAAGACAATATATAATAAGGGGATTATCAGACGTTGTGGATATTATAATTACTGTTAAAGAAAAACAAAATGTGCATGAATGATTGAATGGAAAACCAGTATACTTTGTAAACATTTGCTTATATTAAGAAAGAAAAGGAAAGTATGGAAGTTATCTCTCGATGGAATTGCAGATTGTATTTTCCTTCTTTATATTTTGTGTATTTTCTGTGCTTTCCATATTAACCTTGTTGGTATAAAACCTTGTTAGTTTTTAAATAACTAGAAGGAATCAACACTGCCTCTAATAGATTTGCTTGGAAAGGTGGAGAGGCATCAAAAGAGAAGAAAGCCCTCAAAAAGCTGAATTGGCACAGTGGCTACTGCAATGAACATGAACGTGGCAGAGATTGAGAGGTTGGTGAAACACAAGGTGAGGTTTTGGGTGTGTCTCTGTGAATTAGAGTTGTCTCAAAGACATCTACTAGCAACAACTTCCATCCTTGCCTCAAGGGAGTACTCTGGTTGCACTTTCTATAAGACATGTCTCTTTGTTCTTTTGGAAGTCCATGGGATAGTACTATTTTCAACAACACAACTCAAAGATATCTATTCCTCATCTGCCATCCTTATTACTTGTCCAGTTATCAGATACATAGCAACTATGGCTTGGATCAGGCACATCTTTGTCTTTAAACTGAGACGGAAACTGTTGGGAACACACAGAAAGCGCAGCGCAGGATAGGAATTTTCAGAAGGGAAGAGTGGGCAAGCAGAAGGGGACAACCTCAGCCAGTCCTCATCCCGCAGGTCAACAGGATCTGGAAATTGTTGGGGCCGAGGGCCAGTGGAAAATAATCTGTACACCAGATCGACAGGGAACACATCACCCTTGCTTGGGAAACAATATCATTAAACTCAAGAGACGCCACAGCATAATAAATTGTCAGCAGTTGAAGTGTTTGGAATCACAGAAGCCCATAAAGCTTGAGATATAAGCTATCAGATCAAGGGCCAATGAGAGTAGTTGTTGAAGGGAGTGGATGGGAGTGGATAGGGATGCTGGTGGATAGTGGAGCAGGAAAATAAGTGGGTCATGACACTTGTGTCAAGGGCAGGGACAACCCTGAAACTAATGGTTAATTCCACAATTGGGGAAAATACCTTTCATCTGCTTTTCTTGTAAAATGCTTGTCTGTCAGATACTTCTCTAAATCTGAGCATTCAGACTAAGACAGACTAGGAAGAAGGATTGGCCATTCACTTTCGAAATAGTAGGCCTCTGAAAACCCTATTATAACAGTTAGGGACCTCTCCTGAGTACTGAAGAGCAATGGTGTCACTCTGGAGACTATGGTGCGCCTGATACAGGCCATGGTCTTTACAATCACTTGTTATGCATCAGAGAGCAGGACAATGACTAGGAAGGGTAGAAGGAGAATTGATGCCTTTGAGTTGGGGTGTTGGAGAAGCGTATTGAATATACCATGGACTTCTAAGAAAACGAACAGTTTCATCCTAGAGAGTCTTAAGCCAGGCTGCTCCGTGGAGGCAAGGATTCTGAAGCTTCATCTGACATACTTTGGACATGTTGCAAAGAAGGACCAGTCCTTGGAGAAGGACGTCATGCTTGTGAGGGTGGAGGGACAGTGCAGGGTGGGAAGACCCTCTATCACGTGGATTGGTTCAGTGACTGGAGTAATGGCAGTGGATGTGTCAGAGACAGTGAGACTGGCAGAGGACAGAGCAGGGTTTATGGCTGTTGTACATTAGGGTCGTTATGAGTCGCAGGTGACTTGATGGCATATAACAACAGCAATTGCTCTTTAACCTTTGAAGAAGTCCTTTCTCAATGCAATGCATCATTTCATTTATTGACTACTGGTACCAAGGATGTTGATTGGGAGCCCAAGTAAGATGAAGTCATTGACTATGTCAATTTTTTTTTCTCCACTGCCTATTGGCCCAGTGATGAGGAATTTTCTTTTCTTGAGGTGGAGACTGTGATTTCTAGTGACCCATAAACAGCAGATCCTCACGCCTTGGCCTACTCATAATGCAAGCTGACTTTGCTCTTCAGCCATAAATCTTCACTTTCTGCAAGCAAGATTATATCATCTGCATAATGCAGGTTGTTGAGTCTCCCTCAAATCTTGATCCTATAATCTTCTTTATATAGTCCAGTTCCTCAAATTATTTACTCAGCATATGGATTGAGTAGGTATAGAGAGAGGATACAACTCTAACACACACTTTTCCTGATTTGAAACCACAGAGTGTCCCTTTGGTCTGTCCAGACAAAAGTGTCTTAGTCTATGAGTAGGTTTTGAATGTGCACAATTAAGTGCTCTAGAATTCCCATTCTACTCAATAGAAGACGTAGACCCTCCACAAGATGGACTGGCACAGTGAATGCAGCAATGGATGCAGGTGTGTCAGCGTTGATGGGATGGCACAGGATAGGACAGGGTTCAGATATGTTATTTATAGGGTTGTTATGAGTCATCCTGGACTCACTGGCACCTAACAACAACGACTTCCTGAAATATTTCACTGTCCACCAATTCTTTTTGCTACTGTGGCTATGTAGTTCTTCCATTTTCTTAACATTCTGCCTTCACTCTTCAGTATTTTGCCCATAGAATCCTTCAGTGTGACAACGCATGGTTTAATTCATTCTTCATTTCTCTAAGCTTCAGAGATGCCAAATGTGTTCTTTTTTGTTTTTCTAACTCCAATTCTTTGTACATTTTTAGTATTTTGCTTTGTTTTCTCAAACTGCTCTTTGAACTCTCCCATTTGTCTCCCTTACTTCAGCAATTCTTCCCTTTATTCTGGCCCCTCCCCATTCTAGTCCAACTGTAAGAGTCTCTTCTGACATTCATTTTGGGTTGTTTTGGTTTTTTTTATTTCCTATCTGTCTTTTCAGTGATCTTTTGCTCTCTTCATAGATGATGTCTTTGATGTCATACCACAACTCATCCAGCCTTCAACCATTAGTGTACAATGCATCAAATTCATTCCTGAAATGGTTTTTGGATTCAGCTTGTATAGGCTGAAGGTTATATATTTGTCCTAGTGGACATACTTTTATTTTCTTCAACTTCAATTTGAGCTTGCATGCAAGTAGCTGATTGTCTGTTCCACAGTTCGCTCCTGGCCTTGTTTTGACTGCTAATGTTGAGCTTCTCCATTGACTCTTTCCACAGATGTAGTCAATCTAACTCTGTGTAGTCCATCAAGTGAGTTTCATGTGTATGACCATAATCCACTCCTGAAATAACAGACCTTTTAAAACCCTATAAATAACAGTGGAACTTAGTTAGATACAGTGAGTGCTAGAAAATGACACCCATAGTATTAAAGCCATGCTAAAAATCAAGAGAAACAACTACAAAGATCCATCAGTAATTGGAACATGAAATTACAAAGTAGGAATTTAGGAAAATTGAAATTTATTAATGAGGAAATAGACCACATTAATGAAAGATCAACATCGTAGGTGTTACTTGTCAATAATGGAATAGACCACATTAACAAAAGGTCAACATACTAGGTGTTAGTGAGCTAAAATGGACTGGTAATTGACCATTTTATTCCAGGAATGACAACAAATTAAAGAGTAGTATTCATAGTGTATCACTCATAGTAAAAAAAGAATATTTCGAGATCTATTCTGAAGTAAAATACTGAGAGTTATAGGTTACAAGGAAGTCTTATTAATATAACTGTTATTAAGATTATATTCAGGAACCGCTAAAGCCAAATATTAGGAAAGTGAGTACTTTTACCAACTTTTGCAATCTGAGAGTGATCATACAAGCAAACAGGATATGTTAATAATAATTGGTTTCTTGCAAATGTTGAAAACAAAGGGGAAATATTATTAGTGGGGGGGAATGGGCTTGGTAACAGAATGGAGGCTGGTTGTGGAATAAAGAATGCAATATGTGTTCTAATTAATGAATGGATTAGGTAATGATTAATGCTTGTATACTATAAAGTTATCAATATCAAAAGCCCATCAGAGAGAATATTGGAAAAAGGCAGTAAAAAATAAGATAAAAAGTAATATTGAAAAGTAGAATTTCCAAAAATTAATAAGTGAGGAAATATGATTTTTTAAATCTCTTACAATAGCAGAAAACATAAAATACTTAAGTTGACAATGAAAAATGAGAAGGCCCTGACTGAAGAAAATTATGAAATTCTCCTAAAGGGCATTTTTCTCGATGAAAAGTTTAAATATAGTAAAGATGTCAAGTTTCTAAATGCAATTCCATTGAAAATCACAGTAAGTATTTTTGAATTTGCTAAAGTTAGTCTGAAGTTTGCATGAATATTGAACCAGTGAGAGAAGTTATAAAGAAGCTGAAAAGTAATAAGAGTCAAGGACTTTCATATTTAAGCCATTATAAAACCAAAACAATTATAAGTGTGATGTTAGTGCAGTAATAGCAGCCAAGTTAATGAACTAGAAAACGTTAATAAACCAGAATAGAGAAGCCAGAAGAGGCCTTAATTATTTTTAAGAATTTCGTTTCTGGTTCAATTTACTGTGGACTTGGAGTCTCTTGGTTTTTAGATTCTTCTTTCATCTCTACCTCTTAGTAGACAAGCATCTTTACCTCAGCTGTAAAATAAAGATTAAAGGGGGAAACAAACAAAAAATTACAGTAGGGATAAAATGACATGTATAGGCTTTAAAACGGAAAATACAGATTCATTAAAAATGGTTAGTATGAGGGGAAATGATTCGTATGATATCTCTCCTTCACTGCCATTGAGTTGATTCTGATTCACAGTGACCTAAGGGCCCTCCACAGGTATACATCTTAATGGGAGGAAAAGGCCCATTTTTGTCCCCTGGAGTCGCTGCTAGATTCAAACAACCAGAGATGCACAGTTTGCAGCACAACTAAGGGTACCAGAGCTCCATACTATGATGTCAAGCACATAATATTGTATTTGGTACACTATGTTGTTGCTGTTTGTCATCGGATTGAAATCAGCTTGTAGCTGACGCTCCAGCAGAGGTTATCAATTTTCAGAGGTAACTAATAGTGAGGAGTTTTAATGCTCCTTTTCTCCCACTGAGCAGGTGATAGCTTCGAACCACATGCCTTTGGGTTGACAACACCACTTCTTACCACTAATTCACTAGAGCTTCTTTCAGACGTCCTCTGACCACTCTATTTGCAATAGTTTATCTCTTCCACATGACCTGTCACCATTTGAGATTATTTTATGTCTATAATTCTGTTTGTCATATGTTTATTCATCAATGACATTATAAGCTTCATCTATACTGGTTTCTAGTCTACCTTGCTCATCAAATTGGAGTTAATAATCTTGTTGTTGTTGTTATGTGCCATCGAGTCATTTCCGACTCATAGCGACCCTATGCACAACAGCTCTAAACCCTGCTCTATCCTGCGCCAACCGC
>NW_006399824.1:14280395-14303297 GCF_000299155.1 Elephantulus edwardii | reverse complement strand
ACCTTTCTTTGGAATGGGAACAAATATAGATCTCTTCCAGTCAGTTGGCCAAGTGGTTGTTCTCCAGATTTCTTGGCACAGCTTGGTGAGCACCTATGCAAATTACACTTTGAAATCAATACAGAAAATGCAAACAAGTAAAAGAAAAATTATAAAAGACTTCAAGAATAAGTTATAGATCAATGATTTTTTTCAACTGAGATTTTAATGAAAGTTTATAAAGATTGGGTTTCCAAACATTCATTGTTGCACATTTTCCTCCCTGCCCCGCCACCCTGAGATCGTTTTTCTCTTTGAGGAAAAAAGTTCTTTCATTGTTATACAGACCCCCACCTCCACACCACACCACTTTGCTATGCAGCTCTTATTCTGGACTCTTGTCATGCCAATAATACCTAATCAATGATTTTAAGAATAAGTGTAAATAATGAGCAATCTCCTTCTGTGTGAGTAACTGCCTCTGAAAATCCCCTACAGGTCACCTACAGGTTGGTTCAAACTCAATGGTTCTGAATAACAACAATGATAAAATAATAATTTCATTTTATCAATTCTGGTAGTTTCCAAATACGACATATTCAGTGTGTTTAAGGCCAAAAAGTTTGCAAAAAAAAATACAGAAATAAAAATATTTTTATACAATATCAGAAATTGCAAAAATAGTAACACAAATATGGAAGGACTCTGTATCTCCTTTTAGCCGTGTGTGTTACAGAGCATTTCCTGTTTCCAGAAGTCAGAGCTCACTTTGGTAGAAGTCAGAGCTCACTTTGGTATATCACAATCTTCAGCTCATCACTTTCTTTACCACCTATATCCTAGTTGTCTAACACAATATCAATCTCTTCACAAAATTTCACATTTTTAGAAGACATTTTTTGAGGAAGTAGTTGAACTTTTCCTCTGTAATGGTTTGAAGCCACCAGCCGCTCCACAAGAGGAAGAAGAGTGATCCCTTCCACTGTGATTAACAACCTTAAAAACCCAGTGGAGGGTCAGCTGTGAGTCGGCTCCAACTCTATGGCAAAAAGTTGTTTAGTTTCTTGATTCTCTTACCACGAGCTGTGAACGAGGCTGTGGAAGAGGCATCTTGCATCTCCAAATACATAATGACCAAATCAGTGTTTTCCCCAATGAGGTCTAGAATTCTTGTGGGTCACCCCATCTCTTCTGCATCAGAAAGCGAGGCTAGAAATTGTCATTTTTAACAGGCCCTCCAACTGAGAACCACTAAGTCAAATCCACTATAAAAATTGAAAATTGTTAAGTTAGAAATCACATGCTTTGTAATAGCTCCACTCAGTATTTATAAAGTTGATCATTTCCCTCAACTCGCAAATTTGGATTCTCAGGTCCCTATTAGAGTTAAGCAGACATATCTTTAGGTTTGTTCTCTCAAATCCATCAAATTCCACTCATCAAAGCTGTCAGCCTTAGTAAGTGCCTTCAGAAGACACATAAATTTAACACAAGTTTCTGATTCATACATTTAATCACACCATAAAGTTAATGAGATCCAATTTGAGTGTAGACACCTCCATAGCTCCATTGCTTTGGATTTGCAGAATTCATACAAAGTGGGTCTCTGAATGAGTCACCAGCCCAGTGGAAAGTTGACAGTAGAGCACTACCCTCTCATTAGTCAGTGTCTGAATCTTTAGCTTCCTGGACAAGGACCATGGTGGTCAGCACGACACTGTAGCCCAGGTAACCTGCCACACTGCTACTAACTTTTCAACACTTAAAAAACATTATAAAAGTTATTAAAGAAGCTATCAGAGCCTCTTTTAATTATCTGGGCATTCCATGTTTTTTAATAGTAATCATGTCTCCTGAACATTTGCAATCTCCCATCATTATCAGCCCAGATATTTTTTTTGGGGGGGGGTAATCCTGACCCCTGTTTCATTGCCTCCAGCTTGGTATGGTCTCTAGGATAAGACAAAATACAAACTATGCTTCCAAGACCCTTCCTCCTCCTCCTGTTGTTGTTGTTATTGTTGTTGCTGTGTGCTGTTGAGTCAACTATAACTCAGAGTGACTCTATGAACAATAGCTCTGAATCTTGCCCTATCCGGAGCCAACCTCACTGTCTCTGAGCACCTATCCCTATTGCCACAGCCATCGTGTCAATCCATCACATCCAAGGGCTTACTGTCCTGTGCTGACCCTCTATAGTTCTAAACATGATGTTCTTCTCCAATGACTGGTCCTTTCTGGAAACGTATCCAAAGAATATGAGATGGAGTTTCAAAATCCTCTCCTCCAAAGAGCAAACTGGTTTCACCCTCACCAGGACAGACATGTTTGTTCTCTTGAGGAATTTTCAATACTCTTATTAAGCACCACAACTCAAAGGCATCAATTCTTCTGTCACCCTTAGTCGTTGTCCAGTTTTCATGGTCTGGATTGGGTGAACCTTAGTCTTTAGCCTGACATCATTACTCTTTAGCACTCTGGATTGGTCCCTGACAGCAGACTTTGCTAAAGTAACTCGTCTTTTGATTTTCTGGCTGCTAGTCAGGAGTGTTGGTTGTTGATCTGAGCAAGATGAAATTGTTAACAACCTCTATCTTTTCTCCATCTACTATGATGCTGTCAATCGGCCCAGTGGTGAGAATATTTGTTTTGTTGATAATTGGCTTCAAGTCAGTTTCTACTCATGACAATCCTATACGTGCAGAGTAGAATTGATCCTTAAGGTTTTCAAGGCTGTAAACTTCAGAAACAGATCTTCAGAACAATCTTCCAAGACATCTCTGAGTGAGTTTAAATTGACAACTCTTTGGCTAATAGTAACCATTAGCCACATAACCATTCACTTTCACCACATATGAACTCCTTCTCAAGGCACCTATCATGTGAATGACAAAAAAATTAAAATTACCTCAGTCCGTTAAATGCCCAGATATGGTCTCAATAAAATTTGGCAACTACAAGAGGAAAACATCCTAATAAGTGAAAATCCTAGATTTTCATCCAGATATTTTATCAGAGTGGCAGATCAGTCCTCGATGAATTTGAGTGCAGTTTACAGATGGTAGGGAGTTACCTGTAGAAGCATGTTCTATTAAGAGTGCCTTTCCTGTTGCCAGGAGCTGTGGTGGCACAGCCTCTTGCCCTGTTAATTACACTGCTAACCAAAGTCTTGGCAACAAGAGAGAAAGATGAACACTCTCATCCCTTTAATTCGCAGCCTCAGAATCCTGATGGAGGGTCGCTATGAGTCAAAACAACTCAGTGGCAGAGAGGCTTGTTTCTCATTAGCTTTTTCCACCTTGGGGAAGGCAGCTTTGCCCTAGAGAAGCTCAGCTTCCACAGAAGGACTACTGAGAAGTACCTTCTCTACTGTGGGTTCTAGTTTTCTAGCATTCATGGTCAATGTGGACCTTAAAGGTAGGAAGACCAAACCCTTTCTTAATTTTTTTTAAAAGATAGCTGCTGGAAGCCACTCATTCTTTAAAAGTTATTTACCTGAAGTAGGAAGTGTATGTATAAAGGAAGGAGGCAGAGCTCTAAAAACGGCTTGTATGCTTTTTGTATCTAATATGCTGAACTGCAAATTTAATCCACTGAAGTGGTTTCATGCAAACGTTGCTCTCAAATTCTTTTTGTACAAAATCTTGATGCATAATGTATAGAGGCTGAAAATGGATTAAACTACATTTGGAGATGATTTGAGGTGTTTCTTTTTTTTTCTTAAGAAAGTGAAAAATGAGCAGGCTTTTTGTTGTTGCCTTTTTTAACCCTTCTTGAGCTAAAGCAATTACACTCAGATCATGTCTTCCCAAAGTTGCTTTCCACAGAATGTTACAGAATGTTCCCTGTCTTGTTTTTTCCCCCTTTTCTGTCAAAAAGCTTGAAATGTAAAAAGTTTTAATTAGAGGAAAATGTGAAGGGTGAATTAAACTCATTTCCTTCAGACTTCCCAACTAAAAGCAAGCAAATGGAATGGTAAAGCCTTCTGATTTAGTCCTAGGAGATAATTTGGCAATTGAAATAGCAAATGAGTAGACTCTCACTGAATAAAATATTCCCTGGCCTCCACCATCTCAATTAACTTGAGGGCTGTGTCCGTAGAAAGAGTGACAGTGGATGTGCTAGGGGACAAGGGGCAGTAATGCTCAGAGGCACACTTCTTGCATCCCGGGACCAAACAAACCAGTTGTCACTGAGTCAACTTTAACCCATGACGATCCCATGTATTTCAAAGTACAGCTGTGCGCTATAGGGTTTTCAATGGCTGGGTTTTTTTTAGAAGAAGATTTCTGGGCCATTATTCTAAATGAGGGTCAAAAAGAAATAATCAGCAGGAAATGTCAAAATCCAAAGGAATCACAGAGACCATGTCTACAACATTATGTGTATGTTTTAATGAATTTATACACTTACAATGCTCTATTTCATAATTTATTTATTTTCATGTGTGTGTGTGTGTGTATGTATAAATATCATAGTGTTATTTTGATTCATTGTATTTCTTGTAAACCTCTAGGTGCCTTCCCTTTCTTTTTTTTTTTTTTTTAGATTTTACAATACAGTTTATTTTATGCTTCAAAGAGAAGTTAAACTTGTACCTGTGGGATAGTCTCATTACAGCCAACTGGGAATAATATACTCAGATACAATCACATAACAAAAATCTCCTAGAAGACGTGTATGTTCACACTTTATTTTTTTTTTTTAGTCAGCAAAGGAGAAGATTTTTTTTTAATTTAGGTTATTTTTCATTTCAATGAACATCTGCAGAGATTTTGGGATTCCATTCATTCATTGTTGCACCCTTCTCCCCGCACAAACCCCCCCCCCATTTGCTCCTCTCCTTGAAACACAAAAGAAAAACTCCCTCATTGGTACACAGTATGTTGACTTTCTGTCCACCCATCTTAATATGTCTCTGCTATCTAGTGAGGGAACTACGGTGGCTTAGTGGTAAGGAGTTGCACTGTCATCCCAAAGGCTCATGGTTCAAATGCATCAGCTGTTCCATGGAAGAAAGATGGGCCGTTTCATCCTATGCAATTTACTGCTTCTGAAAACCTTCTGGAAGGTCAGCACTGAGTTGGTTCAGACTCAATGGTACACAACATTATTCATTTAATGATTTTTTTTCTTTTTTCACTCTTCTCACTCTCTCCTACCACAATCCTAGTAATTATGATCATTTATTTTCTGCTTTGTGTGAATCTTTCCATTGATTTAAAAAAGAAAAAAAAAACTAGTTAATTCCTAGAGTATTTTTAGGAAATGAGCAAAATATTTCAAAGGGTAACTTGAGAAGACAAAGCTAAGTATTATAACAAAAGGTGCAAAGAGCTGGAGTTAGAAGATCAAATGGAAAGAACTCGCTTGACATTTCTCAAGCCGAAAGAATCAAAGAACAAATTCAAGCCTCGAGTTGCAATCCTCAAGGTTCTATAGGCAAAACATTGAATGATGCAAGAAGCACGAAAAGAAGATGAAAGTAACATACAAAGTCACCACACCAAAAAACTGATGGGCACTGAAACATTTCAGAAGGTTGTGTGTAACCAAAAATGAATGATAATGAAGGAAACAGTTCAAACCACACTGAAAACATTAGGAAGAAAAAAAAATGAGATCCCAGGAACTGATGAAATACCAGTTGATATGTTTATTTCAACGAGTAGATGCAGGCTTGTATGTACTTACTAACTTATGACAGGAAGTTCAGACAGCAGCTACCTGGCCAAAGGATTGGAAGACATTTTTTTTTTCTCATTCCAAAACTGGGTGATCCAACAGAATGTGGGTACTGTCAAACAGTATCATTAATATCACATGCAGGTAAAATCTTGCTTGAACCCACCAGCTGTTCCACCTATGGCCGTCTGTCTCCTCCATAAAGATTCACATCCTTGGAAACCCTATAGGACAGCCCTCCTTTATCCTATAGAGTCGCTCTGAGTCAGAAATGACTGGACGAGAATGAGTTTGGGTGAGGGGATTTTGAGGTGCTTGCAGGATTGCTTTTGAGAGATTTTTTTTAACTTTGTTTTTTGTATATATAATAAACTTACTCATAGCATCTTTCAACCTCACTGTCTGAATGGACTAAAGAGGAAAAGAAATTTCTAGATGCTAATATAAAAGGAAGATATTGATCTCCCACTATGGGGAGTGTAATTATTTCTTCCCAGACAGGGAGCATTTTCTCTTTTGGAGCCACACATTTATAACAATTGAACAATTTAAAATTCTATGACAGGATTACCTTGACGAATGTAAGAAAAGGCAGTGAGGGTAGAAGGAATGGTTTCTCACCCCCAAATCACCCTTCTTTTCTTAACTAAAATGTTACCACACACAAGCATGTGTCAGAACCCAGAGAAGCCTATGTCCTGCTCATCATCTTTCTGTGTAGACTTTTATGCAGTGAATGACAGGTTGAATCAGAAAGGAAGAAAGGTTAACTATTAACCATACTAACTTTGCTGTCCAGTGCCATCAAGTCAACTGCTCTATATGGTAACCATGTAGTATCATGATGCTACAAACTTTAATCCATGCATGTCTCAAAGGAGTATTCCAGAGAACCTAACTCAGCATCTGGCACACAGTAGGCTTTGAAAAAAAAGTATTTGTGGCCGAAATGTAGAAACAGGAAGAACAATTTACTATCTGAAAGGGACCCTATTATCTAGTGCTATCCAGAGTTAAGAAAATGATTTAGGGAATAAGTATCCAGCAGTACAGCTCACTAATACCTTTTAAAACGTGTTGATGCTCATAAATCCTAAATAAACGGCCTGCAAAATCACTTAAGAAGAAATAATACACATTTAATCAGGCTTTCAGAGGAAACTCTGAAGAAAACTCAGAGAATTTCAAGACTTATTAAGTCCCTTCAAATTCAATCCCTGGCCGACCACAAAAGCACGGTACATCCCTCTGTCCCTGGGGCTGTCATTTAAGACACTTAGACCCTCATTATGAAACTCCTAAATTACAATCCCTGCCTGGAGCCAGAGGAAAGGACTTTGGGACCACTGAAAGTTCCACTCAGTGCTTTTTTCCAGGTTCCATAGAGGACTCTTAAAGGGGGAGGAAACAGGTTGAATGAACATGTCACTGACCAACTAAAGACAACATCTTCAAATTTCACACGCAGCTTTAGCTTCAAGTCGAAAGGGCTCTTCCTATGGCAAATAAACTTGAAAATGCTATGAAGAGCCAGTCTATGCCTCCGCTTTGTAATTCTGTTGAGGTTTCTGGAATTTAACGGAGCACAGCACCGCTCTTTTCCATCCTAAATGTCCCCTCATCGTCAGTTGATGAGAGTCATTTTACCTTTCCCAGAGTTTGATCCAGCTCCTCAGGGTGGCAGTAACATGGATCCATCTTTTTGTTACAAACTCAATTAGCAGAAGTTGGAATTGCTCTCTTCAACAAAGTTAAATAAATTGTTAATGAGAAATTTACCTTCCCTGTATTCGCTAGCTGCCTTATTAGCTTGGAGTCAACACTATTAAGGGAGACGATGTTTATTAAAGCTTAAGGTGTCTGCTGGATTGAATGTTAAAAAGAAGATGTCAGGCTAGAACCATTCACTGCCTGTTTCTCAGTCCCAACAAGACTTCCATGAATTGCCCAGAACAGGTAAATTTGAGCTTCAGTTTGGTCACCTCACTGGAGAAATAGCCATTTGCCTGGTAGATAAAAGGTGCCAAAAATTCGTGGGTAGCATCTAAAGCTGTTTCAGTTACTTCCATTATAGCATTTTATAAGTCAAATGAAGAAGGTCATCTAACTGCAGATGAGTCTGAAGAGAGCTAGTCATATCCCTTTGTCGGAAGAGGGACTCTAGAACAATCTCACGATAAATGTCAGGGGTATAAGTTGTTGTTGTTGTTGTTGTTGTTGTTGTTGTTGTTGTTGTTGTTGTTAGCTGCCATTGAGAGTGACTCATAGCAACTCTATGAATAACAAATCTGAACCCTGTCCTATCCTGGGCCATCCTCACAATCTCTGACACACTTAAGTCCATTGCTGCAGTCTTTGTGTTAATCCACCTGGTTGAGAGTCTTCCTTGCCTTCCCTGTCCCTCCACCCTCCCAAGCATGATGTCTCTCTTCAGTGAATAGCCTCTCCTAGCAACATGCCTAAACTATGTGAGATGAAGCTTGATCACATATGGCTCCAAGGAGAACTCTGGCTGCACTTTCTCCCAGACGTATCTGCTTTTTCTTTTGGCAGTCCATGGTATATTCAGTGCTCTAAGACCACAGTTCAAGGGCATCAGTTCTTCTGCATTGCTATTCATAGTCCGGCTCTCAGATGCATAACAAGTGATTGAAAAGACTGTGGGTTAAATCAGGCATACCTTAGTCCTAAAACTTACCTCATTGCTCCTCAATAATTTAGAGAGGTCTCTGGCTACAGACTTTCCCAGTGCAATATGTCTCCTGAGCTCCTGTGCTTAAAGTCCTGCTCACTTTCAGCAAGCAATGTTATGTTATCTGCAGAACGCAGGTTATTGATGAGACTTCCTTCACTCTTGATGCCACATTCTTCAGAGTCCAGCTTCTCTTTTTCCCAGTGATAGGAAGAGTGTCTCCCCCAGGTGGTGTTCCTAAAATTGCCCTTCGTAATAATCCATAGGGAGCTCTGGTCCATAGGGAACTGACCTGTTAACCTAAAGACAGCACCTGTCTGGTGGTTTGAATCCATCAGCGGCTCTGAGGGAGCAAGATGGGCAATCTCCTCTGTGTGATTTAGAGCTTTCAAAAACCCACAATAAATTTGTTCTGACTCAATGGCAAGAGATTTTTAGTAAGTAGTGTCAGTGGTAGGCAAGGCTGAGTTCAGTCAAAGTAGCTTTCACCTGTTTACATTTTTCACAGAAATGTTCCCCTGGCACCTCCAGTTTGCCACTGGAATAGAACCCATGTGCTGGGTGCTCACTGGTCTTAGGTCAAGTTCTTACAGAAACAGAGTCAGTGAGATAGACAGATTAAAAGATAGATAGATAGATAGATAGATAGATAGATAGATAGATAGATAGATAGGTAGATAGACAGATAGATATAGATAGATGATAGATAGGTAGAGAGAGAGAGAGAGAGCCATTTTAAAAGATTAACCTAGGTAATTTTCAGGAATTGCCAAAGTAAAAATCTGTAGGTCATACGATGGGCTGGGGATTCCTGCAGGCTTATGTTTCAAGGTCCACAGGCCAAACTATGGAGAAAACAAAGAGTTGAGGGAAGGAAATTTGGAGAAATTTTGAGTCTGCCAGCATAATGTACTAAGGAAATTCCCTTTCCAATTGATTGTTTAATTGTATTACAGCTATTAATATTATGGGAAGTTGTTTCTTTCCTTTCCTTAGTATTAGATCACTTGATGGAGCAGCAACAAGAATAGTGCTTGGCCAAACTACTGGGAATCAGAGCTTTGCCAAATAGTTCCATAAAATTACCACCTAAGGAACAAACAATCAATACAGCAGTCAGGAAATCAAAAGGCGAATTGCATTAGGTAAATCTGCTGCCGGGAACCTTTCTAGAGTACTGAGAAGCAACAATGTCAATCTAGAGACTAAGGTGAGCCCGATACAGGGCATGGCCTTTGCAATTACTTGCTATGCATCAGAGAGATGGATAATGGCTAAGGATGATAGAAGACGAACTGATGCCTTTGAGTTGAGGTGCTGGAGAAGAGTCTTGAACGTACCATGGACCACCAAGGAAACAAATAGGTCTGTCTTGGAGAGGGTGAAACCCAGTTTCTCCTTGGAAGCTAGGATTCTGAAGCTCCATCTCACATATTTTGGGCACATGGCCAGGAGGGAACACTTCTTGGAGAAAGACATCATACTCGGAAGGGTGGAGGGACAGCACAGGAGAAGGAGACTCCAGATGAGATGGATTGATACAGTAACTAAGGCAATGGGGATTGGTGTATCAGAGTCAGTGAAACTGGCTCAGGACAGGGAAGGGTTCAAACCTGTTGTACATACAGTGGCTGTGAGTAGCAGGGGACTTGATGGCACATAACAACAACAAGGAATAAACTAGAGTTCCAGCATCTTCCTGGAAATTAATAACTCACTTTCTGAGAGAAAACAGATAATTAACAGAAGAGGAAGGCAGTTCGCTAAGACAGCTGATGAACAATGTGTGCTCATATCCATAGATGTTCCTGGCACCCCCCTTGACCCTTGGGGTCGAGATATGAGGCTCAATCTAGTTCCAGAAGTTCATAATACAAGTGAACATGGGAATGGCCATGTCTTTGTCACATATTGTTTGCCAGGCATTTAATAAAGGCTTTATTTAAATTAATTTTATGCATTCCAACATTTCATTTTTGTTTTATTTTAAATGCTCACCGAAGAATAAGGGAAGTTTCCCTGCTAGTCTTGTAATAGAGGGAGTCAAGCATGATACTAATATACAAAACATTCTCAATCACAATTGAGGCAAAGGCTTCAAAGAGAAACCACAGCACACTAACTGAGCACAGGCATCATTTAGGCTGAGAGCTCATGGAAGGCTTTCCAGAAGAAAAACTACTTGGTTTGTGACATGGGGGTCGATCACAAGTCAACCATGAGCAAAGGCCCTGAAATTGAAGGAGCGTCAGCAAATGAGGTACCTATTACTACCTCTATCTGACACCTGAAAAAATTGAGACTTATAGGGACTAGACCATTCTCCAGTGTTAGTCAGGAATGATCCTGAAGTATTCAAGAGAACCTTGACTCTGGTGTTCTTACATAGAATCCAGTCTTCTTGAAAGGTGGAAACAAAGATACTCAGTTGTTATTATTAAGTACCATCTGGGCAACTACAGCTCACAATAGCCTTATGAACCTGGCCATGCCCCACGCCAACCTCACAATCGTTAATATGCTTAAACTCATTACTACAGTCAATATGGCAATTCACCTTGTTGAAGGCCTTCCTCTCTTCCTCCTACCCTCTGCCTTTCTCAGCATGATAGGATTTCCCCCTCCCCCCAAAAAGACTGGTCCTCCTAATAGCTACCTAAAGTATGTGCGACATAGTTTTTATGATCCTTGTAGACTTAAAAATAAATAAATAAACATAAATCACTGGGAAATCTATGCTTCCACCTTTGTTCCCCAAGGAGCTGAGGGTAGACTTTATTCATGCCCTCTCCTGGTCTCCAGATTAAATGAAATTAAAAACCTGCTATTACAGAACAAAAAAAAATCCTAGCTGTTTTTTGGGAATAAAATCATCATTCCTCCTCTTTTCCAGGGTCTTGCATAGCATTCTGGTGCAGTCCCAAACTATCAATGATTGGGGGTTGAGGAGTGGGGGGAACGGTGCTTTTCGGAAAAGGGAAAGAGCCTATTCAAACAGCTCCTGATTTCTATAAAAGAGAGATCTTTTTGATCTTTCAAACAGCCAAAAGGGCAGTTTGATCTTCCTCAAACTCATTTATTTCAGATTCTTGCAAATTTCTTTTCTGTAGGTTTACTTCCTTAGAAAACTCAATATTCAATTGAACAGTGACTTTTATACACTGAAACACAATATTGAATAGCGGAAGCCTAATAAATGCCATTCTGGCTATATAGGATATTTAAAAAATCATAAAAGGACCGATTGAGCCTGATCCAGGCAAAGATGACAAAGCGAATTCAATGCTCCTTTTGAAAATGAGTCATGGTCAGAAATACTCACTTTGACCAAAAGCATTTCTTTGAATGCCAGAGGTAAATTTGCTCACTTTCATTTTCTGCCTGGGTTTCAAGCCGACCCTGCAGAACTGAACAAAATCAACTCTGAGAGGCCTTGGCAGCTGTTCCAGATGTAAATGCGAACAGGAGAGTGAGACTGGGCCTGTTCCCTCCAGTGTGTTATTTTCAAATTATGTAGATGATATTCAGCTATGGATTGATCAGGCTTTGTGTATCTCTCTCTCTCTCTCTTTTTTTCTTTTTTTTTTTCAGAGAAGAGTAATTGTTGCCTTTCTGTGCTATATTAATATTCTCCAGGATCGCCCTTTCTTTTACTTAGAAAAGGGCTGTTTTATTGTCACAAGCCTCTAAATTACTGGCAAAGAGAGAAACTGACATATGTTCCCAGGTGCAGGGAGGGGCTGTGGGGGTGGGGGGGGTGGACAGGCAAACATACCCAATCGATTAGCCAAAAGGAGCAGCCTTTGATGTCAGGGAACCTTTCCAAATTTCATTTAAGACTCAAAGAATCCATGGGAAATCAAAGTTCTCAATCAGAACCCCTGTTCCACTCCTCGGAGTGCAGCCTTAGCAGGGAGAACTTATGTTTTAACTCTTTGTGGATGATGATTTAGTTTGGGAATGTTTTTCTCTTATGGCCCTTTAGGAAGGAAGATAGCACCCTTCCACATGTACTTCGGCCTCTCTATTTTTGCATATCTATTTTAGGGGGAATCTCTAGAGAATCATCAGCTGTGCTGCTAACTCAAAGGCTGAACCTCTTCGGTGGTTCGACTCTACCAGAAGCTCTGAGGGAGAAAGAAGGACAATTTTCTCCCCTGTAGAATAATTCACAACCTCAGAAACCCAATGGGGTGTCAGCTAGGAGTTGGTTGTGACTCAGTGCCAATGAGTTTGATTTTTTTACAAATATACGTTCTGAGAAAATGCAGATTAGCATGGCCAAAGAACCAAAGGTGTGAGTATATAAGTATGTAAGCGTGTATATAAGGGGTGTGTGTGTGTGTGTGTGTGTGTGTGTGTGTGTGAGAGAGAGAGAGAGAGATTTACTTTTGTTTTGTTGTTGTTATTGATTTTGATTTCTAGCAACCCTCACTTCATAAAAATAAGAACACTGACTTGTGAAGTATTACAGAGATATCTTAGGGTTTACACATTCTACTTTCAGGTGAAGGATGAATTAAATTGAGTTAGAGTCTGGAGGATGATGTCATGTGTCCCATGGAGAAGGATTGAGAGCCACTTAGAAGACAGTAATGGAAGAAAAGGAGTCAGCATTGCACAATTTGGAAGTCACTCTCAGAAATTATGTAAAGACGTAAAACCAAAGGTGGTATCAGTTTGGAGACCATGGCCTGCCTTTGAGGGGAACTTTATTCAATAGCTCTTCAAGTGCCCTAAACAACTCTTATTGGCATAGAACGTAATGTCTCAGACAGCTAACAAAATGTTGACAGTTTGAACTGACCAGATAAGCTGGGGGTGCAGGGTGGGAGGGAAGACAGGCAGTAGAGATTTTCAGCCTCTAAACCCCAGTGGAGGGTCTCTATGAGTGGGAAGTGATTGCCAAGCACTGGGTTTGGGTTTTTGAGAACCAAGAAAAAATTGCCCAAAGTTCTCCTGTTCTTCACAGGGGTTTCAGAAGTCTGTTATTTCAGAAGTGGATGGGGAGCCCCGCTTTTTAGTCAGTCTTAGACTGGAAGGTGACCACTCTGTTGTTTGACATACCCATCAGTGGCATAGCTTCCAACATCACAGCCACACACAGCCGCAGCAGACTCCAGGCATGCTGTCAGGTGGGGCCAGACTTTGGGAATAAAACATTGTACAGGAAAAGGGGAAGGGTCATCAAACAAGAGGATACAGTGATTTTAAAAATGGACTTGAACATGGTGGAAATCATGAGGGTGGCACATGATAAAGCATGTTGTTGATCATAGAGTTGCTAGGAGTTGTAATTGATTTGATGACACCTAACAAGAACATTGTGGTATTTGTTGTATAATGTCAAGTTGAAACCAACTCATAGATAATCCTCAAGTAGATTTTCAGAGGTGGTGAATTGCATGGGAGGAGATTTCCTATCTTTCTCCCACAAAGCAGCTGGTGAATTCGAACAATGTTCATTTAAATTGTCAGTGCCTCTCCTTATCACTAAGTCACCAGAGGTCCCTAACACTAAGAAAGAAATATCAAGTAAGAATCTTGAACACTGCCTGAACTTGGACTACTTAGTGTTTCTAAGTAAATACTTTTCCTATACACAAAATGTGAAGGGGCTTCTCTATCTGCCCTCTGCTCGGCACTAGTTAAACAAGATCTGGGGTTCCATGCCAATAACCCTTGGTCTAGATATTACACTTCAATTCACCTGACCACTATCAGTTTTTCATATTACTTTCTAATACAGATTCTGACAAACTGTGGTCTCTCTACAGAGACCAAGGGTGGTGGGAATGATGAAGGGTTTGAGCATTAATGAAAACACTAGAAATGTTTAATCCAAGGAAGAGTAAACTTAGAAAGGACCTGGAATTGAAGAGGAGGTACTCTATTAAGAGGGATTTGAAAAAGCCCTACTTTGCTCCAGAGGACAGAAGACAAGCCCAATTAGAAGTTTCATCTACAACTGCAGAAATTTGTGGAGCTGATTTAGGGTTATGGGGGATGGGATCATCACAACCACATAAACTCTAAATAATAAGCCATTACTAAAGTAATGGGTCCCCTGACGTAGAAGCAACATTCAAGTAACAGCTGGATATTGTCCACCTGTCAGGGAAGTTATGGAGGAAGGGACTCCCACATTCCTGTATAATATTGGAACTAGAAGAAACTGTAAGTGGATGATTGTCTGAGTGTTCATGGGCCATAGGAATCCCTGATGAGCACTTTTAGTTTTGCTATGCTGCCTGCAAGTATGCAACTTTCTTACTGGGTCAGGATTCCAAGAACATTCTTCAAAAGCCCTTGACAAAGGTCACTTTAACACCTTAGTGCCTTCTGATTTCAAATCCTCATTTTCCATCTTGAGATCATCAAAATTAACTCCTATATAATAATGTCTCCCACTGGAGTGCGTAAACTATCCAAAGCTTTTTTAAAAAGAAAATTTGCCAAGTAAGGGCTATGAAAGAACTTCTCGTAGAGAAGACCAAACAAATCAAGAATATAATCCAAGCTGTACTGACTGAATATACATAGACATGACCACAACTGTCTCTCCGGCTATTAGCTTTCCCGTAAGTGTTTAAGAGGGCCAGGGAATTTTAAAAGAGAGAAAGAAATGAAGGCTTCCTTTCCTTCAAGGTCATTGTTAAAGTAAATAATAATAAAATTCAAGAACAAAGAATTCATTGTCTTCTAGATGCCTGCAACCTATCTTTATGGGTTTCTTCATCGTACAGCACATTCTAAGTAGGACAGAAGATTCACAGCAACTAAATACACGCAAAGCCTAGAAAAGCAAATAAGAGGGGAAAACACCACTACACTCATTTTGGACTAGGCACGCACCCTGTGTCCAATCTGGCATCACCCTGAAAAGCACTGCATTGACAAAATTGTCTTTGTCGTTCGGTTAGCATCTCTTGTCTCCTTTCATTCAACTTGTTATTTTCTGATTGTAATTTTATCAGATTGAATGAAGCTGTATAGACTTAAGGAGTAGCAAGCCCAGACGTTCATCCAAGAGTAGTTTGGGCAAAGTGTTCAGTGTCAGGAATAAAAATTGTACGAGAAATACAAGTAAAGTATAAATATCTAAATTATAGAGAAGGGCTTCACAGATAATATTCTGAATGAGACAGAACACTAAATACAAATGGAAACCCATTGCTGCCATGTTAGTTCTGACTCACCACAACCTTCAGGACAGAGTATAACTGCCCCAAAAGGGTTTCAAGAAGATAAGTATTTACAGAATCCTAATGCCATATCTCCCCCCACCCCCCACTGAGCAACTAGTGGGTTTGAACTAACAGCCTCTCAGTTAGCAGCTGGGCACTTAATCATTGTATCACCACTCCTCCATTAAATACTAATACCAGAGGAAAGATGGGGAAACGTGGCTTCAGATAAGTAGGGTTCACTCTCCTAAAAGCATTTTCCCCATTCCATTACAATCCTCTGCAAGAGAAACCATCTGCCAATTGAATGGCTCTATCACCACAGCTGTTTGCTGTGCTCATTAATCCTGGGATAAAGTTAAAGAAAAATCCTGTAGTGCAGAAGTCAACACTAACCTCAGTTGCTACAACCCTCAAATGCCCAAAGTTGTTCTAGGAAAGCAAGAGCGAGAGCAGCAATAGAATTCCAAAGCAAAAATATCATTTGGTGAAGTAACACTGGTAAATAAAGCAACAACATGCCGTCTAGGGAAGGGCTCACTTACTAATAAACCAAAAGCTAGATATCTGCTCCCTTAACCTCTTTTCCCTAAAATTCCTATCAGCAAAATGCTATGAAAACAAGCAAGCAAAAATACATTCATATTTGAATTTCTATCTCAATGCAAAACAAGGCTCTCAAAATGTCAATTTCATTTAATTTGGCCTTTCCAAGAATATGCATAGTTAAACATCAAAGAACTGTAGTGTTTGAAGGACACTGTTTAATTGAATTTTCAGGTTAACTGGGGACTAAACCAATTTTTTTTCTTTCAATTACATGGAGAATCAATATAAGATATTGAAGGAATGAAGATTATTTTTGTCCTAGAAACCCAGGAACCAAGGTCCGCGTGAAATCTCTTAAGTAATGGTATGTAGTAGACTTCTTTTTTTAAAAAAAAATTGAAAACATATATTGTTTTTCCAAAGCATAACTGATGACTATACACATGGACCCCACTAGGTGGAATACATGACTGTCAGACTACATCTGTGCAAAGAGATAATGGAGAATCTCATACCATCAGTCACAACAAACTAAGCAATGAATACAGAACAATTCATCAGTTGCTCTAGGTGAAGCTGAAGAAAATTAAATCCATGAGAACTGAAGTACAACCTTGAATATAGTCTTTCTGAATCTACAGACTATTTTAAAAATAGATTTGATGCATTGACTGGAGAACAAACAATTTGTGGTTATGACATCAAAGACACGATTCATAAAAAAAAAAAAAAACACCAAATCCAACAGTTTATTAAAAAATCGTGAAAGAATTAAAATATCCAAATGGGTATAAAAACAAACCCTGAAACTTGCTCGTGAGTGTAGTCTAGCTCAGGCAAATGGCAGAGCTGATGAAATAAAGGAGTTGAACAAAAGATTTCAAAAGACACCTCACAACAACAACCTTCAGAAGGCAAAGTATTTAAATGAAATGTGCACAGACCTGGAAACCCAGGAGAAAAGGACAAGCTTGCGATTTCTCAAGCTGAATAAATGAAAGGAAAATTCAGTCCTCAGTTTGCAATATAGAAAGATCCTATTGGCAAAATATTGGGAGGCATAGAAAGCATCAAAAAAAGATGAAAGACTTACTCAGAAACATACCAGAAGAAAAAAAAAACACTGGTTGATGTCCAATCATTTCAGGAAGCCTCACACGATCCAGAATTGATGATAGTGAAATAAGTCCAATCTGCACTGAAGACATTGGTGATAAGAAAGTCTCCAGGAAATGTTTATTTACCAAAATGAGATATTTCAACAGATAGAACATTGGAAGAGGTGCATCATCTATGCCAAGAATCTAGTAGAGAGGTACCTGGCCAAATTACTGGAAGAGATCCATATTTGTGCCCATTCCAAAGAAAATTGATGCAATAAAATGGAGAAATTCTAAGACATGACCATCATTATCATATACAAGCAAAAATTTGCAAAAGTATCTGCATCTACATTCAGAAGGGAATGTAGAGCAAGAAATATCATAGGTGATGTCCAATGGATCTTTATTGAAAGTAAAGAAGCCTAGAAAGATGTTTATCTATGTTTAAGTGACTATAGAAAGACATTTGTCTATGTGGCATATAACAAATTTTGGGTAACACTGCAAAGAATAGAAATTTCAGCACACTTAGTTGTGCTCGTGCAGAATCTGTACAAAGAACAAAAATAGAAGCAAAGGGAAGTACGTTCAAATCAGCAAAATACATCAGGATTGTATCTTTTCATCATGCATACTCAGTCTGTATTCTAACTAAACAAAGTGACAAACTGAACTGTATGTGGAATGGAGGAAGAATACGTGAAAATCTGTAACATGCCACTGAGACAGCCTTGCTTGATGAAAAAGAATTTGAAGAACTTACTGAAGACTAGTCCATCAGCATAGATTATACCTCAACAAAAAGAATCCCAAAATCGTCACAACTGATCCAACAAGCAACATCATGATAAACGGAGAAAAGAGTGAAGTAGGCATGGATTTCATTTTACTTGCATCGCAACCAATGCCCATAGTAACAACAGTCAAGAAATCAAACTCCTGAATTGGACAAATATGCTGCCAAAGATATTCTGAAAGTGCTAAAAGAAAGCCGTTACTGCGAAGAGTAATGTGTGCTTACTCAAGTCATGGGATTTTCAGTTGCCTCATGTGCATGCAAAATCTAGACAATGATTAAAGATGATCAAAGAAGAATTGAGGCAGTTGAATTACAGTGTCAGTGGCAAATATTGAATATATCATTCATTACCAACAGAAGAACAAATTTGTCTTGGAAGAACTATACCCAAGAACACTTCTTGAAGTGGAGATTATGAGACATCACACCATGTACTTTGGATGTGCTATCAGAAAGAATCAGTCACCGGAGAAGGGCATCACACTGAGTACAGTCTCTGGTGGGGGGAAAGGGAGATCTTCAATCATATGGATTGACCCAGTGGCTACAATGAGGAAGCTCTGGTGGCTTAATGGTAAGGAGTGGCACTGCCAGCCCAAAGGTGTGTGGTTCAAATCCACCAGCTACTTCAAGGAAGAAAGATGAGTAATCTCCTCCCCTGTGATTTATTGCCCCTGAAAACCTACCAGAGAGTCAACTATGAGTTGGTTCTGACTTGATAGTACATAATAACAAAACTGTGGCTGTAACAAGTTTTTCAAACACAGCTACTATTAAGAGGATAGTATTGCTTCATTCTGTTGTAGATGGGGTCACTGTGGGTCCTTACAGACTTGAAGGCACCTAGTCGTACTTGTCTAGAGAACACTGACTAGAAAGATAATTCAAAGGTCATTCAAAGGTCACTGTATAGCAGTTTAATGAGAGCTGAAGCATCCTCCTCAAAAGCCCACAAAACCTAAGACAGGCAAAACCAATTTAACTCCTAAATATGAGGCAGAATACTAAATACTAATGTAGGTTTTTTACAATCACACTGCATTTTCATCTAAACTATTGTATTTGATGTATTTTATGGAGTGTATGACTACTTGAAGTATAATTGTATAATTTACATATATAATAGGCATGAAATTTATTCTTATTTGAAACTGGTTATTTTATATTGTTGAAATTTAATAGAAATTAAGTTCTAATGTCATCATCTTAAATGTTCATACTTTGCATCTTGGAAAATCTGATATATACAAAACTATGCTTCTTTCAGGGACACAATTCCCAAATAGAATGCTCTATGAATAGATAATATTAACCATTACACAGTGATGCATATTTTTTTTATTTACCAAGCCAAGTGAAAAAGATTTATTGAGGCAGTTAAACAAAGGTATAGCTAGTAAAGGGAGGCCATGCAAAAGAGTTACAGTGAAAAAGGAAGAAAAGGGAATGGGGAGAATGGACCCCAGGAAAGACAAGGGTGAAGCCAAACCTTACAGCACACTGTCAATAGAAAAGGAGAGAAATAGGAGCCACTGGGGCCCATTCATGATCCAGTTCACAGGAATATATTTTAACAGAATGCAATGACTGAATATCTCCTCACGATATTGACGTCAATGAACAAGGTACAAAGCACAATTGATGAGTTTATTGATTATGGTGAAAAAAAATAAGGGGGGAAGGAAAACCCCTTTCACTGAGATTTTTATAGAGGACATGCTATTGAAAAAGAGGTGTTTCCTTTGTTTGGTCCACCAAGACACATAGATAGATGTCAAGGGGTCACCACAGCACACCATAATCTGAAACTGGTTCCAAAATGAAAAGGAAGTTGTTTCCAAACATGGTATGAAGGTCCCGTCTGCTGAGAGCTGGACTAGTCAGTTATACTTCTGAGCCTGTGATTTCACAGGCCCAGGAGTGCTGCCTTAGTCTGAGATCACAAGGCATCCTCCCAGCTCCCAACCCACTCTTCCTCCCACAGTGAACTCCAAGTGACCCAGAGGGACAGTATGGAAGTGTGGATAATTCGTGTAAAACCATCACTATTCCTGGGAAAAAAGAATCTCAAGCTTGGGTTCAGTTCAAATATGAATCATGGTACCTACAATAAGCTGTGTAGCATGACATTAGATTTGAAGGGAAAAAAAATACATCAAATACATCCTTACTTATTCCTCTCACAATTAACCATCCGAGACAAATTACAAGAATGCAAAACACATACGAAGAAATGTAAACATAAGTCAAAGCCACAGAAGAACAGACAACACCAATGTCAATAATAAAATATCACAGTACTTTGTTTCCCATTTAATTAGGCAGAAGTCTATCAGTTGTGGGTGATGGATAGAAATGCATCTCAACTAGCTGCAACTGAGGAGAAAAATCTACCAGTTAATAAACATCAAAATTCAGGAGATGTCAGAATGTTTTGTGTTGGGAGTGCTGTGTTACATACATTTCTTTACACTCTCCACAGGGTCTCAAAGAACCAAAAGGTCAAGGCATGTGTCTATTGTTCACAGTGGGCATGGAAAAGATACCTTTTCTCACCTAAAATATAGGAAGCTCTGGTGTCTTTGTGGCCGTGGGCTGCACTGCCAAGCCAAAGGCATGCATTTTAAATTCACTAGTTGCTTTCTGGAAGAAAGATGTGCAATCTCCTCCCATGTGCTTTACAGCTTCTGAAAACCTGCTGGAGGGTCAGCTATGGGTCGGTTCTGACTCAATGGTATACAACAACAGCTCACTTAAAACTATCAGTATAAGTCTCAAACAAAATCCTTTCCTGTAATGTCAATCAACTCATAGCGACCTCACACTTTCAGCATAGCACTCAATTTCGTAGAATTGTCAAAGCCTTATTCTCTCTACAAGCACATGACCAGGCCTTCTTCCTGTGGTATCACCGAGTAGATTTGAACCACGAGCCTTTCTGTTCATAAACCCTCTGCCATCAGGTCAATTCTGACCGCTAGACACCCTAAAGAACAGTGTAGTGTAGAACTACCCCATAAGATGTCTGAGGCTATGAATCAGTATGGGAGTAGACGAACACATTTTTCTCCTACAAAGCAGCTGCTGAGTGTGAACACTGCCTATGTTTCCATTGGTAGCCCAAATGATTAGTCTATGGCACCACCAGTGAAATTGTTTGCACAACTGGGAGAACAACAGAAGACCAGAAGCTATACTGATCCACCTGGCTTGAGTAGAGAGCATATCTTAAATTTATTGGTGCAACTAGGAGATAGAATATTCTGGTGAAGCCCAACCCTGAACCTAAGGTGCAAGTTGGTGCATATCCAAGCAGTGTTAGTTAAAGTGGAGAGAGAAATTTCCAAAAGAAAATGTGGAGAAGTGATGGTCAAGCATGGAGAAAAGGTTCGTAGGTGAAGAGACATTTTCCACCTTGACCTACCAACACTCAGATGGGGTTCTGTAAATTTGACTTGGAAAAGTCTCAAATTCACTGGTCCTCTGGTATTGGTGAGTTAAAGGATCTAAGACTACATCAACTAGAAGGCACAATGTAACACTTATTTACACAACAATCGTTAATTGAGCCCCTCCCAGAACGAGATAATGAATACAATGGCAAGTAAGAATCAATGCAGAGGGGCGAGCATGATAATAACAAGTACTGCTAATTAAGGGCATGTTGGGAGGCAAGCACTGGGATGAATTTGTTTACATAGTTTTAAGGGTGTTCTGGGAGCACAAGGGAAGAATTCCTAGGCTAGACTTGGGTGATCAGGGAATGGTTTCCTAGAAGTGAAGTTGAGGTTTGATAAATATGCAGGAGTTTAATTAGTCAAAGGAAGAAGTGGAATTGTCCAAAAGAAACAACACACACACACACACACACACACACACACACACACACACACACACACACACGATGTCTCCAAATCAAGAAAATGTAGAGATTAGAAAAGCAGAGAAGACTTGCATAAACCTCTATCATTTCTAAACATAAATATCCTTTAGAGAAAGAATTTTTTATTATTCATTTTAATTTGTGATACTGAACAGATCACTTTAATTCACTGGGTCTCCCTCACAAAGTCATGAGAAGAATCAAGTGCAATAATGTAAGAACAACACTGTGAGTTTAACATTACTTACAACTGTAAGATATGTGTAGAGGGGAAAAAAGTACATGGAGTTTCAAAATCCTGATGACATGTCATAAGTGGCCTTCTCAAGGAAAATGTGCTTTAGTTTTATTACGTCTCTTCAGCCACTGCAATAGCTGATTTTATGTGTCAACTTGGCTAGGCTATGGTGCCCAGTCCTTTGGTCAAGATGTTTCTCTGTAAGTGTTTTGTAGATGTGAGTAACCTGTACAATTAGCTGATTTTGAGAAAATTATTCTTGATAATGTGAGTGGACCTTGACCAGTTGAAGGTTTTAAGAGAAATCTTAACGCCTTCCAGAACAGCAGGATTCTGTCTCTAGACTATAACCTAGAAATCCAGCCTTCTGGCCTGCCATATGCATTTCACATTTGTCAGACCCTACCATCTGTGAGCCAATTACTTTTTTAAAATTAAACTCAATTAGATAGATATGCTGTTGTTGAGTGTCATTGAGTCAGAACTGACCAATAGCTGACCCTCCAGAGGGTTTTCAGAGGCAGTTAATCACATAGGAGGAGACTGCCCATCCTTCTCCTGCCGAGCAGCCGGTGGACGGAAACCACAAGCTCCCTATAGGTATATAAAACCTCAAGTTGCTCTTGAGTTAAGGTAGATCACTAGGATCTCAAATCTTCCAGATGGATTTGAACCACTACCCTTCAGCTAGTAGCCAAATGTATAACCATTTACATCATCCAGAATTCAACGTGAATGTATGGATGTGTGTGTGTATGTGTGTGTGTGTGTGTGTGTGTGTGTGTGT
>NW_006399824.1:14178794-14280295 GCF_000299155.1 Elephantulus edwardii | reverse complement strand
TGTGTGTGTGTGTGTGTGTGTGTGTGTGTGTGTGTGTGTGTGTGTGTGGTTTCTTTGGAGAGCCCTAAATGGTACAGTCACTAAAATGATTTTTTACTCACTTGAGAATTTTTAAACTGGATTTTCTAGGTAATAAAGACAGGGATTATCTGTTCTCTGCATCAGAGACCAGAAATTGGGAAAGAAGGAATAGATGGCACGAAAGCATAGGCTCTCTCAGAAAAGAATGAAGTAAGCATTCAAAGAATAGTGGTTACAGCATAGTGTTAGAAATACATCCTTTATGGGCCAGAGAGATCTTGAGATTTGGGAAGCAAAAGAAAAATTCTTGGATTTAGTATTCTAAAAATATAATAACAAAAACATATTTGCCTGGGAAATACCTGCAAGAAGAAAAACGAGAGAGGGTGAAGTGAACATGGAAGCTTACGAATTATGGATATATGAGAAGTAGAGGAAATAGTCTAGGGGACTTGTGCTCTCAAAATGTCAACATAAGGTATGTTTAAGTTGTAACCCAGGCCAGAGAGTCATGAATAATCAGTTTGTCTTGGAGAATTCTGGAATTATAAACAAAAGGATACAAAGAATGGTCCAAGGTAAATATTGACATGACTGAAGAGGAACCAGAAAAACTTTTAATGAAGCCAAAAATACTGCATCTGGGGAAGATGTTTCACATTTTACAATAAACACTCAAGTACAAGAAGTTTAAGGGTGATGGGTTAAAAAAAAATGTCCATTAAGTTGAAAAATTGACTTCAAACAAAGGCCTTCTCAAATTTTAAACAGTAATACTATAAGAACATTAATATTAATTTTTAAACAATGTTATTTCTTAAAATAAAGACAATTCTCTCTGCCAGACATATATTTGACCACAAATACAAGAGGCTTCGGATTCATACCCTAAAACAGCTGCCCAGTTTACACTGTAACAAATTTACACTGGTTTCTTCTCCACTCCTAGTTGCCCAGAGCAAAGTGATATGGGAGGTCCCTACTTAGAATTTGGCCCTCTGGTCTCCACAATGACAGCTCTCCTTATTTGCTAGGACATGTCCCACTCAAAGAGAACCAGGAAGGACTTCACTAATTCCTCCAAGTCTACACCTTGCTTCCTCCCAGAAGGATGTTCCGGTGGGGTAACCTGAAACTTAGAATAAACAGAAGCCCATTATTGCTGCTTAGTGGGAGCGAGTGAAGGATCTTGTCAGCAGAGCAGTGCCATGGCAACCAGTTCTTCAAAGCATTTTTAAAAATACAAGTCGAATTTCATCTGGAAACATCCCAATTACCCAATTAGACTAAGCTGCAAAGTCTTTTTAGAATAATCTCAGACCATAAGTGAGTGAATAACTCAAAACCAAACTATTGCTTTCTGATATGCAGAAAATGCAAGTCTGTTGGTACTGTGTTCTGGTAGGAAGACAGCCTTTGAGTTGTGGGGGGATTTTATTATTATTATTATTTAACAGGACGAATTAAAGCAGTCTGCATTTCTGCAGGATTCTTAGTGCTGCAGCAACATATGACTGCTTCCCGTTGGGAACCATGAGCTACTGATTTTATTTTTCCCACTTACCAGAAGGGAAAACTAAGGAACTATAAGTAGACTCATCCCAGCGGGATGTGGAATGAGGCTGGGCAGGAGGGGAGTCTAGATTTTTCTTGCTTTCTTTTCACATGGCTATGCATCCACTTTCTAAACATGCCTCTGGGAACTCGACGAACTTTGAGAAATGACAATAGTTACACAAAGGCTTCAGGTCTTTTATTCATAGAGTCACTGAGTCATGCTCAACTTGACAGCAGTCAACAACAACATACACACACAGCTGGGGAATAGGGCTTGAAAATCCTAGATTCCACCTGTATTTTATGCCATCTCTCATCTCCCCTCTAAACACACCCAATTTTAAGCATCTATTATCTGGACCAGTGTGGTAGGATCCTCACAATTCTGCGTCACAAGATGCATCTGTAAAAGTACAAGCAGAGCACAGACCTCCTTACATTGAAACCATCAGAGAAGACCACCTTTGTGATGTCTATTAAAAGATGTTGACGCACATAAGGCTGACTGTCAAGGTCTTCTCAATAGTATAGATTAACAGAATTTTCCATTACAACTACCACTGATCCAATATTCCTGCAATGTCATGAACTTTACTAACTTTATTGACTCAGTGGGCTCAAGCGTGTTAGAGATGATAACAGCACAAGACAGGTCAAGGCTCACACCTGTTGCCCATAGTGTCATTGTGAGTCGTACTCGCATCAACGGCACCTAACCACAACAATAACTGTTTTCTTTATTGGCTGTTTCCTCATTGAAAATGTAAGCCCTCTGACCAAGTTTATCTTAGCATATGTCTTGGTGATCCCCTAAAACCTGGGTGCCTGATATAGTGTTCTTTTATATGTTGGGATTTTAGTAAATAGCTCTTCAACTACTAAATCCATTTTCCACTGTAAAAAGTACTGTGAATCCTTCTTCATCCTGTCACTTTTAACATAAAAGAGTCTTTACTCTGGAGAACTGTCTAAATACTACAGCAATGTGTAAAGGACAGTATTATTCATTTACAATGTATGAATATCATTCCCATTTTACAGAGGCGAAAACAAAGTTTCCGAGATGTAATTGTCTTATAAGCACATATTAGTAAGAGGCTAGAGAGTTTTGACCCATTGCGCTGACTCCAAGATTATTTCCATCATACCAGTGTTCTCTAATTTTAAAAGATTCATCTGCCACCATCAAGATTTTTGCCATATTCCAGATATGCACTAATATTTACCTAACATTTTTATTTGTATCATTTATTTTTTATGCACATAATTGCATTTCAAAAGGAAAGTAATAATTTCCATGGACTAAATCTCACTGAAATAGAAACGTATCCATTAAAATTCAAAATCTTCATCAGCATCTTGTTAAAATTCAAGATTTCCATCAACATATCGTGAAGCACGGATGCATATCGTGCAGTTGGAAGCACTAGTTCTCATTGCTCACAGCTCTGTGTGCTCCTGAAGCCCCGGGCACCCAAGGAACAAGGGTCTTCTGCCCCCTGCAGTGCATGTACTCGGTTCTACTCTTGCAAGCCCCTCTGCCCTTCCACGGGACATTCTCCATCAATGGAAGGCCAGAAAGAGGCTTCTGGTGTCTTGCACGCACCCACGAGCTCACACTCTGTCAGGGGCTAATAACAGTCTGCGAACACTGCTCTTCTCCCACCAAAATCAAACACAAGAGGCAGTAAGTCGGCAAAGAGAAATTAACTGAAAACTTGAGGCTGTCAAGCCTCAGGGAGACCAATATATCCCTGAGTTCAAGATCTGGGACATAATCAAGGAAAGTGGTTTCTATAAAAAACTTGATTGAGATCAAAAGACTAGAGATCGAAATCTCTAGTTGTCCCGAAAATAATTGCCTGGAAGAAGGCACTAAGTGTCCTGTCTGTTTGGAACAGGGCGGCTCTTGCAGACAGCGGAAGGGCCCCTTCAGCGCACCTCCTGCTTTGTCCGGGTCCCAGCAGTGATAAACTGAGTCTGTTTAAGATAGCGTATTCTTTCTTTTACTTTTTAGGGAGAGAAGCGAACTGGGCGGAGGTGACAGTGGGTGGACAGGGAGAAAAGTGCATCAGTGAATGAGTGGAAATCCAAAATCTCTGTAAATGTTCATTAAAATTAATTAAAAAAAAAAGAAAGCGTATTCCCTCGTTATTTTCTGCATGTTTCTTAAAGGCATTAACTCTCAACAACATACAAGAAGTGTTTGTGCTCTTCATTTCTGCAGGTTTTTTTTCATAACTGTGTCAGTGTTCTAGGAATCTACCATCTACATGCCTCTTGACAAAGCATGAGGAATGGTGAAGAGGCACAATGACCTTCCCGAGTTCCCCAAATCGCCTCCCAGTTGGATCTTCTTCCCACTCCTTCCATCCCTTGCCTCTGCCATCACAATAATCTGTCAAAAAATGCACATAAAGCTATAAAAAAGCAAAACAAAACAAAAGCTCCAACACAAAAATCCCAAAACAAGCCCACTGCCTTCAAGTCCGTTCCAACTTATTCATTGGGTTTCTGAGACAGTAAATCTTCGCATGAGAAATTGTCCATCTTCCTCCAAAATATTGGCTGGTGGATTTGAATTGCTAACCTTTCAGTTTGCAGCCAGATGTGTTACAGACTAGCTAATTCTCTTTTATCTCTATGTTGTTAGTAGGTGCCGTATAGTTGAGTAAGACTCATAGCAACCCCATAAAGAGCTGACCTGAACCCTGCCCTATCCTGTGCCTTCCTCGTCATCTCTGACACACTAGGGCCCATTGTTAAAGTCACAGTGTCAATCCATCTTGCTGGGGGTCTTCCTCTCCTCTGCTGACGTTCCATCTTTCTAAGCTTGATGTCCTTTTCCAAGGAATAGTGTCGACTAGCTAAATGTCCAAAGTAAGAATGATGAAGCTTCGCCATCTTTGCCTCCAAGGAGTACTCTGGCTGTACTTTTTCCAAGACATACCTGTTAATTCTTTTGGTAGTTCATATTCAATACTCTTCTCCAACTCAAAGACATCAGTTCTTCTTCTGTTATCCTTATTCATTTCCTCCATAGGAAAATCAATATTCCTCAAGATAAAGTAGAAAGTCTTCTCCTGATCTAGCCCTTGCCTATTTCTTCCAAAGCATCCATCAACTATTATCAGCTCCAAAAGTCTCCATGTTCTTTCATCCCTCTGAGTCTTACACTACTGTCTAACTCTTAATGTCCTCTCCTCATCTGTCTTACAGATCTCTTCTTCTATGACATCTTCCTTCACCAGTCTTTCTGCTCTGAGTTAACTGGCTCTTAGAAGTAGACTACTTAGAGCCTAAGGCAACTTACCCTTCTCATCACCAAGCTCCTACCTCTTATTTACGAAGGCAGGCCCAGCTCTATTCCACACCGCCTCCTGCAGGGAATCTACCTTGGTTACTCTTTCTTCAGCCCATGCAGATCTGTAGCTTTCTGGAGTGTTGATGTTATTTAGATCTTTGCTTAAGATATAATCCCTTTTTTCCTTTCTTCTTTTAAGCTCCACAAGAGAATTGAAAAAATGCCAAAAAACTTGGAGAGGAAAGAGCAAGTTGTCCTCTTCCAGGAATGTGTCCTGATGAAAAATCAGAAAGCTGGCCAAAGATTTATGTACTCAGAGATTCATTGCATCATGTTTTATAATAGTAAAAAATGGAAGCAACTTAAATGTGCAACAGTAGGAAGTGGTTAGATAAAATACATCCAATACAGTCATAGAAAATATTTGAAGGCTATTTAAGGACATGGGAAAATGCCTATGAAGTAATGTCAGGTTAAATAAGAAAATCTAAAAATCTAAAGTTCTTTGAAAAATTTGATCCTAGGTTTATAAAAGTGTGTGTGTGTGTGTGTGTGTGTGTGTGTTTTGTTGTTGTTGTTGTTGTGACACACCTACCTACACACCCATATACAAAACTAGAGCTCTGGTGGTATAGTCCATAATTTATAGGGTTGCACTGTTAACCAAAGGCTACCTCTCTAGCAGTTCTAATTTACCAGCAGTTCTGCAGGAGAAGGATGAGTTGTCTCACCCTGTCATGTATGATTTACAGTCTGAGAAGCCTGATACAAGATTGCTACGAATCTGAATGGAATTGATGGCAGTGTGAGTGAGCCATTTTATGTGGCAGTTGGATAATAAGATGATACACAGTATGGAATCCAGAATCAAGCTACTCACATAGGTTTGATCCTGTGGCCTTGGGAATGATATTTAACCACTCATTACCTCAGCTTCCTCATCTCTAGAATTAAGACTATAAGAATCAAAACAAATCTGCTGCCAATGAATAACTTCAGACTTAGAACAATCCTCCTCTGGGTTCCCAAGGCTGTAAATGTAAATCTTTATGGGAGGACACTGTTCATCTTTCTCCCATGAAGCCACTAGTGGATTTAAACTGCTGACCTTTTGGTTATGAGCCCAGTACATTCTTCACTACACCACCAGAGTTGTGAAAGGAGGAGGAATATTGAAGGGAACACTGGAGGCTTCCAAATAAGGTCATTGTGATGAGTGTGTGTGTGTAGAGAGAGAGAAATTATATTCCTGGCATGTAGTAAGTGTCAGCTATTTTTGTTATTATCTAATAGAAAAAACTTTGCAACTAACCAAAAACACTGCTATTTTGGGGGAGGGGGGAGGATTATAAGTGATTTTTATCTTGTCTACATTTCTCTATCCTATTTTCTCTTCCAAATTATTCTAATTGAACACATATCACTATTTTTTGAAAACGCACTTACATATAATTGTGCCTTCCTTACCAAAAAAAAATATCCTTTTTCAGAGCTGTTTCAGAGTTAGAGAAAAATTGTATAAAAAAATATAGAGTTCTAATATAATTTTCTCTCTTGTACGTAGTCTCTCTTCTTAATAGCAGCTTGCATTTGTGTAATATGTTTGTTATAACTGATGGCTCAGTGTTGGTATGTTACTATTAACCACATGCAGAGTTTACCTTGGGGTTCATCTCTTGTTCAGTCCTGTAGGTGTTAACAAATGGACAATGTCTTGTGGCTACCGTTGAAGTCTCATATGGTTACATAGATTAGAAGAACTGTAGCCAGGGTGCTCTAAGAAGGCAAAGATAATGAGCTTTCATCTCACACACTTTGAAAATGTTATCAGGAAAGGCTAGACCTTGGAAGGAGACATCAGGCTTGTAAAGTTGGAAGGTCAGAGAAGGAGAGAAAGATTTCCAAGAGTTGGATTGGCATGGTGACTGCAATGATAGGCTTAGACGGAGTAGAGATAGTAAGAATGGTACCAGATTGGGCAGGTTTCAACCTGCTATTCATAGCGTCACTATGAGATAGAGTCAACTCAACAGCATCTAACAACAAAAAATATATAGTGAGTATGCAATGAGGGTTGCAGAGTGGATTATATTTGGGGGTAGGGGGTGGGGTTTGGGGAGGTGCGGGGGGTAGGTATTGTGTACCAATGAGGGAGTTTTTCTTTTGCTTTTCAAGGAGAGGAGCAAATGGGGGGGAGGGGGGAGGGGTTTGTGCGGGGAGAAGGGTGCAACAATGAATGAATGGAATCCCAAAATCTCTGTAGATGTTCATTGAAATGAAAAATAAACAACCTAAATTAAAAAAAAAAAAAAGAAATAAGGCTCTGAAAAAAATCTACCAACTCTTTGTAATTTTGTAGTACCCTGGGGTATGTTTTGAGGTGTTATCTTTAGAAAGAAGGAGAGCTGGTATTACCAAATGATTGTTCCTAGTCTGGAGGTTTTCTTTTCACCCTGTTGGAAAAGTTTTTGATGCACACATGGATTTAATCTTTAGAAGGCCCCATTCACAAATTTTATCCATTTGATAGTTTTGATTTCCTTGTTGAATGTCAGTTGACCATAGATAACTGAGTCTATTTCTGGGTTCTCAATTCTGTTTCTAGAAGCATTATTCACCATCACAAAAACATGGAAACAGCCCAAATATCCAACCACTAATGAACAGATTGAGAAATTATTATATATTCACACAATGGAATACTACGCAGCACACAGGGGCAATGATTTTGTAAATTATTACCTAACTTGGGAGGGACTGAGAGAATTATGCTGAGTAAAGTAACTCAGTCCCACAAGGACAAATATTATATAGAACCATTATTGTAGAATGAGTATAAGGATCCAAGAGGAGGTGGGGGAAGATGGAAGCAGAGGGATTAGGATGTGCAGGGGGAGAGGGGTATTAATCATAGAGTTGTACAATTTGATGGGTGAGGGGGTGAGGGAAATTAGAAGTATCTGTTCTTGAAATCCGTGTATTAGAATTTATTCTGTAAATAAACTAGTATTTTTAAAAAAATGTAAGAAGAAAGAGTGAGACAAGAGAGAGAGTGAGGAAGGAAGGAAGGAAGGAAGGAAGGAAGGAAGGAAGGGGAGGAGAAGAGGAGGAGGAAGAGGAGGAAAAGGGGGAGGTGGAGGAGAAGGAGTAGAAGGAAGGAAGGGAGGGAGGGAGGGAGGGAATAACCTATCAGTCAAAATGCAGTGCCTAAGCTTTTGCTCCCCAAGAGCATAGAACCTTAGCTTCTGGAAATAAAAACCCAAACTCAACACCATCAAACCTGTGCCAACTCAGTGACCCTCCCTTGGATTTCCAAGGCCGTAAATCTTAATGAGTGGTAACTGCTCATCTTTGTCCCTCAGTGTAGCTGGTGGACTCGAATAGTGCAATACACTACGGACTTTGCCAAACCTAGTTCCAACAGGAGCCTCAGTGTCGAAATGAAAACGGTAACTGTGTCAACCACCTTGGACACGTCACTAACTTCCCTTATACATGCATTTCCTGATCAGTGAAATGGAAAGGAATAATTCTTACTATATAGTAGGAACTCAGGAAACATTAGCAATCATAGTCATAGCCCAAATTCAGACCTGTTCCTATATGCAATGTGGCCTCCAGGGTTAAGTGAGGTCCCCACACTCTGAATCCCGATTATCCTCTCTCCATACTCTTTTCATCGCTTATGAAATGGTTACTATTATCTCTCTCTTCTCTCACTGCCAGTGAGTCAGAACCAGCCCATAGCTGACCCTTCAGTGTGATGTCAAGGCTGTGAATTGCAAGCAAGAAGATTGCCCACCTTTCTTCCATGATTATTTATTTTTAACTCACTTAAAATCTTTATTCTGTTTAATCTTTTCTAGTAGATTGCAATCTCCAAAAGGCTCTAGTTTGTCTTATTCTTCTTACTACCCTCAATACCTAATACCATGCCTGTAACAAATCAGTGGTCAGTGGTCTTTTGGGGTGAAAGAACGTGTATTTAAATGAATGAATGAATCTGCAAAGTTATTTGAGTTGCCTTGTCTGCTGAGAAAATGGAATTCTACAAGATAAATATCATACCTGACACATAGTAGGGGTTTTCTCAGTGTTAATTCTTCCTTCTGTGTATTCATCTGATTAGATTTTATCTGACCCGTACATTTTCTAAAATTACTTTGACTGTCAAGGCCAATACTGTTCATGATACATCTTAAACTATTATTCCTTGTGCCTGAGCAATTTCTTGATAAAGGGAATTTTTTTTCACAGAACAGAGTAAGAGAAGCTTTGAAACTGGAATTTTTATAGTTCACACCGCATGCATGCCAGACGCAAAAAATCACTTTGAGGCGCTAATTGGCGACATTAAAAAAATAAAAGAAAAAAAAAATGGTAACAGTTTGCTTTAGCAACCAGGAGAGGAGGGTCGTCTCAACCTAAAAAATGGTTATTATCTTAATTTTTACTGATTTAATTCCTTTCTTAAGCAAGGGAGGGTACAAATAAATTGATGATTAAGATTTGTAATGGAAAATTTTCTAAGCAGAGTGAGGAGGTAACTAGAGACCATATGTTGCCCAAGAACAGAGATTCCACAAACATTGGAGAAGAATGAATGTGCTGATTTGCATGCTATTGGTGATGATGTCATATTAAAAGAACGCATCCTATTAGTACTAATGGGCATTATATACACATACTATTAAAATGATGTATAACCTTTTCTGAGACCAGTAGCAAAAGAGAAGGTGGCAATATGTTCCCAGAGGAAAAAGAAAGAGAAAACTAAGCATTTGGATGAAAATATTTTCATTCACATCCCCAGTTGAAAGAATCACATCTCTAATATTAGCAAAGCAACAATTTGTCCAGAATTCCATGTAGTCACTGAGGTATAACAGGCCTTGTTACTTACCTTTATGCTGGAGTACAAAAAATGTTCAACCCAAACAGTATAACTTACAGTTTAAATCATGCTGTTAAACATAAATGCAGTACTCACTAGGGTATTCAAAAAGAATTCTGGCAGAAACCATCAGGCAAAGTTAAAGACAATTCAGCACATATTATATGCATCTGTGACATATTGTCATGTATTTTCATCAGTCTATGGAATAAACCTCTACTGTCCTGGTTCATCAGTTCCTCCCAAACAAGCACATAAGACTGTCTGCAATTACAAGTCAAAAGTGAAAGCAAGGAGGTCAGGGGTCTCAAAGAACCTTCCCTTAGTTCTTTCTCAGGTGAGGTCTAGGGTGGGATGGAGGGCAGAGTCAAGATGACCTTGGAGCCACACCAAAGGAAAACTCTGTGTGTGTGTGTGTGTGTGTGTGTGTGTGTGTAATATAGAAACAGTATCAAGCTAGGACCGGTCTCAGGCCTGAAGCTGTTTATTGGGCCATGTTCTCTGGAACATTTGTAAAAAAGAAGAGTCCTTAATCCTTATTCAGTGTTGGTGGAAGTGTAAAATGATGCAACTACTACAAAAGGCAGCATGGCACTTTCTCAAAAAGTTGCAAATAGAAATATCATTTGACCTAGCAATTCCACTACTGGGAATCTACCCCAAAGAAACCATAACTACCACCCAAGCAGATATATGCACACCCATGTTTATTGTGGCTTTGTTCACAATAGCAAAAAGTTGGAAACAACCTAAGTGCCCATCAACAAATGAATGGATAAAGAAGTTGTGGTATAGTCACACAATGGAATATTACGCTACATTGAAAACAAGGAACTCATGAAATATTATAGAAAACGGGTGACCCTGGAGGACATTAGGCTGAGTGAAATATCTTAGTCACAAAAGGACAAATACTGCATAGTGCCACTGTTGTACATCAGTACTGACATCGGGGTTAAGGGGAGACTGAGACAGGATAAATTATGTATACAGCATTGAAATAGATGAGAGAGAGAGAGAGAGAGAACTATTTAAAGATATATATAATTAGGTATTATTGCCATGAAAGGAGTCCAGAACCAAGGCTGCATAGTGGAGTGGGCTTGGGGGAAAAGGGATTGTATAACAATGAACAATTTTTTTTTTACTTTGCAAAGAGAAGAGCAAGCTGGGGGGGGGAGGGGTAGGCAGGGAGAAAAGTGCATCAATGAATGAATGGAAAGCCAAATTCTCTGTAAACTTTCATTAAAATCAACAATAATTTAAAAAAGAATGAATCAAATTGTATAAACCATTTGTAAATAAAAATATGAATTAGACTTTTAAAAAAAAAAAAGAGTAGGATTCAGCATTGAAAGAAATTAACTGCTCTAATTGCCAACAGAGGCTTAAGTCGATGCAATGGAAAGGACTAGGACCAGAATAGCCTTTTATGGTATTTTTGAGCTCCTGCATGGACCTACCTCTGGATGCAGACTCCAAACAGAGAGGGGACACACTCTAGGCAATGCAACTTACTTCAGCAGTTCCTCAAAAGTAGCTCACACCTCCAGCAGCTGGGAGAAGGAGTGACCTAGTTCTGAAATGCGAAGCTTTGTCCACTGTAGAGCCCATTAGACAGAAATTCTTTGTTGCTGCTAAGTGTCATCAAGACGAGTATAACTTATAGTGATCCTAAGAACAACAGATCTGAACTCTGTCCTATCCTGTGCCATCCTTACATCCCCAACACATTTGAGCCCCTGGTCTCAGATACTGCATCAACTCATTTATTGAAGGTCTTCCTCTCTTTCACTGATCTTCTATCTTTCCAAACTTTAAGTCCCTGTCCAAGAAATAGCCCCTCCTAACAACTTGTCCTAAGTATGTCACATGAAGCTTCACTCTCCTTGCCTAGAGGGAATATTTGGGTTGCACTCCATCCAAGACATGTCCGTTTGCTCTCTTGGAAATCCATGGTATATTCAGCACTCTTCTCTGACACCACAATTCAAATGCATCGGTTCTTTACTTGTCATCCTTATACATAATACAGCTCTAAGATACATAGCATGTGATTGGACAGATTGTGGCTATTCTTTAAACTGACATTATTGTTCTTCAAGACTTTGGAAAGATCCCTGACAGCAGACTTGCCCAATGTTATATATCTCCTGACTGCTGGTACCAAGGGTATTGATTGTGGATCCAAGAAAGATTAAATCATTGACAATTTCAATCTTTTCTCCACCCCTCCTTATGTTCCCTACTGGCTCAGTGTTGAAGATTTTTATTTTCTTGATATTGGGATGTAATCCATATTGAATACATCTCAAGCAAACACTTCAGATACTCCTCACTTTCAGCAAGCAAGGGTGTTCCATCTGCATAAAACAAGTTGTTAATGAGTCTTCCTCTGATCCTGATGCCATCCTGTTCTTCATAAATTCCAGCTACTCTAGTGGTTTGCTCAGCATACAGACTAGATAGGTATGCAGAAAGGATACAACCATGACATGCACTGTTTTTAAACTATGCAGTATTCCTTGTTTTGCACAACAGCTTCTTGGTCTAGGCATAGATTCTCTATAAGCATAACTATGTACTGAAATTCCCATTCTTCTCAATGTTAGCCAAAGTTAGTTATGATCTACACAGTCAAATTTCTTTGTATGGTCAATAAAACACAAATAGGCATAATTCTGATATTATCTGCTTTCCACCAACATCCATCTGACATCAAAAGTTAAATCCTTGGTGTCATGGCCTCTTCTAAACCCAGCCTGATGTTCTGAAAGTTCTCTGTCAATGTAGCATTCTAGTAATTTTTGCATCATCTTCAGCAATGGTTTGCTTCTTTGAAATATTAATGACATTGTTCAATAATTTCCACATTTTGTTGGATCACCATTCTTGGAATTAGAAACAAATATGGATTTGTTCCAGTTAGTTGGTCAGGTAAATGGCTTCCAAATTTCCTGGCACATGTTGATGAGCATGTCCAGGGCTGCATTTTTTAGGTGAAATGTATCATTTGATATCCCATCAATTCCTAGAAATATTTTTTGGCCAATGCCTTCAGTGCAGCTTGAATTTCTTCCCTCATCACAACTGATTCTTTATCATACACTACTTCCTGAATTTTATAATGTCAACCAATTATTTTTGGTATAGTGGCTCTGTGTATTACATCTATCTTCTTTTTATCTTCTTCCTGGATCATTCAAGACTTTTCCCATAGTGTCTCTCAATATTACAACTAGAGGCTTGAATTTGTTTTCCAGTTCTTTCCATTTGAGAAATACCAAAAGAGTTCTTCCTTCTGTATTTAATTCTAGCTCTTTGCACATTCCATTACAATACTTTTATTTATCTTCTCAAACTGTCCTTTGAAATCTTTTGTTTATCTCTTCAGTAACACTTGTCTTTGCTGTGGCTTAGAAATCCTTAGGATAAGATTAAAATCTTCAAAAGATGATGTTAAACATTTCATCTTAAAAAGAACAGAAAATATTGAGAATTCTGAAGGATAAAGGTCTAACAATATAAATTATAAGATTACAACACTTGAAAGAAATTTGAATACTTGATTTGACTCAATGAAATAGTGACTTTTCCTTTAGAAAGGTTAATTGCTAATGGAACAGTGTTTCTGTGGCCTCAATATTCTCTCACACTTTCACAGACAATGCAATGAGACATGTGCTCTTTTAGGTCCTTTTGAACCAAGAACAAAAACAAAATTCATGAAAATGTTCAGCTTGGCACATTTGTGTGTTATTACATGCACAGTTTTCATCAGCTTTATGTGTTCTGTGCAATTCATGAATAATTTCATGGAGAAGTCTTTAGGAAAATCACTTCTGGCATGACTTTTGTCACTTTGAGTTGAGAAGGAGATCAAGATTTAGGTCAAGACTTTCAACTAGCCATGTGATCTTGGCTAAGTCATTTATCTTCTTTTGGTTTCAACTTTCTTCCTAAAAGTAATGTGGAATGAGCGGGCATTACACATTCATAGATCACCAGACATGTTCACTCTTCTCACTCATGGGAGACATTATTAATCACTGAAGATCAAGGTTATTTTTTTTCTGTTGGACATAGATGAGAAATGCAGATGAAATAAGCACCCTTTCCAGTCCAATCCAACACTCCTGAAAATAATCACCAATTATCATCATTGATACTAAATAAGAAACCTACAAGCCACCCTTGGACTACATGGTCCTTTCTTACATCCACATTCTATAATTTCATTCTCAATACCATGTGGGGGAGAATCACATGCCTGGTGTCACTGCTGTGTACAGATGCACTAGCAGCATAGGACACCACCAAGCCCATGGGAGCGCTCAGCTCCTGGGGATGAGACTGGACATTATGTGCCCCTGCCACCCACTTTCCCTAGTGCCCTGCATCCGCAGTGAGTGATCCCATCCCTAAACCTATGATCCCATCTACTCCATTATCTTCAACCCAACCCAATAATGGACCCATAGGAGGTAAGGGGCCTCAGGTAGCATAGTCATTAAGGAGTTATGCTGTGCCCCAAAAGTGATATCTCTTTGGTGGTGTGAACTCGCCAGTGGATCGTGGAGAGAAAGATGGACTATCTCTTCCCGTGTGATATACCGCCTCCAAGATCCCCCTGGAGGAGCTATGATTGGCTCTAACTCAGAGGCAGTGAGTGATAAGTTGAAGTCCTAAGTCATGTCAAGCAATCATACATGATTGAACTGTCACAGAGAGATCTAAATTTGGATCATGTTATCATACAAAGGCAAATAAACTGATCGTAAAATAGTATTCACAGACCCTTTTGTTTTATTGGATAAAATTCCTATATTTCTACAAAGAACATAAAAATCCATCAGCCCCAACCTTTCCTGCCCGTAATGATTTCATGAGTACCAATTTCCTTCCCTTTCAACAAATACATACTAGCAAGAAAGCATATATTAGTTAATATATATTAGCAAGAAAGCAACTAATCTATTATGAAAGAGTAGTAGTTCCTTGGCCTGGCCTATTTTACCCCCTGAAGCTCCTCTTTTTTCCTCCCAGCCCCTCTTCCACCTTTTTACCACTTCTCCTCTCTGACTCTAAGTAACTTGTTCTGCTTAATGAGGATTTTGCAAGACCAAGCCCATTGTTCTTAAAAGAATCCAGTGTTCTCATTAGGGTCAATCTTTTAAGGCCCTTCAACTATTTTGAAATTCTTAACTCTGTCCTTGTACTCCTGATTCATTGGTACATTGCCAGATGCAATGTATCATTCAATAAGTCCAACTGCTTGTCAAAAATAGTGACTGAATTCCCCATATTACCAACTCAAAGCTTGATCTCTCAAAGCCCAGATACAAAAATACATTAAGCTCCACTGTGTTCAAATTGCATTTGGAGATTTTTTTTGCTGATAGCTGCCAGTTCCCAGGCCCCAAGGCCTAAAAGCAAGTCAGAGTTAATATCTCATTAGGTGAAAAGTATGACAGAATATAGAATGTCAGGGCTTGAGGAGGCCTCAAAGATCACATAATTTTACAAATAGGGAAAATATGCTCAGCAAAGTTAAGTGATTTACTCAGATCCACACAGTGAATTAGTAATAAAACAGGCATTAGAACCCTTTGCCTTTTAGGCACATTCTTCCCTGATACCTTTACTACACACACACACACACATATTCATATACATGTGTGTGTATATATATATATATATATATATGCCACAGATAGCACCTCTATGGAAGTTTGTATCCACCATCAAGCTCCTCATCATATTAGCTCTTAATTAGTGTTATGCAGTGAGCACTTAGTGTTAGCTGTTAGTATTCTATAATCAACTAGGGAGGCCTAATGACCCACTAGCTCTGAGAGAGAAAACTGGACAATCTCCTCCCAAGAGGGTTCTAGCCTCTCAAAACCCCCCTAGAGAGCCAGCCAAGAGTTACTTCTGACTCCATGGGGATGAGTTTTGAGAACAAGGCACTATCCTACTTTGGTCCTAGGAAACAAAATGAGACTTATTTCCAAGTCTAACTCTCTGGCATAGGTTCTATGGGCCTACCCAATTAATGGTCATTGCTCCTGAGTCACTTTTTCCTAATTCTAAAGGAACTAAGTAAATCCAGCACAAAACAAACAAACAAGCAGGTGAACATTTAAAACGCATATATCAAGTTCAGCCAAGGCCACAGCCATGCAGACATTACTGGAAGCCACTGAGAGGCTGAAAAGTAGTTGCATTTGTTGCTTATAGTGTCTAAAATATATCTAAAATACCTCAAGCAGAATTCTTTTTGCTTAAGAGACTGTATAGAATTCTTTTCTGTGATATGTTTATTTATGGATTCTATAGTTTTTGAGTTGTTGGTATGTCTCTAGGGAATTCTAATGGCCTACTTGGCAAATGGTTGCATTGCCCACTCCAAAGTGGCAGTATGAACCCACCAGCTGCTTCTAAGGAGAAGGATGGGCAGTCTCTTCCTGTACAATTTACAGCCTCTAAAAATACACTGGAGGGTCAGTTATAAGTTGTTTCACACTTGACAGCAATTAGATTTTGAATAGGAACGTTCTTATAGGAGCTGTGGAGGTGAAGTAAGGTAAGGTAAGGTAAGCTTTGCCAAGGCAAAGACCAAGCCTCTCTGTTAAGTCGAATCCAACAACAATTCTGCAGGAGAAAATGGACTGTCTCTCCCCATTGCAATTTACAGGCTCGGAACCATGCCGGAGGGTTATTAGAAGTCAGAAACCACTGGACAGCCCTGAATGAGTGAATGACATGTCTCACTGTTTTCAGCGCAGAGGTGGAAACAGAGGAAAAGAAGTTACACTGTCTCCTTTCATGGAATTTAAATTTGGAGAAGAAAGACTGGCAATAAAGTCAGTCATTGTAAGTCAGTCAGCGTTAATAGTCACAGAGGAAAGTAAACTAGAGGAAGATACTAGGGAGGGCTATAAGTTAGTGTGTCATCAGGGGATCTCTCACTGACAAGGTGCTAATTGACTAGAGACCTGACAGAGGTAAGGGAACAAGCCACGTGGACACCTGAAGGAAGCAGGTTTTAAGCAGCAGGAATAGTAGCTATAAAGGTTAAATCGAGCACAGAAACCAGGAAAGTGGTAGGAAACGAGATAAGAGACTGGGATCTGAAGTGGAAAGAAGTGTCAGGAGCAAGAATTAAATCATCACTACCCACTGCTTTCAAGTGAATCTGGCTTGCAAAACTCTCCATTGAGTTCTCAAGGCTGGCAAATCTTTATAGAAGGAGATTGTCCATCTTTCACCAATGGAGCTATTGGTGAAGGACAGTCTTGGGTTAGAAGCCCAAGAAGTACCACACCAAGCCACCAATGCTCTTTAAGAAGCAAATCACACAGGCACTTTTGAAACGACTTTACATTTACTTAGTGATAAGCCATTGGGATATTTAGAGGAAGAAAGTAACATTATCTGACTTATGTTCATTAGTCCACACAGAGAGACACTATTTCACACACACTAGAATGGCTATAAGAGAGTCCTCCTAGCACAATGGTTAAATTACTGGAAATGTCAGCTGTTCAAACCCACCAGCTAGTTCAAAGAACAACAACATGGCAGTTTGTTTCTGTAAAGATATCAGCATTGGAAACCGTGTAGAGTCTTTCTTCTCAGTCCTGTAAAGTTACTATGAATCAGAATGGGCTCAGCTTTGAGTTTGAGTGGTTACTGAGTAGTATCGAGATGGAACCAACTCATAGCTGACCCTTCAGTAGATTTTGAGAGGCAGTAAATTGCACAGGAGGAGGTGGCTCATCTTTCTTACATGGATCAGGTGGTGGATTTGAAATATGTACTTTTGGGTTGGCAGCATAACAGGTATGGGTAAGGATGTGGAACTCTAGAACCCTAATAATACCTTACTGGTAGAAATAGAAAGTAATATTACAGCTTTGGAAAACAGTCTGGCAGTTCCTCAAGACAGTAAATATGAAGTCTTCATATGATCCAGGAATTTCGTACCCATGTATGTTGTTATGTGCAGTTGAATCAATTGCAACTCATAGCACCTTTATGAACAATAGATTTAAACCCTGCCCTGTCTCTCTAGCTGCCAATCTTACTATCGCTAATATACTTGAACCTGTTGTCACAGTCACCATGCCAATTCATCTTATTGAGGGTCTTCCTCTCTTATCTTGATCCTTCACCTTTGCAAGCTTGACGTCCTTCTCTAAGGACTGGATGCTCCTAATGACATGTCTAAAGTATGTGAGACAAATCTCACCATCCTTGCTTTCAAGACGCACTTTCTCCAAGATAGACTTGTTTGTTCTTTTGGCAGGCCAGGGGTTATTCAGTATTCTTCTTGAGCACTGCAACTCAAAAGCATTGATTCTTCTTCTATCATACTTAGTCATTGTACAACTTTCTGGTGCATAATAACTAGTTGAAAGGACCATAGCTTGGAAATCTTAGTCTTTAAACTGACATTATTCTTCTTCAGCACTTCAGAAAGGTTCATGATAGCAGATTTTCCCAGTGCAATGCATCTTTTGATTTCTTGACTGCTAGTATAAAGGGTGTTGATTATGGATCCAAGTAAAATGAAATTGTCGATAATTTCCATATTTTCTCCATCTCTTATAGTCTTGCCTATTGGCCCTTAGTGAGGAGTTTATCTTCTTGATGTTGAGATGTAATCTATATTGAAGGTTGTAGTCTTTCATCTTCTACAGAAAACTTTAAGTGCTCTGCATTTTCAGCAAGCAAGATTATGTCATCTGCAGAATGGAGGTTGATTATGTATCTTCCTCAGATCCTGACGTTATAGTCTTCTTCATAAATTTCAGCTTCTAGAGCAATTTGCTAAGCACACAGACAGATCAAACATATAAGGAGAAAGGATATAGCCCTGACCCACATCTTTCCTGGATACATCCATTTGTTGATACAGATTTAGATATAGATACATATTTCCAAGGGAACTAAAAACATATACATAATGGTTCATAGAAACATTCATCATGGCCAAAAAGTACAAACAATACAAATATTCAACTGATAAGCAAAATGTGCTATATGCTGACAATTGATTGTTATTTAGTAACTAGAAGAAATAAAGTACTGAGACATACAATAAACTTTAAGAACACCATCTCGAGTCAGGTTTTACTTCAGAACGCTATAAATTGTAATGGGAGAAGACTGACCATTTGTCTCTAGAGGAGACACTGGTGGTTTTAAATCACTGGAGACTCACAGACTTTGGGTTAACAGGGCAACCCACTATAGACTCTACTACCAGAACTGCCTAGTACATGCTATAACATGAGTGAAATAAACAAAAAATATATAGTTATATTGTTTATAATGTATATATTGTTTATTTAATATATTATATAATTATATACACGTTGTTTATAATATTTGATCCCACAGAGTGGGGATGTTATCAAACAATATCATTAATTTCTCATGCAAGCAAGATTTTGCTGAAGATTATCCAAAAATTATTGGAACAGCACAACAACAGAGAACTACCAGAAGTGCAGGCTGGGTTTAGACAGGCTGTAGTACTACGAATATATTGTAGCTAATGTTAGATGGATCTTGGCTGAGCAAAGGAATACCAGAAGAATGTCTATCTTTGTTTCATTGATTAAGCAAAGGCATTTGACTGTGTGGATCATAAACTGTGGATGACTCTGAGAAGAATGGGAATCCCAGAATACTTGATCGTGCTGATGTGAAACCTATACTTGAACCAGGATCAGTCGTCAGAACAAAGCAAGGAAACACTGCATGGTTCAAAATTGGGAAGGGCCTACGCCAGGGCTGTATCCTGTCTCCATACCTTTTCAGTCTTTATACAGAACAGATCATCCAAGAGTCTGGGCTCTATGAGGAGAAATATGGCATCAGAATTGGAGGAAGAATCATCAACAATCTGCATTATACAGATGACACAACCCTGCTTGCTGAAACTGAGGAGGACCTAAAGCACTTGCTGTGGAAAGTCAGGGACTGCAGTCTTCAGTATGGATTGAGACTCAATATCAAGAAAACAAAGATTCTCACCACTGGGCCGAGGGGTATCATCATAATGGATGGTAAAGAGATTGAGATTGTTAACAGTTTTGGTTTGCTTGGCTCCACAGTCAACACTCTTGGCACCAGCAGCCAGGAAATTAAAAGACATATTGAGATGGGAAAGTCGATAGTTAGAGACCTCTCTAAAGGGCTGAAGTGCAAAGATGTCAGTCTGGAAACTAAGGTGCGCCTGATACATGTCATGGTCTTTGCAATCACTTGCTATGCATCAGAGAGCTGGACAATGACTAGGGATGATAGAAGGAGAATTGATACCTTTGAGCTGTGGTGTTGGAGAAGAGTATTGAATATACCACTAGGAAAATATACAGATTTGTCATGAAGAGGGTGAAGCCAGGATGCTCCTTGGAGGCAAGGATTCTGAAGCTTCATCTGACATACTTTGGGCATGTTGCAAGGAGGGACCAGCCCTTGGAGAAGGGTGTCATGCTTGGGAGAGTGGAAGGACAGTGCAGGAGAGGAAAACCCTCTATGAGATGGATTGATTCAGTGACTGGGGTAATGGGGATAGGTGTGTCAGAGATAGTGAGATTGGCACAGGATAGGGCAGAGTTTAGGGCTATTGTCCATAGGGTTGCTATGAGTCGCAGGCGACTCAACGGCACATAACAGCAACAATAATACATATTGTTTATAATATATAATATATATTATTTATACTATATAATATATATTGTTGATAATATATATGTATTAAGTAAAAGAAGATCATTCTGAAAAAAAAATATACATTATTTCATTTCACTTAAATGAAATGTCCAGGATAGGAAAATCTACAATAATATGAAGTACATTAGTAGTCACCTAAGAGCAAAGTGGAGAGGTTCAGGGGATGAAACATGACCGTTCCCTTCTATAGACTTTAAACTCATTCCTGGGGGGTCCTTTTCAATCACAGTGACCACAGGGGTTTATTTACTATAATCTTTACAGACACAAATTGATAAATTTGAATTTAAAAAGATGATATAGTCTAAAGTTGTAATAGTTGCACAACTCTGGAAATCTACTTGAAACAAAAGAAGTGTAGGGCGCTAGGGTGCTTTAGTGGTAAGGAGTTGTCCTGCCAACCCAAAGGCAAGCAGTTCACAGCCACCAGCTGCTCTCTAGGAGAAAGATGGGCAACCCCTCCGGTGCAATTCACTGACTCTGAAAATTTACTGGAGGATCAGTTGAGTTAGAGCCAACTGGATGACAATGAATAACAACAATGGCTCAGTTCTGCTATATAAATTATATATCAATTCAGTTATTTGAAAAAAGGCTCAGGCATTAGGCTGCCTGGTGACACTGGAGAACAGCAAGGAGAGAAACATGAAGACTTTTGGGGGAAAAAAACATATAGGATATGATGGTGGCTTAGACCACAGGGTGACTGGTGAAGGTGGGAGAAATGATAGAGTTTAGGATTCCTTTTTGAAGGATGAGTCAACATTTCTCTTTTCATTAATCAACTGATTATGAAATATGAATGAGAGATCGTCAGTCTCAAATTTGTGATGTCAGGAATTGAAAGGAGCACTCAGACTATGTAAAGGATATAGGTAAAAAGATGCATTTTACTTGAATCTGAAATCAACATCCATGGTAGTAGCAGTCAAGATCATGAGATGTGTTTGCACTAGGGAAATCTGCTATCAAAGACCTTGCTAAAGAAGCAAGGATGTCTATTTAAAGATTAAATTGCAACTAATCAAAACCATGGTATTTTCAATTGCTTCCTAGACATCTGTAAGTGAGACAATGAGTAGGAATACTAAAAAAAAACAAAAACCAACAACAAAAAACCATTGCCTTTGATTGGTGGTGGTGATGGTGAAGTATATTGGATACACCGTGGCCTACCAAAAGAACAAACAAATCCGTTCTAGAGGAAGTGGAATCAGAGTGTTCCTTAGAGGCAAGGGTGGCGAAACTTTGTCACACATACTTGAGGCATGTTTTCAGAGGGAGTCAGTCCTTGGAAATAGATATCAAACCAAGCAAGGTTAGAGAGAGGGAGACTATTAATAAAATGGACTGACATAGTTACTGCCACAATGGCCTTGAGCATGACAGAAATAGTGACATAGTTCAGGAAAAGGCAGGGTTCAGATATGTTGTTCAAAGGTCGTTGTGAGTCACAGTCAACTAAACAGTACCAAACAGCAACAACATGAAGGGGCTACTGCTGGATGAGCAGATTACCAGTGCTGAAGGAGTGGCAGATGAGAACCAGAGTTCAGTGTCAATACCGACTGAAAGGCCGCCAAGGGCAGTCGTTGAAATGGAAAAAAATGGACCTTGATTTAATTCGTAGACACAGGAACCCAAAACCAAAACAGCCTTGAAAATGACTGCCATTATGTCAGTTCCAATTCATTGCATTCCTACAGACAGAGTAGAATTGGCATTATTAGATTTCCAGTGCCATAAATCTTGGCAGGAATGAAATACTCATTCACTTCCCCAGAAGCTGCTGGTGGATTGGAACTACTGACTTTTCTGTTAGCAGCCCAACACTTAACCCGCTACGACATCAGAGTACCTGACATAAAGACTACTTAGTATTACACTAAGTGGGCTATGAGAAGGTCGGAATTGTAGTCTTCATAAATTCAAGTCAGCGTTTTACCAGCGTATTGAGGATGTGCATTCGCAGCTCTAACGATTCTGGCTCCCACACAATGCTTGGCAACATAGCAAGCTCCGACACAAGCTCGCACACAAAGAGCTGCAATTCCCACAAGTTTCAGGAAGGATCCTTTGTTGTCAGCCTATTATCAGTGCTGTCTTGGGTTGGTTGGGTTTGGTTTTTAAATTACTGCTATTCTTGGGTTTTAATTACAAATTACTGTGGCTTTCTTACACCCTTATTAATTTTGTTTGTTGTGGATTACTCAGTGAACCCTACTGTGTGTAATGGGGCATATTTGCATCAGGAGTTTTTAAGGCCTATAATTTTCCAATAACTAGACTTGAAAACATGCACATATTGTGGTTCTAATGATACTTAATCAAAAGAAGGTTAAATATATACTACATAGATATATAGAGATAGAATATACATAGAGAGAGATAGTATGTGTGTGTGTGTGTGTGTGTATACACCAAAATTTCTTATACAACGGCACTTTGTTGATAATAAATATTTGTATTTTTATATTAATGACAAAATAGTACGACTTGGTTCTTTTTACAAGTGTAGCGCACTTAAAAAAAACTCTAAGAAATAGTTTGCATATGGCTTTCTCTTTTCTCATAAGTAATAGATTCTTGTAGGCTGTGAGTATTATGAGAGGCTGTGTTTTTGGAGGTTTGTTCTGTACACAGATGATATCCAAGGGATCTGAGATTCAGAAACTTGGGTACCGAGTGTGTGACAGGACAGTTTAACAGAACCTGTTAAAATAGGCATGTACGATAAAGTAGTTAATGCAAAGGCCAGTTGAAATGCTGACTAGACATACTGGGGATGTGACTATAAGAAACATAAACCAGTATAAAATTATAAAAAATAACATTTTTCAGCCTGTTTGAGTTCCAACTTCCTCATCTGTAAATGAAAGGAAAATAAATCTATCCCACAAAATTGTTACCAAATTAGACGAGCTAGAACATGTAAACTTTTTAACAGAGAAATAATAATCCAGGGTACATGCTCAATAAATGTCAACAATTTTATTGCAGGAATTATTGCCCTTACTATTTTATCAGCCAGGATGAAATAGATTAGGCTGTCATAACAACCAGCACATTTTTCAAAGTCTCAGTAGTTTCACCATCAATGATTTCTTTCTTGAGTTTATTGCACATGTGTTTGGGGTCAGCTGTGACTTAACTAAGTTAGTCTTTGCTCCAAGACCCAAGCTGGGACATTGGTGACAAAGGGGAAAGGGACATACTGGCTCTTATGGCATTTGTTTAGAAGTTATGCTTCCCTTCTGCCAAAGACTACAGCTCAGGGGGCTACTCAATCCTTTAATGAGCTGAGGACAAATAATGCTCTTGGAGGAAAAGGTGCCACAGGAAATCAGAATATTTGGTAGATGGGCAATAATGCCACCCACAATGCTAGGAGGAAAAAAAATTAGGTGCGTAAACTAATCCAACAATTTATCATAAAATTTATTCACAGAACCATAAGGGGAAAGAAATTATATTTGGGTTTGTTTATCAAGGATACAACTTTAACCTCACTTTAAAAAAAAAATTCTTTTATTTCATTTTTATTACTTTTGTGTGTGTACCGTCAAATCAGATCTGACTGGTACAGGAGGAGATTGTCCCTCCTTTTCCAGCAGAGCATCTGGTGTATTCAAACTGCGTACCTCTGGGATTGTAATGCAGCTTCTTGCCACTAGGCCACCAGAGCTCCCCTATTTTTTTTTTTTTTAATTTTTATTTTTTTTTAAGTGTAGGAGTTGACATAGCTTAAAAGGATCAAAAGCCCTAAATGCAATCCAAGCTGTATTTAAGAACAGTCCTTGGTAGAGGTATATTTAAGACAACTATTCCTATTTCTCAAAGAATAGACTCAAATATAAAGTAACTTTCTATCTGCTGTTTTCTAAACATTCAGAGCAGTGAGTCCAGATTGGTTTAGCTGCCAGGACTTTGTTTTCTACCAGCTTCTCCTTACTCCTGCGTCACTCCAATATTTCAACCACTATAAATCGTTCTTCATCGCCAGCTCACATTGTTCTTACTAACTCTGTTTTGTTCCTCCCTTGCTTCCTGAAGTAGCCGATCTTGCTGAACCACACAAACCCTTGAGAAGTAAGTAAAAATCAATTCTCCTTAGGGGAAATGGGGGTGCTAAAAAAGGTTAATACAATTTCCTAAGAGCTGAACTTACAAAAGTAAAAGAATGTCCATACTCAGAGGATTTGTTTTTACATTCACCAAGGATCTCAATCCGTTCACAAGATTCAGAGAGTGACCAAGAACTCAAAAAAAGGATTTATGGATGGGAAAGCTCAAGGAGGTCAGACTGAACCCAGGTCTGACCCAGAACTAGACTAAATCAAAACTTGAATTTAGATCATTTATCAAACAGAAACACACCCACTCATGACAATGGCCCCTAGGGCCATTCAGATACAGACCTACAGTAAAGTAAAAACTGATTGATAGTTAAGGGCCTGATACTTTGTAGGCATGGCTGAATGAATGGATAAAATAGATCAAGTTCCCTAAAATTGACAAGCAGTCTTGGCAAATACGGTAACCAAATGAAGAATCATCTAGGCAGGACAAGAGGTCTACCCTGCCTTCAGGAAGCCGCAGTGGTCTTGTTCTCACTGACGTGTACAATTGAGGCCCAGTGGGAAAAAGACAAGACATTCTGGTAGTTCAGTGGCTCGACTCTTGGCTGCTAACTATTGGTCTTTGATTGGAACCGCCCAGCCTCCCATAAGAGGCAGATCTGACAGTATGCTGCCACAAACTCTGTAGCCTTGGGAAACCTTTGGGGTATTCCACTCTGTACCACAGGGTCACAGTGAGTTGGAATAAACTTGACAGCAGTGTGTTTGGGGTTTGTTGTTGTTGTTGTTGCTACATGTCATCAAGTACGACTCATAGTAACTCATGCAACCCTATAAACAACAAATCTGAACACTGTTCTATTCTGTGCCATCCTCATCACAGCTGACACACTTGAGGCCATTGCTGCAGTCATTGTGCCGATCCTTTTGGTTGAGGGTTTTCTTTTCTTTTTTTGCTGACCCTCCCACTTTCCAAGGAACAGCCTCTCCTAGCAACATGATCAAGGTATGTGAGATGAAGCATCACCATCAAGGAACGTTCTAGTTGCACTTTTTTCTGAGACATATCTGTATGTTCTTTTGGCAGTTCATGGTAAATTCAGCACTTTTCTCAAATATCACAACTTAAAGGCATCCATTCTTCTGTCATCCAAATGGTAGTCCAAAGTTATTGTGAGAGAAATGAGACTGGACATCAAATGATTAAATTCTGTATGTTCAATGAATTATTCATCCCAAATATCTTTTAAAAACAAACAAAAAAACATGAAAGGCATTTTTACACCTGGACCTCACCTGATGGACTCTATAGGAATGAAATTGACTACAACTGTATAAAGAATTGTTGCAGAAGCTCATGTTTAGCAGTCAAAACTAGACCAGGTGCTTGCTAAATGTAGAGCAGACCATCATGTGCAAGTTCAAATTGAAGCAGAAGAAAATTAAAATAAGTGCACAAAAACCAAAATATTATCTTGAGTCTATCACACTTGAATTTAAAAATCATTTCCAGAATAGCTTTGAGGTATTGAACACTAGTGATCAAAGACCAAATGATTTACAGGATGCTATCAAAGACATCATCCTTGAAGAGAGCAAAAGGTAGTACAAAGATGGAAGAAGAAAAGATGTCAGAAAGGACTCTGACAATTATCCTAGAGTGGTGAGAAACCAAAACAAAAGGAATACAAGCCAAAATCAAAGATATAAACAGAAGGTTTGAAATGGTAGCTGGAGAAGACAAAGCAAAATATCATAATGGAAGGAAGAAAGAGCTAGAATTGGAGAATTAAAAACTCACTCAACAATTCTAAAGTTGAACCAACTTAAATACAAATTCAAGCCATGAGTTGCAATAGTGAGAGATATAAGCCAAATCTGGAATGATCCAGGAAACATAAAAAGAAGATGCAAAGAATATAGAGTCACTGCACCAAAAAAGATCAGTTGACATTGAAAATTTTGAAGGTAAAGACACCTAGATGGTTAACAAAGTTATGACCTTCTGCTTCCACAATGAGCTTTGAACTTCAACCATCCCTGTGCTAACCACATAAATAGTCACATGTTCAGTTGCCACCTCTTATATTATTTGCTTAATATAAATTCCTCTTTTAAAATGAAACTAAACTTAACCTTTACTCAAGCAATAATAGTTTTGAACTCACAGGTTTGGTGGGATTTTTTAAAATTACATTATTTTTTTCTGATATACCTTAAAGCAAAGAATATATTTTAAAAATATAAGTATGAATATATTCTCGAAATGTGTTTATAAACATCTAAAATTGTATTATGCTCCAACAGTGCTTCACATCCTGAACTTAAGGAGTTAAATTTTGCAATTTGTTGTCTTCACTTACTGTAGCTCATCTGATTCTTTGTAATGAAAGTAATTACTTTGTAATTTCTCCTTATCTTCCTTCATCCATGACCCACACTGAAACCAGGGTCTATATTTTACTCAGAGTTGCTTTAGGAAGTTATTAACAAGTTGGTCTTCTCTAGAAAACTTCTTTCTTTTTTTTATTAATTAAGGGACATGGTTCAAATCCACCAACTGCTCCACAAGAGAAACATGGGCAATCTCCTTCTGTGTGATTCGTTGCCTCCGAAAACCTGCTAGACAGTCAACTATGGGTTGGTTCTGACTCTTTGGTACTAAACAACAACAACAATAGTGTATAAAGAAGTGATATTGCTGGTTCATAATAATTCATATATTCCATTTTAGGAAATTATGACAAACTGGTTTTGAAAGTGGCTGTAAAAATTTACACCCTCTCGTAGGTGTGTGCATTTTTTAAAAAAATTCTATTTAGACATTCAGTGATTCTGAATGCTTATCTTGAGAAATGTTCCACAGTATTAATCTACCTCACTCTAAAATTGATGCCAAAACCTCATTTTATGGCCTCCCTTGTATCTAGGACACTGCTGTGTAATCCAGACTCTGTTCACATAAAGAAGAAAAAAGTGCCACCTAAAAGTCAGTTTTGACAAGGAAGGTCAAAATATACTCAGGCCCTGTCTTCATGAAGCTCACGGTCTAGCATATTTCAAACAAGTATCCGTGGACAATTTCAGTCTAGTGAGATAATTAATTAGACAACTTAAGTCAGAGGTTTGTAGGGGAAATTATCAAGGAAGTAATGCTTGAGTTGGCTCATGTAGGATGGAGTTTCTCAAATAGATAAGGAAGAAAGTAGCTCAATAAATGTTACCTATTTTATCACTATTATCAAACTAGAGTCGGAAAGACCTGAATTCAAGTCACAGTTCCTCTTGGAAGGTCAATTTCCTTACCTAGAATCATGTCACATTGATTCTGTAAGGGATGGATGGATGATATCATTTAAGTGAAGTGCATTTCAAAGTATCTGTCAAAGAATTAGGCCCTTCTAAATGGCATTTCTTTCTGTACTCACTTCTACTAGTTATTATAAAGTGCTTTCCTTTCCAGTCTCATTCCAGAAAATTCATAATTCTAATTGAAATATTCCCCCTTCTGTAAAACTACCATTTCTTCAAGGGACACAATCTTGCCTCCTTTGAAGCCCCAGCAATTACTTTTCTCATGCATTGTGTTTCTCTTGCTTGTTTGTAAATGCTGGTTGGTAGTTAGCACATGTTGGTTGAATTGAATTGCCTTTCACCTTGATCCCTCTTACCTAGTCTTAATGACTGATATTTTTCTCTCTTTTTTCTGACTTCTACTCAGCATTATGACCAATCTCAGCTCTGAGGTTGGTTTTTAAAAACAAACAAACAAAAAAACACCCAAAACCCGTCTAATTCTATGGATATCTGAACTGTGCTACGTGTCTTTGAAGACAAGACTTGCTTGCATGTGCCTCACTTCTCTCCCATTCTCATTTCAAATGGTCTTCCTCCACTTACAAGATACATTGGATTCGCTTCCACATACTAAATATAGTCATAAGCTTTTGCTTGATGTTGTTAGGTGCTATTGAGTCGAATAGAACTCATAGCGACCCTATGAACAACAGATCCGAACCCTGTCCTGTCCTCTACCATCCTCACACTTCCTGACTCAATACAGCTCATTATGACAGTCACTGCATCAATCCACGTGGTCTAGGGTCTTCTTTACCAATTGTCCACCCTTTCCAGCATCGTGTCCTTCTCCAAGGACCAGCCCCTACTAGCAGTATGCCCAAAGTACGTGAGGTGGAGCCTCATCATTCTCGCCTCCAAAGAGCACTCCAGTCGCACCCTCTCCAAGACATGTCTCTTTGTTCTTTTGGAAGTCCATGGGATGTTCAGTGCTCTTTTTTACCACCACAGACCAAAGGCATCAATTCATCTGTCATTCCTATTCCTTGTCCAGCTCTTAGATGCATAGCAAGTTATCAGAAAGACCATGGTCTGAATCAGATGCACTTTATAATCTTCAAACTGACATCATTCCTCCTCAATAATTTGGAGATGTCCCTAACTGCAGACTTTCCTAGCAAAATGCTTCTCCTTATTTCCTGACTGCTGGCACCAAGAATGTTAATTGTGGAAACAAGTAAGATGACGTTGTTGACCATTTCAATCTCTTTCCATCCGTGATGATATTGTCTTTAGGTCCAGTTGTAAGGCTCTTTGTTTTCCTGTCATTGAGATGCAATCCAATGATTGCATCCTTTCATTGATCTTCTGCAACAAATGCGTAGTGTCCTCCTCACTTTCAGTAAACAGGGTTGTATCATCTGCACAACAGAGGTAATTGATGAGTTTCCCTCTAATTCTGAATACACATTCCTCTTTATCAAGTCTAACTTCTCGAATAATTTGCTCAGCATACAGATTGGATATGGAGAGAGAATACAATCCTGACACACTCCCTTCTTAATGGTAAACCGTGAAGTTTTCCCTTGCTCTTTTTGCACAACAGCCTCCTGGTCTAGGTATAGTTTTCACATGAGCACAATTAAGTCCTCTGGAACTTCCATTCTTCTCAGTGTCAGCCACAACTTGTTATGGTTCATGCAATCAAATGTCTTTGTATAGTCAATAAAACACAGACAGACATTCTTTTGGTATTCTTTACTTTCAGCCAGGATTCATCTGACATCAGCAATGATACAATGATACAATGGTGCCACAGCCCCTTCTAAATCCTGCTTGAATTTCTGGCAAGTCCCTATCTATGTACTGTTCTAGCATTTTAGAAAGCTCTTCAGCAGTATTTTGCTTGGATGTGATATTAATGGTATTGTTCAATAGTTTCCACATTCTGTTGGATTACCTTTCTTGGGAAGGGAAAGAAATATGGACTTCTTCCAATCCTTCTGAATTTCTTGGCATATACTGATGAGTGTTTCCAAGGATGCATTGTTAATTGAAACAAGTCAATTTGTATCCCATCCATTCCTGGGGCCTTATTTTTTGCCAATGCTTTCGATGAGGCTTCTGCTTTCTCCTTCATTACCACTGGCTCCTGCTCATATGGTACTTCCTGAAACTTTTCAGTGTCCATCAGTTCTTTCCGGTACAGAGATTCTGCGTATCTTCCATCTTCTCGCAATGCTTTCTGGGCCGTTCAGTATATTGCCAGTAGCATCTTTCCCCATAGCATCTTTCAATATTGTGACTTGAGGTTTAATTTTGGTTTTCAGTTCTCTCAGCAGTTTTTATTCTCCAATTCCAGCTCTCTGCACATTTCAATACCATTCTTTGTCCTTTCGAGCTACCCTTTGAAATCTTCTGTTCAGCTCTTTACCTTTGGCATGCTTTCCCTTTGTTTTGGCTTCTCAATGCTCTACTGCAATTTTCAGAGTCTCTTCAGACATTCATTTCTGGTTTGTTGTTTGGTTTTTGTTTTTTCTTTCTCCTCTGTCTTTGTGATCACCTTTTGCTTTTTTCCCCCATGTATGGATTATATCTTTGATATCATTCCATAGCTCTTCTGGTTTACAATTACTGGTGTTCAATACCTCAAATCTATTTCTAAGATGACCTTGAAATTCAGATGGAATAGATTCAAGATCATATGTTGGTACGTGTGTACTTATTTTCCTTTTCTTTGGCCTCAATTTGAACTTTCACATGAAAAGTGGTCCACCCCTGGCCTAGTTTTGACTCCCAATATTCTCGAACAATTTCTTCTACAGATGCAGTTAATCTGATTCCTATGCAGCCCATTAGGTGAGATCAATGTGTAAAGCTGCCATTTGTGTCTTTTTCAAAAGTTATTTGCAATAAATAAATCATTAAAAATAAAAATTCGTTCTATTTCCAGCCTCATTTCTATCACCAAGCCCATATTTTCCAACTACTATTCCTTCTTCCAACTTTTGCATTACAGCCACCAGTTATCATTAACACATGTTGTCTGCATGTTCCATCAATTTTGTACTTCAAGATTTGGTGAAAATTCTCATTTTCCTCTTTGACTCTAGTTGTAAGAGCATATATCTGAATGATAGTTATATTAATTGGTCTTCCTTGTAAACATATAGATGATATCCTATCATTCACAACAGTGTATTTCAGAATAAAAATTGAAATTTACTCTTACTGTGAATGCAACACCTTTTTTCTTCTGTTTTTCATTCTAAGCATAGAATGTTGTTGTTGTTGTTGTTGTCGTTGTTGTTGTTTTTATGTGCCATCGAGTCACCTGCAACTCATAGTGACCTTCAACAGCCCTAAACTCTATCCTGTGCCAATCTCACTGTCTCTGACATACCTACCACCATTACCCCACTCACAGAATCAATCCATCTCATCAAGGGTCTTCTTCTTCTGCGCTGTGCCACCTCCCTCCCATTTGATTATCTGATTCAAAGTGGCCAAAGCTGGTCCATCTTATCTCATTAATACCTAGTATGTTGATGTTCTTGTGTTCCATTTCATTTTCCAAAATTTCTAGTTTTCCAACATTCAAGCTATGTACACTTCATGTTCCAATTACTAATTAATATTTGTCATCGTTTTTCCTTATTTCAACTGACTTACAATCTGGGCTCTACCACTAAACTACTATCACTGTCCACATTCCTCTAATGTTCATAGAGTTTTCAAAGGCCCATTATTTAGGAAGTGGATGGCTAATCCTGCTTCCTAGTTTGTCTTTAACCAATAACTCTACTAATACCTGTCCACCACGAATAACCCTTATGGTGTTTGACACATCAGTGGCATAACTTTCAGTATCACAACAACCCACAAGTTATCTCAGTAGAGCAAACTGACAGACAAGTGCTGTACCAATTAGAACAATATTCTCCCCAAATACAACAAATTTAGTTTGTAACTCTAATAACAAGCCAGTCTTCATACCAACCAGCTTTTAATCACAAAGGCCTGCCTACTGCTTCCTGATTGGTTTAAACAAGAGGCTTCCAGCCCACAACTGATTGTTAATTAAATCAAAGCAAGCAAACCATATCCACAGGCTTTGAGGATATGACAATTAGTAAGATAGATCTCATTCCTAGTCTTTCTTCCCAGCTTCCAATCCATCAAAAAAGATAAATAATAAGTAAAAAATAATATTAACAATAAAACTAATTATTATGGTGATACCCTAGAAAATATAGACCAGGCCAAGACCCAGATTCCCTCTAAACCGCTTTATCTTGCTTCACCTAACCACTCTTCATGTTCCATCTCTTCCATCCTCATCTCAATTTATATGTCCAAATTCTTCTCCTTTAAGTCCTAGTTCTAACTCCATCTTCTCCATAAAACTCCCCTGATGTCTTTCATCTCTCCCTACAACAACAATAACCACCAAAACACTCAAAAGCCAGTTGCTGTCAAAGTGATTCTGACTTATGATGGTTCCACACGTGTCAGAACTCTGCTCAATAGGGTTTTCAGTGGTTGGTTTTCTAGAAGTAGTTCAGAGGTTCTTTTTCCTGAGGTGTCTCTGGGTAGATCTGAACCTCCAATTTTTGGTATATTAAGCATTTATGTCACCCAGGAATTCCCCTATATAAAATAACAGTTACCAACTCATTGTGGCAGAGTTACAACTGACTCATAGCTGACCCTCCACCAGGTTTTCAAAGGCTATAAATCGTAAAGGAGGAGATTGGCCACCCATCTTTCTTCCACAGAGTACCTGACGGGTTTTAGTCTTCAGAGAATCTTCACCTTTGCTTTGGTAGCACTCTGACAACACCACCTATCTACACAGAAATTGATAATACAAACTAGAGAAAGGAAGGTATCTAAAAACTAACCATGTACACCTATGTAATATTATGCACATTTTCTCTCCCCTCGTATACATTTCTGAGGGCAAGGCCTCATTTGTTTCATCTTCATAGTGCCAATAGCAGCCAGAACAAAGCTAGGAAAGAAAATATATTCTCTCCTCACTGAGCAACACAGTTAGGATCCAAAGACCAAATCATTACGTACAAATGAAAGACTTTTTTTTTCTCTGTTCTCGGGCCATCCATTTGTCAAATTCTTTTTTCATTTAGAAAATATGATCATGGAAATAATAGCAGCTAAGATTTACTGGTGTGTAAATCAGTAATAGTGAGTTCATCAGTATGATAAGTATCATTATGGATTACTCCTCTGCATAAAAAGAGCTTGGAAGAGACAAAGCCAGATAAATGTCGAGCAGTATGCTTGTGGGGCTCGTGCTTAATCACTTCACCATGTCCCTGTACTGTGTCAGAATTTTTCTCATGGAGGTATCTCCAGAATTTCAGTCCCACCCCCTGAAAGCTCTGTATTCATGACCCCAGAGCCTGCTCTGTCCTTGAAGTTTGGCCTGGTGAATAAGTCACCAGAGCCCTGAGCTTCCTTTAAGGTCACTGGGATCTTGGCCATGCAGCCAGCCCCATTTAGGGAGAGGCTTCAGGCCCAGTGGGGCTCGTTTTGGGATGTTGTTAAACTTTCACACACTCCTTCCAAACATCTTCTCTGATGCCTCTATATTTCCTATCTTCTTATGCTACAAAACTTTTATGGTACAGGGTCTCAGGGACTCAGTGATGTGTTTGCATCCTCCTTGAAGCTATGTCCATGGAAGAGGCCAGCACTGAATGGAAGCTGGCTGCACCACTTCCAATGCACGGAGAAAAAGAGGATGCTGGCTCTTAACATGGCTTAGCTTCCTGTAGAACACCCAGAGACCCTCCTAGAGAAAGATTACTATGAACAGGCATTGCCACCATGCCTACTGCCAAATTAGTGTGTAAAAATAGATACTATTTTTTTTTACTATTGTTGCAAATGCAAGCTGTTGGATAACTAGTTAACCAATAAACAAGCGGTAGGTATGCTCCATATTTATTGAATGAATAAAGGTCCTACTCCTTCTCCTGACTAGACCTACTTAAATGCTTGCTACATCATAAGATACCTCAACTAGGTTCCTCGTAGGAAATCCTATGTGTTTCTGCCTTCATTAAGACATGATATCCTGACACAAAAATAAACACTCAAAATCCACAGATATGAAGAACTTTGAACATTCTACAACCTGATTCCCATGGTAACTAAGGTTGTGCATGAAGAATTCTACCAGAGTTTATTAATCCAGAAAAGTGGAGCATTTTTTTTTCATATTGTGAATTCTGTTATCATGGCCATAATGAATGGTTACCCGGATCATAAGCTGCTGAATAACCTTTTGCCTTCCCTAACCCCACAATTCCTTCCACTGTGTACTTACCATGAATATAAAGTACTGTTTACTCACAGAACATCAGAAATTGTTTACAGGAAGCCGTGAACCAGGCCAACACTTAGTGTCACCAGTAAAAAGGCAAAATCATTCAGTACATTAGACGTGGAGGGCACATACTCATCCTTGACTCTGACACACAACGCTCACTACTTTCCACCACATATTTGCTTTTTCTCTTAGGTGCCATGTTTAACAAAGCTGTACGTACTGCTGTGAAGGGTGGTGAGTGAGCACGCCTCTGTTTGTTTGGGAAATGTAAGAACTGTGGGGTTTTAATTACCCTGCGCAAGTAGAGATCAATTTGAAAAACAAACATATTAGTTTTTAAAAAAAGTTATTTTGCTGCCAGAGCTTCACAATTTCAAATCATAGCCTCTTAGAGTTGTAAAGTAGAGTAAAACAGCAGCGATCAGCAAAGGGTAAGTGCTCCGTGTTTCAAGGGAGGAAACTGAGCCCCGAATAGGTGAAGGAAGAGGTAGGGTGCAGGAGAGCTTGAACTCTGCCAACAAGCCCCTGGTTCACAACTTACTGGGCAAACTTGGCAAGTGAACCAATCAATATCTCTGGGCCTCAAGCTAGGTTTAGAAGGGGTCGTGGTACTAGGGATATTGTACCTGATGTTAGATGGGTTTTAGCTGAAAGCAGGGAATACCAGAGGAATGTCTATCTGTGTTTCATTGATTATGCAAAGGCATTTGACTGTGTGGATCATAACAAACTGTGGCTGACTCTGAGAAGAATGGGAATCCCAGAACATTTAATCGTGCTAATGTGAAACCTATACTTGGACCAAGAGGCAGTTGTCAGAACAGAGCAGGGTAACACTGCATGGTTCAAAATTGGGAAGGGTGTACGCCAGGGATGTGTCCTGTCTCCATACTTTTTCAACCTGTATGCAGAGCAGATTATCCTGGAGGCTGGGCTCTATGAGGAGAAGTGTGGCATCAGGATTGATGGAAGATCTATTAACAATCTGCATTATGCAGATGATACAACCCTGCTTGCTGAAACTGAGGAGGACCTCATGCCCTTACTGCAGAGGGTCAAGGACTGCAGCCTCCAGTATGGACTGAGGCTCAATGCCAAGAAGACAAAGATTCTCACCATTGGACCAATTGGTAGCATCAGGATGGATGGCGAAGAGATTGAGCTTGTTCACAGCTTCAGTTTGCTCGGCTCCATGGTCAACACTCTTGGCACCAGCAGCCAGGAAATCAAAAAACATACTGCGATGGGAAAATCTGCTGTTAGGGACCTCTCTAAAGTACTCAAGAGCAACTGTGTCTCTCTGGAAACTAAGGTGTGCCTGATATAGGCCATGGTCTTTGCAATCAGTTATTATGCATCAGAAGTGAACAATGACTAGGGAGGATAGAAGGAGAATTGATGCCTTTGAGCTGTTGTGCTCGAGAAGAGTATTGAATGTACCATGGACTGACAAGAAAACAAACAGATTCATCCTGGAGAGGGTTTAACCAAGCTACTCCTTGGAGGCAAGGATTCTGGGGCTTCATCTGACATACTTTGGGAATGTTGCAAGGAGGGACAAGTCCTTGGAGAGGGACATCATGCTTGGGAGGGTGGAGGGACAGTGCAGGAGGGGAAGACCCTCTATGAGATGGATTGATTCAGTGACTGGGGTAATCAAGATGGGTGTATTAGAGGCAGTGCAATTGACACAGGATAGAGCAGGGTTTAGGGCTGTTTTACATAGGGTCAGTATGAGTCGCAAATGACTCGACAGCACATAACAACAACAACAACAATCAAAAACCTGTGTTATGCAGATAATATAACCTTGCTTGGTGAAAGTGAAGACTTGAAGCACTTGTTGCTAAGGATTAAAAAAATACAGTCTTCAATATGGATTGCATCTCAATGTCAATAAGACAAAAAGTCTCACCCCTGGACTTATAGGTAACATCATGATGGATGGAGAACAGATTGATATTGTCAATACCTTCATTTACTTGGATCCACAATTAAACCCTTGGTACCAGCAGTCAACGTATCAGGATGCATATAGCACTGGGAAAGTCTGCAGTTAGGGACCTCTCCAAATTATTGAGGAGTAATTATGTCCGTTTGAGGACTAAGGTGTGTCTGATTCAGGCCGTGGTCTTTCTGATCACTTGCTATGTATCTGAAAGCTGGATAATGAATAAGAATGTTTAATGAATGAGCTGTGGTGTTGGAGAATATTGAACATCCCACGGACTGCCAAAAGAACAAATATATCTTGGAGAGGGTGCAGCCAGAGGGCTCTTTGGAGGCAAAGATAATGAGGTTTCGCCTCAAAAACTTTGGACATAGTGCTAGGAGGTTCTATTCCTTGAAGAGGGATACGATGCTCATAAATATTGTTGTTTTTATGTGCCATCGAATCACTTGAGACTCATAGCGACCGTATGTACAAGAGCCCTAAACACTGCTCTATCCTGTGTCAAACTCGCCGTCTCCGACATACTCTTTCCCACCACCACAATCACAGAATCTATCCATCTCATCGAGGGTCTTCCTCTCCTGCGCCATCCCTCCACTCTCCCAAACATGATGTCTGTCCCTCTCCAAGGACCAGTCCCTCCTTGCAACATGCCCAAAGTATGTCAGATGAAGCTTCAGAATCCTTGACTCCAAGGAGCATTCTGGCAAAGGTAGAGGGCCAGCAAAGGAAAGGAAGACCCTCAACCAGGTGGATTGACATGGTGACTGTTGCAATGGGTTCTAGTGTGTCAGGAGGTGTGAGGATGGCACAGGATAGGATGGAGTTCAGATCTACTGTTCATAGGCTCGCTGTGGGTTGTATTTGACTAGACAGCACCTAACAACAACAATAACATTTTGCGCATTGTTTAAGAGCTTCACAGAGGACTATGGTTTGTTTCATAATTGACCATGTATACTCCTGACACCTTAGTGTGAATGTCTTAACATCTTTGGTCTTCAGTTTCCACAACTATTAAAAAATGAAATATCATATCAACCCTCTTCAGTTACACACAGTAAAAACAAACAAAAAGATAATCCAGTGTTTAAGGAAGCACCTAACATGTAGTAAGAGCTGTAAAAAACATTCTTATTGTTATTTTTCTCAGAAAATGTGAGCTTTTCTTTTTAGTATCAACTCTTGATTATTTGGTGATTCTAAACCCTGTGCTTCAGTCTCTCTCTCTGTCTTTTTTTATTGCTTACTTTTGATCAACTGTCTATATTCAAAAAGGAGGACAGGGCAAAAACCACAAATGGACTTCTAGTCAATTTATTAACAGCCCTTAACAAAGGAAAGATAAAGATATTATGATCCAAGCATTTTCTTCCCTTCCCCCAGATCAGCTGTTCTATATCAGTTGCTGGTCCACATCATGGGCCTAGAAAGGGGAGCCTGAGGAGAGAAGACGGATCTACCTACCCAGACAACACCCCCCTATCTCTGTTGAGGCCTCCCAAGGCCAGACATGAGGGATTCTGCCCCTTGTTGACTCATCAGATTAAGGTCATGAAATAATATGGAGAGTTAATTCTACACTGTTTTCTGGGAAGACGCGGGGCTTTTTCAAGTTTTTAAATAAGGGGCAGAATTTTTACCTTAGAAGAATGGCATTATTTCCTGGACAGTGGTGAATTTTGCAGGTTGGAAAGAACTTTTTTTCTAGAAACAGATTATGAATTTTCAGTTATTTAATTCTTTTCTTTTTTTTTTATTTCATTCTGATGGGACATGGAGCAAGTTAGTATAAGGAGACAAGAGCAACAACTTCAGGTTATTGTGAGGATGAAATTAATGTGTGTATGCTCCTTGGAGGCAAGGATTCTGAGGCTCCGTCTAACATACTTTGGAATGTTGTGAGGAGATACCGGTCCTTAGAGAGGGACATCATGCTTGGGAGGGTGGAGGGACAGCGCAGGAGAGGAAGGCCCTCTATGAGGTGGATTGATTCAGTGAGTGGGGTAATCGGGATGGGTGTGTCAGAGACAGTGCGACTGGCACAGGACAGAGTGGAGTTTAGGGCTGTTGTCCGTAGGGTCGCTACGAGTCGCAGGCAACTCGATGGCACATAATAACAACAACATGCAAAGCACACAGGATAGCACTAAGGAGGCTATAATCAATTAACATATTATATATGTGTTAATTATGTTAACATATTAATGCAGGCAATTGGTTATTATAATAAAATTATCAGTAATATTATAATTTCCTAAAGCTGTTAACAAATTACGGCCCATGTGGAGAAGAATGGAAATCCCAGAACACTTAATTGTGCTCAAGCGAAATCTATATCTAAACCAAGAGGCTATTATATGAACAGAGCATAGGAATACTACATGGTTTAAAATTAAGAAAAGTGTGTATCAGTGTTGTATTCTTTCTCTATACCTGTATGCTGAGCAAATTCTCAAGAAAGTAGAATCTATGAGAGAGAATGTGACATCAGAATTGGAGGAAGACAAATAACCTTCATTGATGCAGTGTCTTCATGCAGATGACACAACCTTACTTGTTGAAAGTGTGAAGGACTTGAAGTACCTGCTGCAGAAGATCAAAGAATACAGCCTGTAATATGGATTGCATCTCAACATCAAGAGAGCAAAAATTCTCACCACTGGATTGATAGGCAACATCGTAATAGATGGAGAAAAGATTAAAGCTTTCAACTGCCTCATCTTACTTAGATCCACAATCAACCGCATCAGAAAATCAGGAGAAGTTTAGCACTGGAAAAGTCTGCAGTCAGGGGCCACTCCAAATTAGCGAGAAGCAATGATGGTTTGAAGACTAAGGTGAGTCTGATTCAGGCCATCGTCTTTTCAATAACTTACTATTCATCTGAGAACTGGACAGTGAATAAAGATGTCAGAAGAAGAAATGATACTTTCGCCTTGTGGTGATGGAGAAGGGTACTGAATAACCCATAGACTGACAAAAGAACAAACAGGTCATGCCTTGGAGAAGGCACAGCCAGAGGGCTCCTGGGAAGCAAAGATGATTAAAGCTGTGTCTTGCACAGTTTGGACATGTTTCTAGAAAGGCTATTCCTTGGAAGGGGACAATATACTTGGAAAGGTGGAGAGTCGGTGAAGGAGAAATCTTGAACCATCATATGCTGAAATAAACTTTCAAAAACTGTCAGCCATTAATTTCAATCAAACTTTAAAGAAAAGAATGTGACACAGAGAGATAAAGTCAAGGGGAAAACCCAAAAGAATCTCAAACTATTTAGGCATTTCTCATCATCTGCAAAGATTAGAGCATGTATGTAAAGAGCTAACTGAAGGCAAATTGCTTTTTATGGTGCCAAGACTATTAATAACCACTTTTCCATGGTAGACTATCAAAACGTTTCTGAAACCATACATAGGCTTAGTAGGGGGAAAAGTACTATAATCTATTCATGATGTCTGCCCAGGATATTGGGCAGGAAGTATTGGAGCATTGCTCTCCAAAACTGAGAAGGACTTGAGGTACTTGCTGCAGAAGATCAAGGACTACAGCTTTCAACATGGATTGCATCTCAACATCAGGAAAACAAAACTCCTACCCACCAAGCCAATAGGCAGCATCATGAGAGATGGGGAAAAGATTGAAGTTTTTAACAGTTTCACCTTGTTCATATCCACAATCAACACCCTTGGCACCAGAAGCCAGGAAATTAAAAGGAGAGAGGCATGGGGGGCGGGGGGGGAGGAAATCTGTTGACAAGGATCTCTCCATTAAAGAGTAATGATGTCAATCTACAGACCAAGGTTCACATGATCCAAGCCATGGTCTTTTCAGCTGGTTGCTACATATATGAGAGCTGGACAATGACTAAGAGTGACAGAATTTATGTATTTCAGTGGTGGTAGTGGAGAAGAATATCTAACATAACATGGACTGACAAGAGAGCAAACTGGTCTGCTTTGGAGAGGATGAAATCAAGTTGCTCACTGGAGACAAGGATCTTAAAACTCTGTCTCACATGCTTTGGATACGTCATCAGGAGAGGCCAGTGCTTGGAGAAGGACATCATGCTTGGAAGAGCAGAGGGTCAGCACAGAAAAGGAAGACCCTGAATGAGATGGATTGATAGAGTTACTGTAGCAATGGATCAGATGTTCTGAAGATAAAGTTGGCTCAGGATAAGTCAAGGTTCAGAGCTGTTGTTCATAGTGTCACAATGAATTGTCGTTGACTTGAGAGGACATAAAAATAACAGTATACTACGTATGTCCTCTATCTGGATTCTCATCTTCTGAGAATCCCAATCATTTTTTCTGGCTCTGCCAAAAATTAACATGTGATATGACTTTTATTTTTTAGATAAACAATACCATCAATCTTGAAAGCTAAGAATGCATTAATATATATAAAATAGATAGATATTTATTCATAGTAAATATGTTGGAGGAAAAAAGGAACATCAAGGCTCTAGCTCATTTCTCTCCTTATTGCTTTCTTATATGTCGACTTATCATCTCTCTTTCTGCTCTCTCTCAGCTGTTTCACCAGAGACTGAGTTTTATGTGTTAATCTCCTGATAAGACAGTATGCAGGGGTGGCGGTAAGGGAAAGAGATCCAACTCTTGATTTATAGATTGTTAATTTAACATTTCAAAACAGATTCTGTTCCTTTCCCTTTCCAGGGAACTCTGGTGGGCGAATCGGAAAAGAGTTGCAATACTAACTCAAAGGTAGATGGTCTGACTTGACCAGCTGCTCCATGGGAAAAAGATGGGCAATCTCTTCCTGCGCAATTTATGTTGTTGTTATGTGCCTTTGAGTAGCTTGCTACTCATAGAAACCCTATGTACAACAGCTCTGAACTCAGATCCTGAACCAACATTATTGTCTATGACACACCTACCCGCATTATCCTAGCCACTGAGTCAATCAATCTGATTGAATATCTTCCTCTCTTGGGTTATCCCTCCACCTTTCCAAGTATGTTATCTCTTTCCAAGGACTTGTCTCTCCTTGCAACATATCAGACAGAGCTTCAGAATCCTTGCCCCAATGAGTACTTGGTTTCACCCTCTTCAAGATGAATTTGTTTGTTCTCCTAGTAGTCCATGGTATATTCAATACTCTTCTCCAGCACCACAGCTCAAAGGCATCAATTCTTTTTCTATCATCCCTTGTCATTGTCCAGCTTTCTGATGCATACCAAGTAATTGCAAAGACCATGGCTTGCCTGGATCAGGAACACCTTAGTCTCCAAACTAACACCATTGCTCTTCAGCACTCTGGAGAGGTCCCTGAGAGCAGACTTCCCAATGCAACTCATCTTTGTTTTCTTATGAAATTTATAGCCTCTGAAAACCTACTGGAAGGATCAGTTATGAGTCTGTTCTGATATGCTTAGTCCATCACTCATCTGCAGTTTATCTCGAGTGTGATGGCTCATGTGTTGCTCTAATGCTAGAAGCTATCATACTGTTGTTTCAAATGCCAACAGGTTCATCCATGAGACAGATTTGTATTTTGGCAGAGCTTTCAGACTAATACAGACTAGGAAACAGGCCTAACCATCATTGTTGAAATAATGGGCCATTGAAGTCTTATGAATAGTGGCAGAATGCAATCTAATATAGTGTCAAAAATTAAAGTTGTCATGTTGGAAAGCAATGAAAATATGACTGGAGAAGAGATGCCTTCCTTCAAGAAAATGTCATCTTTTTATTATTATTATATTATTATTATTATTATTATTATTATTATTATTATTATTATTAAATTTTATTAGTTTCAATGAACATTCACAGGGATTCTGGGCTTTCACTCCTTCATTGCTGCACCATTCTCTCCACCCTCCTCCCCAGAAAATGCCATCTTAATGATAGGAAAATAATAAAGCCTTCATTCAATAAAGAATTTTTATTTGCTGATATAGCATAATTCAAATGAGGGGAAACAGCTGTAAATATTTATTAGTAATTGAACTTGGAATTTTCTTCCTTGGAAATTTAAAGTTGTCAAAAAGAAAGTTAAATGAATAAAAATTTATATCCTAGGCATTAGTAAATTCAGATGGACTGGTTTGGTCATTTTGGATAAGGCAATTATATGACTCACTATGCAAAAAATGGCAAATTAAAAAGAAATGGTGAGCATTCATTTTCAAAAAGAGCATTTCAAGACCTACCCTGAAGTACAAGCTGTCAGTGATAAAATAATACCCATGTTTATACAAAGAAGACTTGCTAATATGACTATTATTCAAATTTACTCACCAATCACTAAAGCCAAAAATTAAGAAACTGAGGCTTTTAATCAACTTCTGTAGTCTGAAATTGGTCAAATATGGAATCATATGGTTATATTAATAATAATTGTCTATGTAATATAGAAGGTAGAAACAAAGAAAAAGTGTTTTCTTGATGAAAGGAGATCAGATATTGCATGATTCAATTTTATGCCAACAATGATTGATTTATTTATTGCAAATAAGTTCTTGTGAAAACATAAAACTATACATACATGGTTACTCTACATAGGGAACTCACTGGATGGAATGCCAGGAATTGAATCCACTAAATATGTGGAAAGAAATGGTAGAAAATCTCAATATCCTAAGTCATAACACGAGTCTACTGTTGAATAAACCATCAAGTACACATGTGGAAGCTCAAGCTAAAGTTGAATGAATGAAAACAAGTCCAGAGACAAAAGAGAACCTTGATTATATCCCACTTGAGTTTGAGAGATTATCTAAATTTGATGCATTGAATACTAACAACCCAAGAGCGAACAAGATTTGTGATGGCATCAAGGACATCATGCAATAAAAAGATAGACAAGAAAGAAAAAACCAAAACAGAGGTCAGAAGAGACTTTCAAATTTGCTCTTGAACATTTAGATGCTAAGGTGAGTGAAAGTAAAGGTGGCATAAGAGAGCAGAGAACAATAAGTGATTCAAGAAGATAAAACTAAGTATTATAATGAAATGTGCAAAGATTTGAAATTAGAAAATAAAGAAGGAGAAAAAAAAACACACTTGGCAGTTCTCAAATGTCGCAAGCTGAAGAACAAATTCAAGCCTCAAGTTGTAATACTGACATTTTCAATGGGCAAAATGAGAAGAATACACAAAATCACTGTACTAAAAGCATGATCGATGTTCAGCCATTTTAGGGAGGAGCATACAATCAAGAACTAACGATACAGAAGGAAGAAGTCAAAACTATACTGTAGGCATTGGTGAAAACTGAGATGCCAGGAACCCATGAATCCAACTTAGATATTTCAACAAACAAATGTGTTAGCACTGGATGTGCTCTCACACTTGAAATAGAATTTTAAGTCAGCTACCTGGCCAGTCTTCTGAAAGAGCTCCATATGTCCATTCCAAGAAATGCAGATAGAACAAATATATAAATTATGGAACAATATCATTACTATCACAAATTTGTTAAAGATAATTTTTTAAATGACTTGAAAATACATTGACAGAGAACTTCCAGAAATTCAGACTGGATTTAGAAGACGATGGAGAAGAAGTGATATTATTGTTGATGTCAAATGGATCTTGGTGGAAAGGAAACAATACGAGAAAGATGTTTGCTTGTGTGTTATTGACAATGCAAAAACATTAAACTATATGGATATAACAAACCATGGATACAATTAAGTGGAATGAGAATTCTTTTTTTTGAGATACGGTAAAACATTTAATTGTGTTCCTATACATAGACGGAGAAGCAGTCATTTGGTCAGAACAAAGAGATAAAACATGGTTTAAAATCAGAGAAGTATGCAACAAAGTTGTATTCTTTTACTATACTTACTCACCCAGTATGCTGAGCAAATAATCCAAGAAACTAGATTACATGAAGACGAACGTGGCTTCATAAACAACCTACAATGTGCAGATGGCGTGGTCTTGCTTGTAGAAAACAAAGATTTGAAGTACTTACAGAGGAAATTTGAAGACTGTAGCCTTCAGTGGGGATTACAACTCTGGATAAAGAAAACAAAACTCTTCACAAGTGGACCAGTGAACAATATAATGATAAATGGGGATGGAGGGAAGATTGAGGTTGTCAAAGATATCATTGTACTTGTATTCACAATAAATGTTCGTGGGAGCAGCAATGAAGAAATCAAAGGGCAAATTAAATTGGGCATATCTGTTGCAAAAGACTCTTTTTTTACATGAGACATATATTTTGTTAATATTAAAGATTTAAAATATGTTAATTATGTCACTGATGGTATGTGGAGAAAATGTTTCTCTTGTCTTCAACAAAGGAGGAAAATGAACAAATATGGTTATCCAAAAGCAAAGGACTCTTTTCATGTTTAAAGAGCAAAGATGTCACTTGGAAAACTAAAGTGTGCCTGACTATCGCAATAATATTTTTATGGCCTCATAGGCGCATCAAAATGCATCTAGGAATAAAGAAGTGTGAAAAAGAATTGGTATTTTTGCAATGTGGTGGTGAGAGGATTATTGAATACTCTAGAGACTACAAAACTCTCTTGGAGAAAGTGAAACTAGAAATCCCCTTAAAAGCAAGGATGGTGAGACTTTGTCTCATTATACGTTGGCCATGTTCCCAAGGAAGGCCAGTGTGGAGAACTACAGGATCAACAACAACAACTGGAATATCCTCAAGGAGGTGGATCAGAACACTTGCTGTAACAGTGGGTATAAGCATGGCAGGGATTGTATGGCACACGATTAGGCAGGATTTGGTTTTGTTGTGCATAGATACTCTATGAGGTGAAGTACACTTGGTGACACTTAAACAATAAGAACATACACTTAGTATCTGACGCTAGCTTTGGGGCATAATAGGTGCTGGATAAACAGTTTTAAACAATTACTCTGATTTATTCCATGTCATTCTCCCATCAGAATGTGAGTTTCTGGGAGACAGACATGGGCTATTACTCATTATTTGCTCCCATGCTCCCATTTTCTCAAGTGATTGGCATAGGATCTAGTACATAGTAAGAGCTCTATAAATATTTGTTAAATGAATGAAGTATTAATGGCAAGACTGCCAGCCCTTCATAGCTTGAAATCTCTTCTGCTGTCTTTTAAGGCCTCTTGCTACATAAATCTTTCATATCACTGCATTACAGTATTTGCAAATTTTCCATTTGAAGAGCTCACCAGAGAATACTACCATAAAAAGGAACGATCTTTATATTACCTTATTACTCACTAATTTCATAAGAAGTACTGTTTGCTCAATTCTCTCATACTGCTTCTTTCTTGTTTTTCATTTTAACTGTTACTCTCTGCCTTGCTCCTGGGCCAATTCTTCATTGTGTGGGAGCCAAAAGCAGCCAAAATTTCTTCTCTGGGAAACACTTTGCTTCCAATATAAAATGTCTCTTGTTGTTGTCTCATGCAAGCATATCTCTTTTGAACTTCCACAGTGCCCTTTTTAGCTGAAGGGGTTTCCATTTACCACATCCAATAAGTTCCTTCAGAGATCAATGACTCAGCAACTAACTTTTAACACTCAATCAGACCATATTATTTTTCCATCATGTGATGGTTAAATTTACGACAAAGGCATTTCTTCACACTCCTTCCTATTCCATTTTGTGTCAGTGTGCAAGGCAATTTGTGTCTGTGCACAAACAAAATGAGTTCTTTGAATGCAGATGGATGCTGATGTATTAATCAGCAGGTGTCCATCTACTACCTACTAACTGTACCCAACCATTACAGACTTATCTACCTACCTTCTTCTCAGCTTTCTTGTCTCAAATCTTACTTTTCCCTCTCTGTAATCTTTTTCTCTAAGTAATTCTTTAATCAAAAGACTTCTTACATCGGGTATATCATTTTGTCAAGGAATTCTTCGAAATTCAAAAAAGAGCAGTGATGTCAGTTTAAAGACTAAGGTGTACCTGATCCAAGTCTTAGTATTTTCAGCTGTTTCCCAAGCATCTGAGAGTTGGGCAACAAATAAGGAAGATTAGATATGCCTTTGAATTGTGGTGTTAATGAAGAGTATTGCATACTCCATGGGCTGCCAAAAGAATAAATAAATCGGTCTTGAAGGCAGTGCAACCAGAGTGCTCTTTAGAGATAAGCATGGTCAAACTTTGCCCATATTTGCATATTTTGAGGAAGAATCATTACTTGGAGAATGACATTGTGCTAGGAAAGGTAGAGAGTCAGCAAAAAAGAAGACAACAATCCACAAGATGTATTGGCACAGTGACTACCACAATGGGCTTGCACAGGAGAGATGGTAAAGATGGCAACAGATAGGGGAAGGCCCAGCTCTGTCATTCACAGGCTTTCAGAGGCACTTTAATCATACAAGTTGGAGACTGCCCATCTTTCTCCTGTGGAGTGGATGGTGGATTCAAATTGCATGCCTTTAGAATGGTAGCACACATGTACATATGTATGTATGAATCAATTGCTATACTAACACAGACTTAGGGACAAGCACAGAGAGAGCTCTTGATGACGAGAATCTTGTAGACTTCCAAGAAAACAAAAACTTACTTCTGGAACAGGGAACTTTGGTAGCTTAGTGGTAAGAAGTTGTATTACCAATGCAAAGGCACAAAGTTCAAATCCACTACCTTCTCATTGGGAGAACGATGGGTGATCTTCTCCATGCAATTTACAGACTCTGAAAACTCACTGGAACGTGAACTATTAATAGGTTCTTACCCAGTGGTACATTACAACAACAACAACATCACTTCTGAAACATTATTATAACAATACAAGGAAGTGCCCAAGAGCAATGAGTCTGCTATGTATTCTTAGAGAGTTAGAGTTGAAGTGACATTTAAATTATGAAGCTGGGGTTTTGTCTTGACCAAAATAATATAACCAGTTAGTAGCAAAATTAAACACATTCTCAGATCTAACAGCAAGTCTTCTACTTTTTCCAATTCAGTGTCCCATCCAACACCTAGTTTTAGGGCACATGAATATAGTCATCTGTTTTAGGCAGGTCACTCATCAGATGTGAACTAATTTGTCATCATGGAACAAACACCATGTGACTTCTAAGAGTCAGCCAAGCAAATAATTAATCCTCTTGTAATCATAAAGTCATTTTCAATGTCTTTTCCTGTGCCTAATGAAACTTAGCTTACTACCTTGATTGACTGAAAGACTCTCTACACTGATACTGAGTCAATTCAATTTCTGTTTGGTTTTTAAATACTCGTTTGTCAACAAGGAGTATTTGAAGCAGGTTTTTTGTGTATGAGGAGGGGTAAGAGAAAGGGAAAGAGAAATAAAAGTAATAATATAGGAACAAAATGGTGAACTGAAGCATTGAAGAAACATAAAAGCAAGCCAGTAGTAAGTGATAATGCTTGCTCACTTGACGACCTAGAGATAACTTGAGTGTGTGACTTTTATAAACAAAATTTTTTTCTCTCATAGCTTAGGAGGTTAGAACTCCAAACTCAGGGACCTTTCTCTTTCTTCAATTCTAGAAGTTTTCTTTCTCCTTTAGTATATGTAGACCCTGTGTCAAGGAATTTCTCCACACAGGAACTTGGATACAGAAGCACTCACTCCACTCCAGACTTTTCTTTCTTAAGTGATAGGCTCCTCCTTCTCTGTTGTTCACTTTTCTAACCTTTTCTTTCTTACAAGATAAAAGGTGATGAAGGCCATAATTTAGGGGAAGCTCTCTTTCATCAGATCAAGGTTGTAATGGGATTAAGGGTGTTACATCCCACCTTTAATCCTCTTAAAAATGTTTAGTTTATCAGATGTTGGGGGATTATTACAAAGCTTCTAAATTTGACATATTTACAGACATTTTCTCATAAGAAACAACATATGGAGAGAGAGCATAAACCATATTTTCAGTAACAACTATTAGTTAAACTGGGGACAAAATGCTTCGGTTTTACTGCAATCTTGACTGAAAGACAAAGATGTTATCTCAAAACAGAGTCTGATGAGGAAGATTCTGTGAGATCCAAGAAGTCAAACTGATTAGGGGTTGGGAAGAATTAACCTAGAAAAATTAACAAATTACATGAACCTTAAGTTATTTTCCTTTGAGTTTTCTCTCTCCTGGCCATTTCAAAATGTTGTAGGGATTCAAAAGTCTCACCTTACTCTCTCACAGAATATAGAATGCAGTTCTTCTAAATGACTGTTGATTGAATGCAGAGTTAAAGTTTTGACAACACAAGAAAAGTCATTGGTGTGGAGCCAAAACCAACTCGTGTCTGACACTCCAACAAGCTTTGAAAGCAGACTGTAAATCAAACAGGAAGAGATTGCTTCTCCAGACTAGTGCATTCGAACCTCTTGCTTTGGGTTGGCAATATAACTACCTATCCACGAGGTTACCAGAGTTCCCTTGACAACACTTAAAGGGTAAATGAAACTTGCCATTGGATCATTCAAATTATTGAGCAAGACCAGTATTCTTACTTGAGCTCAAGGTCTCTACCCAGAGTAGTATTAAATTCCCTAGTCAAGAAAAAGACTTAAAAAAAGAAAAAGACTTAACAAATTCAATGAATTTTACACAGAACAGCATTGCAAACTTGTCAGTAAAGGGTGCTATGATAACATTTGGGCACACTTGGCCTAGTTGTCTCAATAAAACCTTTGTTACACATGTGAATAACTAAATGAACCCTATTTGGTGCTACTATCACACTGGAATTTCTATCCCACCTCGATTTAACAATCATCTTAAGAACAGGTTTGAGGCATTGATCACCAATGGTTGAACCCAGAGGAGCTACGGGATGAAATTATCAATATCGTCCATGAAGAGAGCAGAAGGCCATTACAAAGACATAAGCGCAAGGAAAAACCAAAACTGATGTCAGAGGAAGCTATGAAAATTTCTCCAGAAGATTGAAAATACAAAACAAAAGGAAGAGACGAGGAAATAAATGAGCTAAACAGAATATTTCACAGGATAGCTCAAGAAGATAAACCAAAGCGTTATATAGCAAAATGTGAAAAGAGCTGGAGTCAGACAGTAAAAAGGAAAGAACTCCCTTGGCATTCTTCAAGCTGAAAAACAAATTCAAGCCTCAAGTTGCAGTACTATAAGACACCGTGGACAAATTTTTGAATGATCCAGGAAGCATCTAAAGAAGATGGCAGGAATACAAAGAGTTAATGTACTAAAATGACTTGGTTGACAGGAAAATTTTGAGAAGTACAATATGAACAAGAGCTGATGATAACGAATAAAAATGTTCAAGCTGCATTGAAGACACTGGCAAAAGAATAAGACTCCAGGAATAGATGGGATATCAATTGAAGTGTTTCAACTAACAGATGCAACCCTGAGCATGCTAAGCAGTTTACGCCAGGAAATTTGGAGGACAGTTGCCTGTCCTACTGACTTGAAGAGATCTATATTTGTTCCCATTCACAAGAAAGGTGATCCAACAGAATGTAGAATTTTTAAAACAATGCCATTAAGCCATACTTTATGAAGAGGAAGGGGGTATTAATATGGATGGAAAGCTCATCAACAACCTGTGTTACGCAGTGGACCCAACTTTTCTTGCTGAAAATGAGGAGGACTTGAAATACTTCCTGCAGAAGATCAACATCAAGAAAACAATAGTCCTCATCACTGGGCCAGTAGGCAGCATCATGATAGCTAGAGAAGGATTGAAGCTATCAAAAATTTCCTCTTACTTTATTCCAAACACCACCCTTAGGACCAGCATTCAGAAGATGAGAAGACATATTGCACTGGGAAAGTCTGTAGTCAGGTATCTCCCCAGATTCTTGAGAAGCAATGATGTCAGTTTGAGGACTGAGGTGCACCTGATTCAGGCCATGGTCTTTTCAATCACTTGCTATGCATCTGAGAGCTAGAATATATCCATGGACTGCCAAAAGAACAGAGACATGTGTTGGGAAAAGTACAACCAGAGTGTTCCCAGGCAACAAGGATGGCAAAGTTTAGTCTTTATACTTTGGGAATGTTGCAAGGATAAGCTATTCCTTGGAAAGGGATATCATGCTTGGAAAGTTGAAGGCCAGCAAAAGACAGATACCTCTCTTGACTGTGACAATGGGCTCAAGAGTCTCAGATGATGACAATGGTACAGGATAAGACAAAGTTCAGGTCTTTTGTTCATAGGGGTCACTATGAGTCATATTTAACCTGATGGCACCTAACAACAATAGCATTTTGTTGCTACAGAGTCCTATTAAGTATCAAACCTCCACCATTCCTCCATAAATTGCTACAGCAGCTTTAGTTGTCACCATATCTCTCTCTAGAGCAAGAGGTAGCAACCTTTAATAGTCAGTGTCAAACCAGGCTGCTGCCTATTTTTGTAAATAAAATTCTACATTTTTAATAGAGCTACACTCATTATTTACACATACTGCCTAACACTGTTTTTGAACTCTATTTAGAGTCATGTAGTTGCAATAGAGGCAATGTCATTGAATGTTTTAGATTCAATCCCATCACACAGTGTCATTATGTGGCATAGTGTAACTGCTTCATGGGATTTTCTTGACTGAAAACTTTGGACTAGATCACCAGGTCTTTCTTCTAAGGAGCAATTAGGTGGGTTTGAACCACTAATCTTTAGGTTAGCAATCAAGTGCTTAATCATGTGCTACCAGGGCTTCTAATAGAAAACCATACGGCCTTGTTGTTGTAGTTGTGAACCGTAGAGTTGGAACTGACCCATAGCTGACCCTCCAGTGGGTTTTGAGACGCTGTTAATCACACAGGAGGATTCTGCCCATCCTTCTCTGGCAGAGCAGCTGGTGGCCTCGAACTGTGTGCCTTCGGGTTTGCAGCACCTTTTCAATAGTGTAAACCTAGCAGTGGTGAGAGGTGGGGTGGGTGTCTATGCCTGAGTGATTGCCTGACATCTCTCAAAATTCCCGCTTTCACACTGTTATAACACAGGTCAAGAATGCATTGGCTTCTACTTGTCTTTGTTTTCTGGTCTTCAGTGGAGTCCTCTGTCTAAGTGCATAGTACATTCAAAACCTAATGTTCTACCTCCTCCCATTTCACACTGTGCATAGTTTGACCCATCTCCATTAACAAAAGCTCTGGTGGTTATCTCTGCCCATACCCTCCTACATGAACAAGGCTCAGAAGGCTTTCTAGAGCAAGATGACTCTGCAAAGGAGAGATATGAAGACCCTTGCAAACAACAAGGGAGCAATTAGTGAACCCAGCAAACTCTTCTATGCTCTTCCTTCCAAAAGGATTTCCAGGCTGCTTCTTCACAAGTCTGCAAGCCTTTCTCCAGCTTTCTCTAACTCCTGTTTTGTCAGAGAGCGAGCAAGGCTAAGGATAGCCAAGATAAGAGAACTACTCCAGGGACCTGCCTTCAGCAATACTTTTGAATGCTTTCCTCCCTTCCTTTCCTCACTCAAGACTTGAGCCACAATTTTTGTCATGAGCAAGTTCTGAGCCAAGCAAATCCTCTTCCGAAGTCTAGGGACACACCCTGCCCCTGCTTCTGTCCTGGAAGTCTCCACAACTGTCTGGAGAGGCCACAGCCCTTGAAGGAAGGCTGCCTGGGAGAGAGAGGCTGCCAAGCCCTCCTAGTCCAGGAACTCCAAGGGAGCTAAATCAGGACCTATCAAAAGATTAAAGAGACTTCTCTCAGAGAACGTGACCCAGGGGACTCAGGACAGGCAGAGGGGACTGCAACAACTCTGTTTTGCTCTGACACGCAAGTCCACGTGAATCTGGCTGGTTGTCAATGAGAAAATGAAACTCCTTCCAAGTCACTTGACTCCAGGGGGCCAAAGGCCAAGCCAGCCCTCCTGCCACCGGGTCACACACTGTATGTCTGTGAGCTTGTAATCCCTCCTTTGGAGACATTTGGTAAGTCTGCTGGCTTGGTAAACTTCCTATCTCAAATGATGTAAACTACTATGAGATTTTCTTTGTCCCAGAGAAACACAGCCCTGAAGAAAGTGCATGCTGAGGAAGTGAAAGGAGAGATCTGGTTAGTTTTTGAACTGGGCAACTGTGTACAGGACCCTCAAGTGCTTCAATGCCCTGCTGCTGCTGTCTCAAAAATCATGAATAGCTTTGAATGAATGGTCTTGTCCTGAAAACTATATAGCCAATAGTGGGATGATGTGGTATGTATGTGTGTATGCACGTGTGTATGCATGTGTGTCTGTGTGTGCACATTTGTCAGGTGAGGCAAAAGAAAAAAAAACATGACTGAAACTTGAGCCTGGCAATAGAAAGTAATGAGAAGTATAGTCATTTCAAGATGAAGCTGTTGGCAGGTTCAATCTCCGCTCCATCCATCATGATGTTGCCTATCAGTCCAGCAGTAAGAATCTTTGTTTTCTTGATATTGAGACACAATCCATACTGAACACTGCATTCCTTGTTCATCTGTAACAAGTGCTTCAAGTCCTCACTTACAGCAAAGCAAGGATCTGCATAACAGAGGTTATTGAATCCCTCCAATCTAGATGCTACATTCCTCTTCATAGAGTCCAGTTTATTGAATAATTTGCTCGTCATCCAGATTAAATAGGTAAGGAAAGAGAATACAACCCTGATCCACTTTCTTCTTAATTTTAAACCATGCAATGTCCCTCTGTTCTGTTCACACAACAGCCTCCTAATCCAGGTATAGGTTTTGCATGAGCACAATTAAGTGTTCTGAGATTCCCATTCTTCTCAGAATCAGCCACAACTTGTAAATATCCACAAAGTTAAGTGCCTTGGCATAGTTAATAAAACACAATTACACATTCTTCTGGTATTACTTTCATCCAGGATGCATCTGACATCAGCAATGATGTCCCTGGTGCCACAGCCTCTTCTAAATCCTGCTTGAACTTCTGGCAGTTCACTATCTATATACTGTTCCAGCCACTTTTGAATGATCTTCAGCAGTAATTAACATAATTAACACCCTTAGTACCAGCAGCCAAGAAATAAGGAGACACATTGCACTAGAAAAACCTGCAGTTAGGGACATGTTCAAATTATTGAAGAGTAATTATGTCAGTTTGAGGACTAAGGTGTGTCTGATCACTTGTTATGCATATGAGAGCTGGACAATAAAGAAGGATGACAGAAGAAGAATTAAAGCCTTTGAGCTGTGGTGTTGGAAAAAAAGTACTGAACATCCCATGGACGACCAAGAGAACAAACCGATATGTCTTGGAGAGGGTACAGCTGGAGTGCTCTTTGGAAGCAAGAATGAAAAGGCTTTGCCTCACTTACTCTGGGAATGTTGCTAGAAGGGGTTATTCCTTGGAGAAGGGCATGATGCTGGGAAGGGTGGAGGGATGATGAAGGAGAAGAAGACCCTCAACAAAATGGATTGATACGATGACTTCTACAATGGGCTCTCCTGTGTCAGGAAGTGCAAGGATGGCACAGCATAGAACAAAGTTCAAATCTTTCTTTTTCATTTTTTATTTTTTATTATTTCTGTGTGCGTGTACCATCAAATCAGATCTGACTGGTACAGGAGGAGATTGTCCCTCCTTACCCGGCAGAGCGTCTGGTGGATTTGAACCGTTTGCCTGTGGGATTGTAGTTGCAGCTCCTTGCCACTAGGCCACCAGAGCTCCCCTATAAATCTTTTGTTCATAGGATGGCTATGAGTCATATTCACCTCGACAGTACCTAACAACAATAACATAGTCATTTCAACATCAAGAAAACAAAATTCTTAATGCTATGATAGATGGAGAAAAGATTGAAGTTGTTGATTATTTTGTTGACTTGGTCCACAATCAACACCCATGATAGGAGCTGTCAAGGAATCAAAAGATGTGACACATTGAGAAAAACTACTGTCAAGGACCTCTTTAAAGTGCTAAAAAGCAAGGATATCAGTTTAAAAACGAAGGCACCCCTCCTCAATGCCATGGTATTTTCAATTGCTTTATATTCATGTGAAAACTGGACAATGAATAAGGAAGAGTAAAGAAGAATTAAAGCCTTTGAGTTGTGGTATTGTGAAGGGTATTGAATAGCTCATGGGTGGCCAGAAGAATATTCAAATTTGTCTTGGATGAAATGCAAATAAGGTGTTTCCTGGAGGCGAAGATGGTGACATTTCATCTCACGTATTTTGGTAATGTCAGAAGAGGCTCATCTTTGGGGGAAAACGTCACGCTATGAAAGATGGAGTGTCATATAGACAGGAAGATCCTCAAGGAGATTAACTGACACAGTGACTTCAACAAGGGCCTTGAGCACTAAGGAGATTGTGAGAATGGCACAGAATAGGATCGCTGGTCACTATGAGTCATGATCGACTTCCCAACACTGAACAACAACATAGTTAACTTGGATGAGGAGTCCGGGATTCATTTCCACTCTGACACTCAGCTAGTTATTTCTTTTTCCTGGCTGGCTGCTTCCTCATCTCTGTTTACTGGATTTCTGTTTAACACAGGAGCCCCCACCTCCTCCACAAGATTTTCCAAATAAACTCAGTTCAGAAGAAATCATTTCTTTCTCCCAAATATCCCTCAGCATTTTGCCTGTTCTGCAATTAAAATGCCAATTTAGCAATGCCTCATTGTAATTCATTGTTTATCTTCTATCTCCTTCCAATAAGTAGATTGTAAGATCTTTAGAGCAGGGGTTACTTTATATTTACCTTGAGAGCCATAACACTGCTGAGGCCAGGGAATTAATTTTAAATTAGAATAACAAGCTTGGCCTTATCTACTTTTATATTTTTTTCACTTTCATTATGGCAGTAAAATACACATAACAAAAAACAAACAAACAAACAAAAAACAAACCACCACCACCAAAACCAACCAGTATCATTAGTGACAACTAGTATATTTACAAGGGAATTCTAGGGGCTTGGTGGTTAAGGAGATGTGCTGCTAACCCTAAGGCATGTGGTTCTAGCCCACAATAACAATATGTTTAGTCAATTTTTAATTACTAACTTTATTGCTGTAGTTGTGTTCCATTGAAGGTTAGAACTAACCCATAGCTGACCCTCCAGTAGGTTTTCAGAGATGGTAAATCTCACAGGAGGAGATTTCCCATCCTTCTCCCAAGAAACAGTCAATGGATTCAAACCCTGTACCTTTGGGATTGCAGTGCAGCTACTTACCACTAGGCTACCAGAGCTCTCAATGTATAATTAATAGAATAAACATATTAAAATAAATATATTAAAGAAAAATTATTTTATTTTGGCCAATTATTTCATGCATATCATATATAATGTATTTCATTAGTAATCAATTAATATATTTCAGTTTTATGGTTAAAGATATTCCACTATATGAATACACAATATTTTTTTATCCCACCATCAGTTAATGAATTTTGGGAATGTTTCTACCTTTAGGCTATTATAAATACCTATACTTGTAATAATAATTTCTTCAGTGATTATTATTCATTTTGTTGCACAAGTGTGCTGCCTATTTTCTTGTCTCCTTCCCTTCCCTAACTAGATAGTAAGTTCCTGAAGACCATAAGCTCCTTAATCCCTGTGGACTTCCAAGGCTTTGGCTTGTGTCCTGTACAGAAGACACAATCAATAAATCTGTTCACTTAATGACTGATTTTGGCTCAGAGGGTCAATTGCCCAATAACTACAAGAATGAAACAACAAAACTCACTCTCTTGAAATGGTTGAATATAATCTATCTAACCAACAACATATCTAACAACAACATTGTCTCTATATAACGTCTACATTCATGAACTTAGCAAACATTTCTTTTTAAAAATTTTTCTTTGCTCACCTCTTCCTCCCTATTAATCTCTGTTAACTGCAAAATTCCTTTTACCTGTATGCTTGTGAACCACTTCATAGCTTTCTAGGCTTGTAGTCTTATTCCATAATTACTCTTCTGAGACAGACTTCTGTCACTCAGTATAACTTGTTCTAATTTTACCTATCTTGTTCAGTATTTCACACATTGTTCAATGTTTTTAGTGGTGCATAATACACTTATCATGTGAATGTACCACAGTTTTGTTATTCTTTAGTTGATGTGCACTTAGGTTACTTTAAACTCTTTGTTATTATACATATTGCTGAAATGAACATGGCTTCTTGTTGCTGTTTTTATTTATTAAGATGCATACCTAACAGTGAGATTACTGTGCCCAATGGTATTTCTACTGCCAACTTTTGAAGGAAGTACAAAACTACTTATCAGTGTGGTTGCACTATCTTACATCCTCACCAACAGTGTGTGAGAGTTACAATCTCCCCACACCCTCATAAGCATTTTTGTTTAATGTCTTATTGAACATTGATATATTGATATTTCTCCTGGGGTGAGATACTATCTCATTGTTGTCATGATTTGCATGTATTTAATAGCCAATGAATGTGCTGAGAAAATCATATTATAAACTGAGCTACATGAAGAAGAATGTATCAACAGGATTGGTGGGAAAACCTGCACTATGCAGATGAGGCAGCCTTACTTGCAGAAAGTGAAGAGGACTTTAATCTTTTTGTTGTAGAAGATTAAAAGCGACAACCTTCAACATCAAGAAAACAAAAATCCTCACCACTGGATCAGCAGGCAACATTATGAGAGATGGAAGAAAGATTAAAGTTGTCAATGGTTTCATTTTATTTGGATCCAAAATCAACATCCATGGTAACAGCAATCAAGAAATCAAAAGATGTGTTGCACTGGGGAAATCTGCTGTCAACAACATCTCAAAAAAATGCTATCAAGCAACACTGTCAAAGTGTAAAGTGCACCTGATCCAAGCCATAGTCTTTCTAATTACTTCTTACGCATGTGAAAGTTGGATAATGAATAAAGAGACCAAAAGATAAATTTAAACCTTTGAGTTGTGATATTAGAGAAGAGTGCTGAATATTTCATGGACAGCCAACCAAATAAACAAGTACATCTTGGAGGAAGTACAAAGCAGAGTGCTCCTTAGAGGCAAGGATAGTGAAACTTCATCTCACATTCTTTGGGCATGTTGACCAGTCCTTGGTAAAGGGGTAGGGTCAGAGAAAGAGAAGAACACCCCAACAAGGCAGATAGACACAGGGACTGTAACAATGGACACAACCATCCCAAAGATGGTGAAGATGGAGCAGGATAGGACAAGGTAGATGTATTGTTCACAGGGTTGCTGTAAGCGGTAGTCAACCAGACGGCACCTCCCAACAACAGCAAGGCCTAATGAAGGAGCTCTGGCGACCTAAGAGAGAAGAAGTTGGAATTCACAAGCTGCTCCATTGGGAAAAGATGGGCAAAGTCTCCTCCTGTGTGGCTTGCATTCTATGAAAACCCAGTGGACGGTCAACTGTAAGTAAGTTAGTTCTGACTCAACAGCAAGAAGTCTGAGTTGTATAGCTAACAATCTTTAGCATTTCTTCTTGTGTGTTTGTCATTAAAATATCTTTGACGAAATGTCTATCATGTCCTTGGCCCATTTTGTAATTGGATTGTCTTTGTCTTATGGAAGTGTTGTGTTTCCCATACATTTTATAGATGAGTCTTTTGTCAGATCTATAATTGCCAAATATTTTCTCAGCCTGCAGTTTCTCTTTTTACTCTTAAAGAGAATTTTTTTAAATTCTCATGAAGATTTCAGTTTTAGGAGATCCCAATCATCTTTTATCTTCTTTTACATTAGTTGTATTTGGTGTTTATTTGGCATTTTATTTATTTTATTTGGTATTTGGTACATTAGTTGTATTTGGTATTCTATTTAAGCCTTAGCTTGTTGTTGTTATTGTGTGCTGTCAAGTTGCCAGTGACTCATATGTACAGCAGCTCTGAAACCTGCCCTGTCCCAAGCCAGTCTCACCAATTCCAACACACCTACCCCCATTGCCCCAGTATTAGAGGCCCTTAAATTTGGCTCTGTTTTTCCTTTGTTTAGTTTTAAGTCTCAGAAGAAATCTCATTTATCCATCTTGAGTTGTTATGTGCTGTCAAGTCACTTGAAACTCCTAATGACACTACGTACAACAGTTCTGAACCGTCTCCTGTCCTGAGCCAATCTCACTGCCTCTTACACACCTACTACTTTACTCCAGTGACCATATCAATCCATCTCTTCCAGGGTCTTCCAGTCTTGCTCTGTACCTCCATCCTTCCAAGCATACATCATCCTTCTCCAAGTTCGTGTTACTATTTAACAGCCACCTAGAACCTGATGGAGAACAAAGCTTTAAGACACCAGTGCCATATCCACCTGTCTTCTCTGATAGGTGGCCTCCAAGGTGTCCTTCCTCCCACCTTCCTACCTTTCAAATCTTATTGCCTATCTACTTCATTCAGGTACGAGCAAATTTTGTATATCCATCACTTAAAGGAATTTTCCAAAAAATATGTTCCTCAAAATAGCCACTTTGCCTCAGGTAATTTCTATGTTTAAAAAAACAAAAACAAAACTTTTCCAAACACATTTGGGAAAATAGGACATCCCTTCGAAAGGAACAATGCAAATTAGCATATTGTGGCTAAGACATCTATAAACCTGCTCGGCTTTTATTTAACTCAGCAACTCCAGAACATAATGACATATGAGCAAAATTTTCCTCAGCACAATTCACCATCCTTAGAATGTCACAAAAATCACTTCGGGGAGCACTGGAATTTAGTGTTAAAACTGAAAATGGGGCCTTGCAGTGTGAGATCTGGAAGAGCAGAGGTTTTGTCTAGTTTGAGGCGCCTTTGTTTTCAAGGTTTTGTTTGTTTTCCTGCTTAGGAGAGTACCTGGCAAACAGAAGGAAAGGCACAAACATTTGTTGAAGAAACAAATGTTGGAACTTAGAGCCTGAGATTGGAAACATTGGTGGGTGGTAGAGATATCATCAAATGCTAATAACGCCGAGACAGTATCTTCAGCCTGGTTGTCCCTAAGGAGAAGGCCTCTATGGGGTTGGTCTTTTCAAAAGAAGGCTCCCACCTCCCAAGTACTGGCCTCTTGCTTTTCAAGATGATGAGACCCTGTCAAATCAGACCAGGAATATCATCAGGGCCACAGTTGCCTGGTTAACCAGACTCTTTCTCCAACATATCAAGTTGTGCTGAAGTTCCAGTCCTCATGATTTCTGCAGAGAAGTGAGGTTCCCTTACAGGTCCACCATGAGTCAATAGCCTCTAACCCCAAATCTCAAGAGAAAACGGACTCCCCTGCCCTGCCCCCAGTCAGCTCTTCTGGGCAGCCTCCAGAAGCTGGGGGAAGCGAAGGCAGCTACAACTTTTCCTGGCGGAGTGGCCCTTCCTCTTCAAAACCTTTAGCTCAGCTAAGTGGAGACACCTGGTGTTTGTTGTCGCAATTTCAAGAACAATACATCAAAGACTCAGGGCAGAAAGTCAGGCTCCTAATAAAAACTGCATCATCACCACGGCAACTGAGAAGAGGACATGCAAATGACAGGGGTCTCGCTCCCAGGAGTCTCTTTCCTTACAAATTCTCCAACCTCTTAACACTTTCCCCTCTATCTTCTTGCCATTAAAACACTGAGGAAAACCACAAGTACACGCCGTACCTGGGCTATGAACGAAACCCATTCCGGAGTGTGCGTTCAGGCATAGTTGTAGGTAAGTTGGAACAGGTGCACAGGGTTCATATTGAGCCTTACTTCAGTGCAAGAAAGGGCTCGAAGCCTTTTTCAATGATTTAAAAGCTGCACGTGCAGCGAGAAAAGGTGATTATCATGTTTTGTGAGTAGAGTTGTGAGTTTATGGGTTTGTTGTGAGTAGAGGTTGATGCAGTCATTTCAAAGGGAGGCCAAATTTTCATAACAACAAAGGACTGGCATGAACTATCTGTAAATCCTTGATCAGTGGACTGTATGTATGTGGCACCCATAATCTGTGAGAAGTCTGGAAATAGAAAGCGGGGACCCCCACACTTTTCACTGATTGTTTCCTTTTTTTTTTGGTCAGGTATTAAATCAAAGTACTAATTTTTTTATGCAATAAGTGTTCAGTAACACTTAAGTAGCCAGTGTAACAGAATTCCAAAAAAAGAAAAGAAGAAAGAAAACCTTTTTGTCAGGCTATACGAGGCCAAAGGAATATTAAAGTTTCACTACAGAAGAAATATGGCCACTGCCAAGAACTGATTAGTCATAAAATCTGCAACATTATCATCATTCATCTTTGCTTTTCTTTTAATGACTAAACGAAAAAAGAGAGACATCAAAGTTTTCAAAATAAGGTTATAAAAAGGCAGTACACAGAAGAGGCCTCCAAATATTTTGATAGAACCTGAACCAAGAAAATATAGAAAAATCATTGAAACAAATCACAAAACATATGTTGTTATGTTTTGCTCTAAAAACCATGAAGTTTATCCAGAACCCTATTATGGTAACTGCTTAGCTTTTCATGCATTCCTAAATTACCATGTAATCTAAAACCTTGTTTTCAGCTGCCCTATATTGGAAAGTCCCTTAAAATAATCAGGATGATTACAGGCTGGTATTCAGAAAGAAACTTACTCGTATTATTGCAAATGAAAGTGTTATTTATCAAGCAGGCTCCTTTAAAAAGAAAAATACCTCAGGAACACAATGTATTTAGGAAATACCTAAACCCAGGATTGCATTTTAGACTACATTTTCAAACACATGGATAGTTGGTGTAAAAATATGTTCTTTTCCTGCAGAGACTTGACTGTAATTAGTGTGCCAAAACTCTCTCACAGAGATTTCATTGTTTTATCTACTTACATCATCTTAATTCGATTTTATTTTACTTTGTCAAAGTCATATTAATGTAAATGTGTTCTTGATAGCAAACAGAGTTCTTTTTTATGCAAAACAGGATTCAGCTGACTCTAATAAAACAGCTTGCAGTCTATTAGACTATAACAGTAATGTGCTTATTTTGTTTCTCAAATCAAGACTGTGTCAGAAAGCTATATACAAAGATTTGTCTTGTTTTTCACAATAATTGCTAGGGTGGGGTTACATTACGATCTTTAAATGAATAGTATCGCTTAGAACAAACACTTCATATATCTTTTATCTTCCCCTGCATACAGTTCTGCGTTTTCTTTGAAAACCCAATGCTACTTTTCCACATAAGTCATCAGAATATTTCCAAAGAATTTTAACTGCCAGATTAATTATATCTTGCAAACAAAGATAGATTGCTTACATTCTTTATACAGAATTCCTGCCAGTATGGAGCAACTGGCAACAAATTAATTTCTTTTGCAACCAGGCAAAATGTTTTGCTCTGAAAATCTCTGCAAGGTAAATGGATCCTTTAAAAAAAAATCAAGTTGCTCTTTCAGAAAGGCTAACCTGTAAGCAAAGAACAGAGGATTAAATGTACTTGACTAACAAACCTCACTCCCCCAACCCCCACCTCCTGATATTTTAGCATCCACGTTATAGTTCTCTGTTAATGTATTCAGTTAATTAAGCATTGCTGTGACCTGGTGGCAATTTTTGAAATCCAGGGAATGTCCCTCCCCTTCCTTTAAATTCTGCCTCCCCCACAGAGAGGAATATAATCTGTTTCCAGTCAATCTGTTTTCTGTGTCAGCTGTGCCTCCACTACAAGCCTCTAAAATGTTTTAATAAATTTATCAACACAAAAACATTACAAACATTTCATTTCCCTTGATTCAGACACACACATTCACACAGCAGAGGAGGGGGGAAAGAACCCTCTGCCTTCATTGCAAATTCTTGCTGGTATGAATCACTCTAAGTAATATTTGCTTTAACTTTCGTGTGGTTCTACAAACAACCTTTATATGGCTGGACTTCAAAGTGAGGAGAAATAAAGGTTAGAAATGCGATAGGAGCAATCTATTATTAGGCATGAAACATTAAGCCACTTTTAGCTATAAGTCTTGAAACCTGAATAATCTAGTTTTTTTTTGGGGGGGGTGTATGTGTGTGTGTTTTAAAACATAGTGCATATTTATTGCTTTTCCTCTCACGCAGGCATTTATCACAGAGGAGTGTTTGAAAGGGAAATATTTTCCATTGCACTATGTGGCACAATTGGGTTTAATTTTTCCTAATATTTAATTTCGAAAAATTGTAATATTATAACAGGGTTCTCATGTGTCTTGGCCAAAATACTTAGTGTGCTTCGCAGGGTAAAATTAATCTGTTACTGGCCTGCTGACCTGCCAGTCAGGTTTCAGGAAAGTAGACATGGGGGCTGTGGGGAACAGAGAAAGGGAGTAAGCTAGGGGTGGGCAACGAGATAAAATCTCTTTCTTCAACTACAACAGGGGAGGAAGGGATAAAAACCCTTAGAGGAATGTCTCTATCCACCCTTGCCATCAAATGACCAAAAATAATCTGAATGTGTACTGGATCCAGAGTGTTTGAAAACATTTATTAGCTCCGTCCATAACGACATTCACTGTAGGAATGTTAATTGTTAAAATATGTACGGCATAGTTATTTCTTAAAGCTGTGGGGAAGGGGTTGTAATGAGTGAAAATTCAGCTCCTTATTTCTCTTTATCCTCCATGTATATTTGCACTTTAAAGAAAAAACCAACACCAACTAATGTTATGAAATAAGTCAGATGTCACAAGGCGCGCTTTCTAGCACACGGGAATGTAAAACAGTATTGAGGATATATGCATATGCAGGAACAAAAAACAACATTGGTAACATTTTGTTCTTGATTAAATGTGTGTTCCTAATACAGTAGATTAAAAATAAGTCCAACTGTTAAACACATTAGTGTTCAGCCACCGCTGAAAGTGCCAGGAAGGCAGCCTTCAGTTCAGCCCCTGGCATTCTCTGGTGGCCTTGAAGAGACACAGGAAACCTGACACACACACCCCAGGAAATCTGAGCCCCCAAATCCATCCATGACCCTGCAGTTTAGAGATTCCTCATTTTTATCTGTTGATTACCCTAGGAACACACATTTTCTTCCACTGTGTCAAAAACCAGGTATCTTCTCAGGCTAGCAGGCTGTAGGAGAACATTGGTGAGGAAAGACAAAGAAAGTTCCTTCAATCAAGTCATTCTCGGAGAACAATTAAAGCCAAGCTGTTTTCTACCAGGGAATTATTTGTGAAACTTGTGTCCTTTAAGAAGATTATTGTAAGCCCTTTCTTTCTGGTCTCCAGAAATTTTTTATGATTATGTCTAAAGATACTGGATCATGGCCAACCCTCTGTTTTCATGGATGAGACCCAGTTAGGTTAATTAAGTACAAGGTCACAAGAAGTCCAGGGGTGGTTCAAATGGTAAAGTCCTTGTTAACAGACATTAACTGCAAAAGTGTTAATTTAAACCTATGCAGAGGTACCATGGAAGAATGGCCTGACTCCTTCCAAAGGAACACACCAGTGAAGACCACAGTGCTGCTGTGAAACAAAGGGGGTTGCCATGAGCCAGAATCAACAACAACTAGTTTGGTTTTCTTTCTTTTTTTTATTGCTTTGGGGTCAGCAAAGATCACTTCAGGAACCCTGACCTAATTAGACCTAGAACCCATATTTTGATTTCCACAGACTTGCCCACTGAGAGATATTGAATGGACCTTTCAGACTCTTCCAAGGAAAACATGGTTAATGGGAGCAATAGACTTAATGACATTTTACCTAATTGTATGTTTTCTTTGAACGTGTGTGTAGTGTTTTGTTTTGTTTTTAACAAAGATACCAACTCCTCCTCTACTCTCACTCCTGCCTTGACACCAAGCCCAAGCTCTCCCCTCGTTGTCCTTGTTTCTCCACCAGTCTATTTTCTTCTCATGGTCTATCTGGTCTAATAGGTCTTGTCTCTGATCAGACTCGTCTAATGCCTGTTGCTGGTGCTCTTACTCCAACAAATGAGAGCTGTCTGCTGTGACATGCTATCTGAAAGCAGAGAGGAATGAAGCTGTATAACATTTGCAAATTTCAGGAAGTTGTAGCTCCCCAAAAGCGATTGCAGAGAGCTGCAAATATTGCCAGGAAAAGAGAACAGTTAATTGAAACTATTTGGGGCATGCAATATTGAACAAGGAGATGGTTTCTGAGCAACACATATCTAAACGAGGCTTGCCAAAGACCTGCACACTTTTAATTTGCTCTACAAATTTGGTTAGTTCAATAAAGTATAAACATCAAACACTCGTCATAGAGAGCATTAAACATTAACTAACTGAGACCTTAAAGACTTGGGCAGAACATTAAAATTAGAGGAGAAGGATAGGCCAGGCAACTCCAGGAAATTAGGTTACGGCTGTAAAAAAAGAATGTGGCTGAGTAAAAATAAAGACTATTTTTGAGGTTGGTAATCATTTGTCTTCATAGACAGGCCATTTCCCCCCTGAGATTGTGTATTTAAAGTGAAGCAAACTTCAAAAAGTTAATTTGATTTTCAGATTGTTCTTTGGGATGAGATGTATTATCACCCAAATGGACTCTGAAGTGGGGCATTTCAGTTGTTGTACTCAGATCCATGAATATCTAGAAGGAATTGTGCCTTTAATTATGCGTGCATGTGCATGTGTGTGTGTTATGTTGCTCACTCTCAGGTTCAACCCCAAAAGTGAAGATTCAAGAAATGTCATTGAAGGACAGAATGAGAGTGTGTCTAGGACATCAGCATGACTCCTTGGTTCACCCATTGACATTTGCTCAGTACTGGACGAAACTCAGCCTTAGCACACTTTGTGCTTCCCTTCTCTCCAAGGGCAATAAACACAGCCTTTGAAATGGGAAGATTTAGGAAAGAAAAATAATACCATATTCAAGCCCTTTGCTCTCTAAATGTCCTTTGTCCCAGAAAGTCTTAGAAAGTGAATCCCTGAAAAGTTAGTTTTTTCTCAGGAGAACATTTGGTCCATTTCCCCCCCTTTGTTATCTACAGAGTATCCAGGATATAGTGAGTGGGAGCTCTCAATAATGACACAAAGCCCAGGGGGGAGCTGAGGTTAAAATAAGTTAGACCACTATTATTCCAAGATGCAAATTCAAGTAATTCCTAAAACAGTTTAAATACAGAGATAGAGAGATATATAGATTTTAATATACCTCCATAATCTATATGATAAACATACCCCCACATCTACATGAAGATGGAGATGCACAGGAAGTTCTGGTGGCTTAGTCCATAGGGAACGTACTCCCAATGGTGGCAGTTCTCTAGTGGTTCAAATCCACTCTCAGCTCCAAGGAAGAAAGTTAGTCTCCTTCCATGAGATATACAGCCTCTGAAGACTTACTGCAGGGTCACTATGAGTCAGTTTCAGCTGACGGTAATGATATTTATCTTTTGTTGTCGTTATAGTTATGTGCCATCGAGTTTTTACCAAGACTGTATAAATCACACTGGTGGAGATTGTCCATCTTTCTCCTACAGAGTAGATAATGAATTGTAATAGTTTCCTTTGAGTAATGCAACCCTGTATCACAAAGCCACCAGAGCTCTGAGAGAGAGAGAGAGATGCAGAGATGCATGTATGTATGCATTTTTTAAACTGCTATTTTTCAGTTTGTACTGTGGTGATTTTTACATTGCTATCATGCTGGAGAAAACTATGGAGCTGTGGTGCTGGAGAAGAGTATTGAATATACAATGGACTCCTTAAAGAACCAATAGGTCTGTCCTGGAAAGCGTGAAATCGGGCTGCTCCTTGGAGGCAAGGATTTTGAAGCTCTGTCTGACATACTCTGGGCATATTGCAAGGAGAGACCAGTCCTTGGAGAGGGATCTCACGCTTGGAAAGGTGGCAGGACAGCGCTAGAGAAGAAGCCCCTGGTGAGAAAGATTGACTCAGTGACTGGGGTAATGGGGGAGGTGTGTTGAAGACAATGAAATTGGCTCAAGATAGAGCAGGGTTCAGGGCTGTTGTGCACAGTGTTGCCATGAGTCACAAATGACTCGAGGCACATAACACAATAACAAAATGATGCTGGAAACCTTGACAGGATCAGCTGTGGTAGACAGGTTTCAGCAGAGCTTCCACTTTAACAAAGACTGGAGGATCAGATTATCTGCATGCGATTAAAAAACTAGCCAGTGAAAAACTTATAAATGCAACATTGTGTTGTCTGAAACGGTGCAGAAAGATGAGCTCTCAGGTTGGAAGGGACTCAAGTCACCGTGGAGAAGAACTACCTCTCTAAGTGGAGTTGATCTTGATGATGTGATGTAGCAAAACAATTATAACCCTCAACTGCTGATGAGAGATGTGATTCAAAAAGAGAAGAAACAATTATAAGTGTCAGTAGTAACTGGAACATGGAATGTACTCCGTATGAATCTGGGAATACTGGAAGGTGTCAAACATGAAGCAGAATGCATAAATACCAATATGCTAGGCATTAAGGAGCTAAAATGGATAGGTACTGGCCAGTTTGAGCAAGATGAGTGCATGGTCTACTATCCCAGGAATGACAAATTGAACAGGAATAGTGTCATACTGATCATAAAAAAAATAAATAAATAAATTGTAAGATCTATTCTAAAATCCAATTTTGTCCATGACATAAACCTACAAAAAGGACCAGTTAACATGACTGTCATTCACATTTGCAAACTCACTGTTATTACCATGGAAACCTGATGGAGGGTCAGTGACTTAACCGCATCACAGTGGGTGTGGTTTTTTACTTTGGGGTGCTGTAGGGTGGCAGGGCAATAGCTGTTAAGGCACTTGACTGGGGATCACAAAAATTTTGGATAACACTAAGAATAAAAATTCCAGAACACTTAAGTGTGCTCATGGGGAAAGAAGTAGTCATTCAAATAGAACAAAGGGATACATTGCAGCTTAAAAGAAGGAATAGTGTGTGTTCCAAAGGTATTATGCTACTAATGCAAAGGTATAAAGCTTGAATCCCCCAGGTACTTCACCAGGACAAAGATTCAAAATTGCCTCCCATGAGATTTACTTCTCTGAAAAACCACTGAAGGGTCAGCTAAAACAGCACATTGCAATGAAATAACTGTTAAGTCACTTACCGTAGGCAGTATGAACTAAGGCAGGGCAAGGTTCAGATTTGTTGTTCATAAGTTCATCATGAGTGTTAGGCAAACTGACGGCACCTAACAGGAAGATTGAAGCTGTCAATGATTTCATCTTGCTTGGATAAACAATCAAAACCTTGGTGCCAGCAGCCAAGAAATCAGGAGAATCAGGAGGCATATTGCATTGGGAAAGCCCACTGTCAAGGGCTTCTCAAAATGCCAAAGAGCAATGATGGCAGTTTGAAGACTAAGGTTCAACTGATACAGGCCAGGGTCTTCTTAAGAACCTGTTAAACACTAGAGAGCTGGACAGTGAATAAGGAAGACAGAAGAATTGATGCCTTTGAGTTGTGACGTTAGAGAAGTATACTGAATAAGTCATGCACTGCCAAAAGAACAAACAAGTATGTCTTGGAAAAAATGCAGTCAGAGTGCTGGTTCTTGGCAGCAAAGACGGTAAAGCTTCATCTTTCATACTTAATAGTAACAACAAAGAGAAAGGGATAAATTATTGTATGACACTGTCTTTCTACACAAAAGATAACATTTTTAGACCACAGAAAGTATAATTTTATCATTTCTTGCTATTTTTTTCTTTTAACCTTACTGTGGGGGAAATATTTTATCGTAAGTGTTAGTATCACTGGACTATTTTCTCCTGAATAGATTTTACATGAGATAAAAAAAGTCATTGTCTCTGCTCTCCAAATGGCTTACGAAGAAATACAATTGGTCTTCTTAAAGACTAGTTCTCTTTGCTGCCTTTCAATGTGCTTCTTTTAGTTTACGATGCTCTGGTGGCTTAGTGGTGAAGAGTTGCACTGCAAATCCAAAGGGACACAGTTCAAAGGCTCCACAGGAGGAAGAATAGCAATCTCCTCCTGTGTGATTTACTGCCTGTGACAACACACTGGAAGGTCAGCTTTGGGTTGGTTCCAACTCCATGGTATATACAAAGGAGGTCAGGTGCCACTGTCTTTTCTAAATCCAGCTTGAATTTCTGGTAGTTCCCTGTAATTTTTTAAAAAACATTATTGTTATGTGCCGTTGAGTTGCTTGTGACTCATGGCCACCCTATGTACAACAGCTTGAACCCTGCTCTATCCTGAGCCAGTCTCACTGTCTCTGAAACACCTACCCACTTTACTCCAGCTATTGATCCCTGTGTCAATCCGCAGCTGTTTTAAAATCATCTTCAGCAAGATTTTGCTTGCATGTGGTATTGATGATTTTGTTTAATAATTTCCACCTTCTGTTGACACCTTTTTGGGGTACTGAGAATTCTATCAATCTCTTCTAGTCAGTCTTTCCGGTAACTTCTAGATTTTTTGCATAGCCTGCTGAGCATGTCTGGGGCTAGGTTAGCTTGTTAAAATATGTCAATTGAGGGGAGCTCAGGTAGCCTAGTGGCAAGAAGCTGCACTGCAATCCCAGAGGTACATGGTTCAAATCCACCAGATGCTCTGCTGGAGAAGGAGGAGCAATATCCTCCTGTACCAGTCAGATCTGATTTGACGGTACACGCACACAAAATTTAAAAAAAATTAAAAAATATGTCAATTGGTGTTACCTTAATTCTTGAGGCCTTATTTTTTGCTAATGCCTTCAGTGCAGCTTCAACTTCTTCCTTCATTACCATATTAGTAATTATTGGTTCTTGATCATATGCTAATTCTTGAAATTGTTCTGTGTTTTTGGCTCTGTGTATTCCCACCATCTTCTTTTGATGCTTCCAGGATCATTCAAAGTTTTGCTCGTGGCATTCTTCAATATTGTAATTGAGGCTTAAAATTGTTCTTCCGTTTTTTTCAGTTAGAGAAATGTTGAATAAGTTTTACCCTACCTCTTTGCCTATTTCTTTATAATATTTTGCTTTGTCTTCTCATGCTGCCCTTTGAAATCTTCTGCTCAATTCTGTATCATTTCTTACCTTTGTTCTTGCTTCTTGACTTCTAGTGCAATTTCCAGAGTCTCTTCTGACATCCATTTTTGTCTTTCTTTTGGCCTGTCTTTGTAATGACAAAAATGGATGTCAGAAGAGACTATTCTAAAGAAGGATGACTAGCTGTATTTTATTTACTATGAAAAGGCATTTGACCATGTGGATTATAACAAATTATGGCTAAATTTGAGAAGACTGAGTAATCCGGAACACTTAAAATTGCTCTTACAAAACTTACATCTAGTTCAAAAAGGCTGCTGTGTAAGCAGACACAAAGGTTTGCGTCAGGACTATATCCTTTCTCCATACCTATTTGATATGTATGCTGTACAAATCATTGGAGAAGCTGAGTTTTATGAAGAAGAGTTGGAGTCAGGATCAGAGGAGCCTCTTCATCCACCTGCATTATGTAGATGACGTGTGGCTCACTAAAAGCAAAGATGACTTGAAACTCTTGCTGCAAAAGATCAAAGATTATTACGGATTGCACCTCAACATTAAGAAGACAAATCTTCACCACCAGACCAACAGACAATATCATGATGGATGGAGAAAAGATTGAAGTTGTAAATTATTTCATCTTACTTGGATCCAACAATGATCAATACTATTGGTACCAACAGTTGAGAAATCAACAGGACTATCACATTGGAAAACTCTACTAACAGAGACGTTGCCAGAATGCTAAAGAACAATGATATACACTTAAAAACTAAGGTACACCTGGTCTAAGCCATGGTTTTCTCAATTGCTTGCTATCTTTCTGAAAGTTGGACAATGACTAACGATGACAGATGAAGAATCAATGCCTTTGAGTTATGGTCTTGGAGAAGAGTATTGAGCATTTCCAAGAGAACCGCCAAGAGAACAACTAGGTCTGTTCTGGAGAAAGTGAAGTTAGGGTGCTTCTTGGAAGCAAAGATGATGGAATATCATCTCATATACCTTGAGCATGCTGTTAGAAGGGGCTAGTCCATGGAGAACGACATCATGCTTGAAAAGGTGGAAGGTCATTACAAGAGAGAAAGACTCTCAATAAGATGGATTGGCACAGTGACTGTAGCAATAAGCTCAAGTGGTCAGAGAGGTTGATGATAGCAAAGGACAGGGAAAAGTTAGATCCACTGTTAATATGGTTATTATGAGTGGCAGTCGATTTGACAGCACATAACAACAAACCAATTAATAGCTATGCATCCGAAACCTGTACAATGAATAAGGATGACAGAAAAAGAAATTGTATCTTTGAGCTGTGGTGTTGGAGAAGAGCGCTGAACATCCCATGGACAGCCAACAGTTCTCTTTGGAGGCACTCACAAACATACTTTGGACATATTACTAGGAGGTGCTGTTCTTTGGATAGGGGTTGGGCAAGTGTGGAGGGTCAGTGAAGGAGAGGAAGACCCTCAAACAGGTGGATTGACACTGTGATTTCTGCAATGGGCTTTTGTGTGTCAAGAAGTAAGAGGATGGTGCAGGATAGGACTGGGTTTGGATCTTTTGTTCATAGGGTCTCTATCAGTCTCACTCAACTCGACAGCAACAACAACAATAAAGCTAGCAAAAACAAAGGTGGCATAGCTGGTTGTGTGTTGTGCTCCTAACTCAAAGTTTGGCAGTTCAAATCCATCCAGTGCTGTGAGTAAAAAAGATGGAACGTCTCCTCTTATTAAGATCTACAGCTTCAGAAACCAGATGGAGAATCACTATGAGTCAGTATCCACTTGATGTCAGTGATCAGTAAAATATATCAATTAACTGACCACTTACTGGGGGAGATGGGCAGTCTCATTTGAGTTACAGCCTCTAAAAACCTGCCAGAAATCAGCTCTGACATGATGGCAAAGAGATGGACTTGACGAAGGATAGTCCGCATGAGGCACTCAGCTAAATTTCTTGCCCAAGTTATCTGCTGTATTCCTCACTGTGGTCTTCCAGGCTAGGTTCTATTCACAACCACTGTTGTCAAGCTGGTTCTGACTCACGGCTACCCAGAGTGTATCAGCATAAAGTTCTGTTCCATAGGGGCTGCCAATGACTGATGTTCTATAAGCCAGTCACCAGACCTTGCTATCAAGACAACGTGCAGCTGGTGGACTCGAATCACCTGTCTTTGGGTTGATAGAACAACTCCTTAACCACTAGGTCACCTGAGCATCCTTAAAACCAACCTGTAGCAATTGAATGCTTTACGATTTGCATCATTTGGGGACTTCCCTTTTGACCGATGGTGAAGTTCAGAGAGGGTGAAGATGTTTTCCAAGGTAAAGTTAAAGCTACTAAGTGGAAGAATTAAGATTGCCACTTAGTGTGAATGTGGTATAGAGCTTAGGGAGATGTATGACAAACCGAAAAGCAATGCTTCTCTGGAGTTTCTAATTCACCAGCTGACGACCTGATTCGAGACCAAATTTACTCATTAATTTACTCATGATCCTGGTTCCTAGTAATTAGTAAGTCCCATATTACAGCTTCCCTATTGGATGAGGCCAATCTGAGCTTTTAAGTATTGTAAATAATTTTTAACATACTTGAGTAAAATTTAGCTCTTAGGAATTCTTGAGAACAGAATTTAAGTTCCAAAACAAAGCAGTTTCCAAAAGAGAATCTGTTAATTATAGAATGGTATAAAAAAAAAAAAAGCACGATATGTAGTAGCATATATGGCTCCAATTGTGTAAATAATTGGTAAAACATTTAGTAAATACATATTTGTAAGAATACATTTTCAAAAAATATCACACTTTATAAGCTGCTTTGTATCTTAATCTTTTTTTCACTTTATGAGATAAAAACCTATATAACATTCAACACAGAAACTAAAGAATACATTAAAAGTGTAAAAAAGTATATTTTCTTACCTAAAAAAAACAAAAGTTGCATATATTGTAAGGAAAAATAAATTCACAAGAATATTTGCTCATCTGCCATACATTACGGACAGAGCTAAGCTTTTTTACAACTATTAGCTCAGCTTATGCATGAAACAAGTTTTATTATTGTTAAAGCTATTACTTTTGTCCACTTGACAAATAAGAAAGAAATGTTCAGAGCAATTAAGTGACTCTCCCATGATCATAATACAGAAAAGTGGCAGAGATGGGAATTCAACTCTTGCTCCAAGAGGAGTTCTTTGTATCATAATAAGGAACTCTTGGTGTAGGTTCAGACAAGGGTTCATTCCACTTTATAAATGATCACTATGAATTGGAATAAACCTAGTGACACCTAACAATAACAGCATGAACATCAAACAGATAAATTAATTCTCTTAATACAGTTATTTATTGGAATTTCTTATTTGGTTTTTATTCTATATGCTAGTAGAAGAGAAAGGGTATTTTCCCCTCCTCAAATCAAAACTGTAGAGAAGGTACCTTTCTGTGATTTGAGATGCTCCCAAGACAAAGGTGATCCCCAGCAGGGAAGTATGGACTTTCTGGAAACCGGATGCTTCCAGGGGGTTCCTGAGAGGTTGCTGTTGTTGTTATATGCCATCGAGTTATCTGAGACCCATAGCAACCCTTATGAACGATAGCTTTGAACCCTGCTCTATCTTGAGCCAATCTTACTGACTCCAACACACCTATGCCCACTACTCTAGTTACTGTGTCAATCTATCTCATCCAGAGTCTTCCTCTCCCACGCTGCCCCTCCACCCTGCCCCCCAATCCCTGTCCAGAGCCTTTGCCTGTCTCAATTCTGTATTTAGTGAGTGAGACTACTCATCCTTGAAAAGAAGAATCTTGGGCATACCCAGGGGGAAAAAAATGAAATCTCCAATTTAAAGAATTAAAACAATAAAACTTTCCTCCTCTTTGTTAGGTGAGGACTCAGATTCAACAGCACTGAGCTTCATTCCTGCTTCACCAAGGCCGCTGAGCACTGAGCCCACTGGCACCATGGCTTTTCTTTAGCAACAGCCAATAAGCATCAGCCTAAGCAAAGAGCTGGCAGTTCAAATTCACCCAGTGATGTCAAGGAAGGAAGTGCTGGCAATCTGCTTCTCTACAGTCACGTAAACAGTGCTAGAGGGTTCCGCTCTGCTCTGTAATGCATGGGGTCGTCATGAGTCAGAACCAGCTCCACATGAACAGGTTGGGATTTTCTGTTGTTTCTACAGAGATAAAATAGAATGACAGTCCAGTGGTGTGTTACTTTTTTAAATTTCTCTTGTTGCTCGGTGATTTTTCCCTTTGGAAAGACACCAGCCAGATCTCTGGCCCCCTGTGGGCCAGATAGGTCCCTATTTCAACAAAAAACATTTTCAGTCCCATTAACCAATCCTTGTAAGGTGGAATCCACTTCAATCAATAGCAGCAAAGAGAAAAGTCTGAAAGTACTTCCCCACCCCCATAAAAAAATTAATTAAAATAAAAAACAAGATCTCCTTTTCATTTAAAATGTTTAGATTGCATTGCTTGTGTTGTGGCTAATATCAGGCCCCAGAGGGCCCAGGCAGTTCCCCAGCCCGCTCCTTTCCAAGCTTGTTAAACTTTGGAGTGGAGTTTTTTCTTTGTGTGTGCATGTGTTTGAAAGCTGTTTTATGAGACATTGTCAGGAACTCAGGTACTGGGCCTCTCTCTAACTCCAGCTTTCAGCAGCTGCCTTTGCACTTCCCTTTCACATAATTAAACACCCTATGGTACTTAACAGAGTAATAAGTAGCACATCAATAAAGCAATAAATAATTGTATTCAGGCAAACTCCAGCCCCATCATCCATTAACCAGCAGCTGTGAACAATAGTTTCGATTAATCAATAAGGTTATATAATAGGAAAGAAAAAGTTGCTTGTGGACCAGGAAAGAATTAGCCAGACTTCCAAGACATAGAGCAGTCTTATCTCTGAGGTAACTTGCAGGCAGCGTATCAATTGAAAGCACTAGCCCAGGGAGTAACTGTAGCAGCAGGAAGTCCCACCTCCAGGAACTAGTTAAAAATGCTAGTTAAAAACAAAGAAGCGGGACAATTCCGCTCTGAGGCAAGAGGGCTGCCTACTGAGAGTATGGAGTAAGTGCCCCATAAAAGTAAAATATTCCAACTTCAGCAAACACATACACACAGCTGAGCTGAGGAAGAAATAAGATGGACCCACAAGTCTGTGTGTGCTGTAAATGTCTTCTCCTCAAATGTCAGGATGATGAGGTGCACTGCTGTCAAAGAGGTAGAGCATATAGGAATGTTACTATTAGATCACTGATTTTTGGGCTAAAGCCAGGTCAAGGCCAAAGAAGTCTTTTGGGTTAACTGTGCTAACAGGTTTCAGAATCACCTACGGTTTTTTGTTTTACAATAGTTTGACTGACCTGCAATTACACAAACTAGAACACAGCTGTCTCTCTTTGTTGTTTGATACCACTGAGTCAAGAACAGCTTATAGCAACCGTACGAACAACAGATCTGCACCCTGTCCTAGCATGTACCATCCTCATTATCTCTGACACACATTGTTGCAGTCATTGTGTCAAGCAAAATTCAACAGTATTGTTGAAGGTCTTCTTCTCTTTCACCAACCCTCCACCCTTTTAAGGATAATGTCCTTCTCCAAGGAATGGCCTCTCCTAGCAACACGCTCAAAGTATGTGAGATAAAGCATCATCATCTTTGCCTCCAAGTAGCCCTTTAGCTGCACCTTTTCCATGACTTATTTGTTTGTTCTTTTGGGATATTCAGTACTCTTCTTCAACACCACAGCTCAAAGATGTTAATTCTTCATTCATTTTTATTCATTGTCCAGCTCTCAGATGCATAGCAAGATACTGAAAAGACCATGACCTAAATTTGGCACACCTTAGTCCTCAAGGTGGCATCATTGCTCCTCAAAAATATAGAACAGTCACTGATGGCAGACTTTCCCAGTGCAATACATTTCCTGAACTCCAGACTGCTGGTACCACAGTTGTTGATTGTGGAACCAAGTAAGATGAAGTCATTGATAGTTTCAATCTTTTTTCCATCTATCAGGTGAGAATTTTTGTTTTCTTAGAATTGAGATGCAATCCATAGTGGAGGCTATATTATTTGATCTTATTATTTGATCTTCTGCAGCAAGTGCTTTAAGTACTCCTCATTTTTAGCAAGCAAGATTGTATCATGTGCGTAATACAGGTTGTTGGTAAGTCTTTCTCTGATTCCGATGTCATATTCTTCTATTTGAGAAGATCCAATCTTCTCAAATAATTTGTTCAGCGTACAGAGAGAACAGATATGGAGAGAGGATACAACCCTGAAACAAATATTTCTTAATTTTAAACCATGTCATGTTACCACAACAGCCTCTTGGTCTAGGTATTGGTGTCACATGAGCACAATTAAGTGTTCTGGGATTCTCATTATTCTCAATTTTAACCATAATTTGCTATGATCCACACAGTCAAATACTTCTGCATAGTCCATAAAGTATAAATAAGCAGTCTTCTGATATTCTCTGCTTTCAGCCATGACTCAACAGACATCAGTAATGAAATCCCTGGTACCACAATCTCTTTTAAAATCAAATTAACCTTCTGGAAGTTCTCTATGTACTATTGTAGCTCGTTTTGTATGATCTTCAACAATATTTTTTAATGTGATATTAATATTTTTTAATAATTTCTACATTCAGTTGGATTACCTTTCTTGGGAATGAGAATATACATATAGTTCTCTTCTAGTCAGTTGGCCAGGCAACTGTCCTCCAAATTTCCTGGCCTAGACTCATGAGCCCATCCAGGGCTACATCTGTCATTTGAAAAATGTCAGTTGGTATCACATCAATTCCTGGCACCTTATTTTTTTGCCAATGCCTTCAATGAAGCTTGAACTTTTTCCTTCATTACCATTGGCTCTTGATCGTATGGTATTTCCCAAAATATTTCAGTGTTAGTCAATTTTTTTGATACAGTGATTCTGTATATTCTCGCCATCTTTTTTTGATGCCTCCTGGGTCCTATTCAAACAGGACCCCAGGAAACTGCATTTTAGCATACCTTCAGTGGTTCCATCGCACAGGCAATGTTGAGAACTTCTTATATGGAACAATATGGTGGGTATCATACTGCAGACCTAGAGGGTCAGCCCTCCCTTGGCATGTGGAAGCAAAAGGCTTTTAAGGCCCTCAGTTTGCAAGTTGAAATTGTTCTTTGATGACCCAATGCTGGAAATAAGCCATGAGTTGATTTGTTTACACCAGTAATCACGAGAGTGTGAAGAGGCCTGTGATTCCAAAAATATCAGGGCTTCTGTCCAAACCTCTGTAACGTAACACATTCTTTGATGGATTCTAATGAAACCATCCCAATACTAGTCCATTTGAGAACCATTTACTAATTCTTTCCACAAATACTAAAGACCACTTGACAAAAATGTGCCAGTCACTGGATGATAAATCAGAGGTGAAGACAAAAATTCCTGCCCTTGAGGAACTTAGTCGTAGTGGCTCCTTGGTATTTTCAAGGTGTCCTGGAATGAGAAAGTGGAGTCTGATTAGATGTGGCCTAAAACATCACCTATTTACACTTAAAAATAAAAGAAAAAAGAAACATTTTATTATTTACAATCCTATGAACCTAGAGAAAGGATGAAAGACACCCAAGCGTCGAGGACTCTCCTTCATAGGGTTGCTATGAGTCACCTGCAACTCGACAGCACTTAACAACAGCAACAACAGTGTTGACAATATAAAACATATACGAAAGTAATATTATGGACTCTTGCCTGATTTCAAATTTCATGTTCAATGACCAATTCATGGCCAATCTTCTTTAATCCCCTTGCACCCCTAACTAGAGCATTCTGTAGCAAGTCCTAGACATTATGTCATTTTGCCGTAAGTATTATCAGAATGCATCTCTAAAACAAAGCTAATCTTTTAAACTATCAATAAATACAGACTATAATAGTCTTGAGTATGTCAGAGATTGTAAAGATAGCACAGACTAGGAGAATGTTCAGATTGGTTGGTCAGGGGGTCACTAGTAGTAAGTAATACTCGACTTGAGGACACTAATAATAACATTATTGTAATGAAAAATTAACGTTCATATTTAATTTTAGTATTGTCAGCATTATTAACATTTACCTAATTATCTCATATTTTTAACTCAAAAAAATTCAAACTCACAGTTGCCTTGATAAATTAAAGGATGTGGCTCTGGTACATGTTTTGGAATCTACCAACAGCTCTTCGGGAGAAATTTGGGTAAATTTCCTCCTGTGAGTTTTACAGCCTCTATACCTTGTTGGAGAATTAGATGTAAATTGGTTCCAACTTGATAAAAAAGAGTTGAGTTCTGACTGAATAAAATATTGTACATGTATTATGGAACAATATGCAGTCATATCATTTTAATGATAAAAATGTTTATCTATTAATTTGTTCAAATATTCACAATTTGTTTCAGCCATAGTCTCAAATGTATGTGTCTCTGTGAATGTGTAGATAGCAATCTCATTTATGGGTGTGTGCATCCATAAATGTGTGCACTGGGAAAATCTGCAGTCAGGGACCTTTCCAAATTATTGAGGAGTAGTAAAGTCCATTTGAGGACTAAGGTGTGTCTGATTCAAGTCATAGTCTTTCTAATTATTACCTATGTGTCCGAGACCTGAACAATGAATAGGGATGACAGAAAAAGAGTTGATGCCTTTGAATTGTGGTGTTGGAGAAGACATGTTCGGAAGGGTAGTGCTCTCCAGTCTCTCCCAAGTTATAGAGTAATTTTCTAAATCATTGCTCCTAAGTGCTGTGTAGCTAATAGATTTTAAGACAAAAGACGGGGAGAAAAGAAGGAAGAGAAGAAAGTTTGAGGGAGAGAAGGAAATTGACAAGTAAGAAAGGTTGACTTAAAAATAACTCAAAGCATAATTTTAATTGTTAATTGCCAGTAAAATGTGGTGACAGCATGAGTGGTTTTAACCCTTTGTGATTTCCAATTTAATACGCCCCCTGCAATCATCCCAGGTTGAGACAATATCATTTATCAAAGACATGGATCAAATTCTCTTTCATTGTAAAATTATCACAGATACATATGAAAGCATTATGCAAGAGTAATCACTAGCTACTTATTTCAACTTTAGTGTTTACATGTTCAACTCCTCAAATCCTCCCTGTATCATAGCAAAGATGAGAAGTTCCTCAAGGAATCCCTCCTTGTCCTGAGGTATCCTTGTCTTTTTTTTTTTTTAATGCTGTCTTTTCTTTCCTTCAGATCTCTAGGAACTTGCCCCACCCCCCCAGAAAAAACTATTGCCTCAGAGTGTGGGTGTTGAATGTTGCAGCTAAACCCAAAGTCATTCTTGATTTCTTGGGGCTCTCCCTTATAATACACTGTCACTAGTCTCTAAGGACTAGTCAAATAAAGTCTTCACCAAGGTGTTGAGGAAACTGTTAAGGAGAATATGAAATGTAATCAGAAGCATTAGAAAAGTTAGTGGCTGCTATTAGTTTTTAATGTTCTCCATTAGGTGTGTAACAGCCTGTCCTGGCTTCCTCCCCTACTCTCGTAAATCTTCTTCTGGACCAGGTGGCTATGTGTCTCATCATCGGCTTTGAAATTTATGGAGGCCTTTATCATTACTCATGTGGTTGATGTAACCTAGTACCCTAGGGGTGTAACCTTACTCTATAGAAACCTAAATGCTAACTGCTGGTTAAACCACTTCCTCAAGTCTCACAATGGCATTCCTCAGTGTTGACGCTCCTCCCAAGATTTGATCTTTTCCTTCTTTCCAATCCTACGGCAATAACTTCTCAGCTATTTCTCTTTCCCTTTATGACTAGTGTTATCAGCCTTACTGCTGAGACGAGCTAGACTGAACTCCAGTCCCCAGTTCATTTACAGCATCAGCCATTTGTCTTGACCTGATGCAATTACAAATTCAAAAAGTCCCAAGTCAGTCACCTCTGGCTCTTAAAGGAAAAGCCAAACACTCACAAAATGAGTGATTCGAATCTACCAGCTGCTCCTCCCATGTGACTTCCAGCCTCTGAAAACCTCCTGAGGGGTGGTGAGTAAACTGTGAGTCAGTTCTTACTCAACAGAAATGAGTTACTTAGTTACTGCATTCCAGGCATTATCTCTGCCCAAGCCTCTTGCTTCCAGTCTTGTGAGAACATTAGGGCATTTTGGATCTAGACAGTATTGTATAGATTGCAGACTAGTTACTGAGCCCCTTATTGAGCACCTGAAGAAGGAATTAAGTGGCCATAACTTACTCAGTGTTATAAGATAGCCAGGGTCATGGAATTGTGTGAAGTCAAGTCAATTTCTACAGACAATACCCAGAAGACATTCTGCGTAAGATTTCCTAGGCTGAAATTTTTACTAGAACAGGTCACCAGATCCCTCAGAGTAGATAGTGGGTTTGAATCACTGACCTTTCCTTTAGCACTTAAGGCTTGCACTTAGCCCTTAACTTAACCCTTGCATCCCCAGAGTACCTTCGTTTGGGGCAATTATGCCACTAACTTGTGGTTCTCCTGACCTGGTCCAAGTTCACCTTTTACTCCACCATGCCAAGTCAAATCCATCTCTAAACTTTCATTTGCTTTAAATGTTTGCTTGGTTCTTCTATCCTTTTGACTCATTTTCAGTCCCATTGGTGCCTCCTGTTGAGCCTCTCTGAACTAAAGCAAATTGTCGGACACCTCTCCTTCCCACAAGCATTCTCAAAATGTTTGCCATGCTGAGTGAAATTATGCCAGTGGTATTTCCAGGTGAGGAAGACCTGGTAGTCTACTTCTAAAATTAGTCAGTGAGCAATCTATGAACCATACCAGGATATTCTCCAATATACTTCCAGAAGATATGCCCCCTAGACGGAAAAGCACTAGCCACGATAAACCCAAGCTTACCTGGGAGCAGGAAGATGGCACAGGACCCAAACATTTCATTTTATGATGCATCAGATTTCTAGCGCCAACTCAATGGCAACTAACAACAACAATTTAGCCAAGAAAAACAAAGCCAAATTCATAACCATTAGCTTTATTCTGACTCCGAGTATCCCTCTGGGCAGAGTAGAACTGGCTCACAAGGTTTCCAAGATGGTAAATCTCCATGGAAGCAGACTGCCATGTCTTTATCCTGTAGAACATCTGACAGATGTGAACCACTGATTTTTCAAATGTGTACCTACTATGCTATCAAACAAGTCAACTCATTGTGGTGGAGTCGGAACTGACTCATAGCTGAGTGGCCAGTAGGTTAGCAGAGGCTGTAAATCACACAGGAGAAGAATGCCCATCTTCCTCTCTTGGTGTACCTGATGTATTCAAACCACCTACCTTTGAGTTGGCAGTGTAACTCCTTACTTTCTAGGATGCCTGGGCCCACTTTATCACTCAATAATCTATGCAAATGTACAGCATTTTCTAGCATTCCTGTCCACACCATTTCTCTTTCATCCACAGGAATGATTTTCTCTAATTTGTGCTATCGAAAGCTCAAACACCCTGTCATTGAGTGAGCTCCAATTTATAGAGATCATGCAGGAGGTTTTCCTAGGCTGTAAATTACAGTGGGAAGAGACTGCTCAAGTTTCTTCCAAGAAGTTGTTGTTGTTATGTGCCATCAAGTCACCTGAAAGTCATTGCAACCCTATGTACAGCAGCTCTGAAACCTTCCCTGTCCTGAGCCAGTCTCACTGACTCCGACACATCTACCCCCATTACCCCAGTCACCGTGTAAATCCGTCTCCTCTAGGGTCTTCCTCTCCTGTGCTGTCCCTCCACCCTTTCAAGTATGACGTCCTTCCCCAAAGATGGGTCCCTCCTGGCCACTTGCCCAAAGTCTGTGCTGCTTACAACTAGTCCTCTCCTTTGTGTTTCCAAATTTGAGGACTCAGCCTCAGGTACCATATCTGCTAGTCTGCTCGAAGTGTGCTCTGTTGTATGTAGGGTTTTTGAAGGCTTGTTATTTCTGAAGCGGATGGCCAATCCATCTTCCTATCCCCCAAGGACTGGCTGGTGGATTTGAACAGAGGCGGATGTGCAGCCTTTGAGCTAGCAGCATATCTCACTACAGTCAGCACCTCCAGAGCCCCCATGCATTCTCCCGTTAACGTGTCAGACTCCGGATAGACTAAATATACTAAGCAAAGTAACTGTGCCTCATTCCTCTCATATCCCAGAGTCACAGCACAGTGACTGGCATGTGATAAGTGCTCAATAAATGTTTGTAGAAATAAAATGAAATAGACATTTATCATCTTTCCTAATGAACTCTTCATCTTCCCCAGTATTTATTGCTTCTTATCTATGTCATTTATAACTTCTATAGCTCTGGAGAGCGTCTGCCTTTAAATGCCACATGCCACATAAACACGAGTGTGTTAAAAGCATTTCTAATTAAACAATATCATCCAAGAATGGGGCGTTCCACATAACGACATTTTCCGAGTTTCCTTTTTGGCAGCAAAATGTTCTTATTTTAATTAATTGTGGAAAACCTTTATAAACAGCATTATAGACTTCCCTGCTTTCTTAATCCTAGTGCAATGATGATGATCTATTGTTTTCCTGATGAGTAAGGCAACTTTATGCGCACCACTTATTGTTCTCTGATATTATATAATGAAGCCCTTAGGGGCTATAAGACAAGTAGAGTTGTTGACCCCAATTCTGAAAGATCTGAAGAATTCTGTGTTGTTAATTCTTGGGTCTTGTTTTAAAGCTTTGTGCTCCCATATTCAAAGTTTAATTGTCACTCTGTTACCACTGAAAAGTGAGGCCTGCCTCTCCTTATTTGTACTGGGGTTCAAATAAGTTATTGTTGAATTTGATCAATTGGTTAAAAAGCAAGGGCTGTATAACAACTGCTCTGAGCTTGTTCCTGCTTTCTAAGAGGGGCATTATTTATGTGAAAACAGCAACAGTCAGCAACAGAACAGAAAAGATATTATATAAGAATTGGCTGCGGGGCTCATGGGATGAGAAGAATTAGTGGGACATGAAAGAATAGGCACAGTTTGTATGATTCCAAGGGGGGGGAAATAGTCAGAACCAGCAAATGAACCACACAATGTTTTCACGTAATATTCCTATCCATTTATCCACTTCTGCCAAGTCAATTCTGACTCATAACGATCCTGTAAGACAGAGAAGTGCCCTGTACAATTTCCAAGGCTATAATAATGTATGGAGAAGGGAGCTCTGGTGACCTAGTGGTAAGAAGATGTGCTACAATCCTGAAGGCACGCAGTTCTAATCCACCAACCGCTCCACAGGAGAAGGATGGGCAATCTCTTCCCATGGGATTAATTGTCTCTGAAAATCTGCTGGAAGATCAGCTGTGACTCAGTTCCGACTCAAGAGCACTCATCAACAACAGCAGTAATCTTCTATGGGATGCTTATTTGGGTTCAAACTAGCAACCTTTACATCAGTAAGTGAGGACTTAAGCCCTGTGGCATCAGGGATTCTCACTATATTCGTATGTCCTTTCTAGCTCTCAATTTCTATACCTTAGCAGGCACAACTAAGCCAACTTCTCTTTCTCCTTGGATGAGGCTTTATAATCTTTTAAATATCCATCTCTAGAAAGTCACATTTAGGTAAAGATAACACTAGTAATGAAACCTGTTTCATCTTCTAGGACAAAGAATACATTTCAGGTAGACATACATTAGTAAGAGAAGGGAAATTTCTAATAGCCCATCTAGTGGACAGTTCTATCTCAAAAGGAAAAGAAAGCCCAAAACTCATTTCTATAGAGTAGATTCCAACTCTGGTAACATCCCTTAGACTCCTGAGACTGTAAATCTCAATGGGCACAGACGACATCATCTTTCTCTCATAAAGCAGCTGGTGTATTAGAACTTCCAAACTTTCAGTTAGTAACCCAACAAGTAATCAACTACATTGTTCCTTAACAGGAAAAGAGTTACTACTGTTTATAATGTGTCAGGCAATGTGACAAGTAGTTTGTGTGTTGTTTGAACTTAGCAATCACCCTATGACAAAGGAAATATTCATTTCCTCAGATAGGAAAATTGAGGCTTCAAAACCATAAAGCTCCTAAGAGACAAACTGAGACCAAGCTTAGAAAGCCTAGTCTATGGTATAAAGGGACTGCCAAATACAGCCAGAAATACACAGTCTGAGAAGGATCAAATTGATGCACGGAACCTTCTAAAGGTTAAATCTCTGTGCTCATCAAAAACTTTTTCATGGGTGACCATGGAGGACATTATGTTGAATGAGATATCTCAGACACAAATACTGTATAATGCCACTATTATAAAAGAGGACTGACAGGGTTTGGGGAGGAAACTAAGAAAAGAGGGGATAAATAATATACATGGCATTGAAACAGATGAAAGAGATAACTGTATAAAAGGAATATGTGATTAGGTATTATTGTTATGAAAAAGTCCAGAATAAGAGCTGCATAGTAAAGTGGTTGGGTGGTGGGGACTGTATAATAAAGAAAGATTTTTTTTCCAAAGGAAAAAAGCAAACTGGGTTGTGGGGGGGAGGGGGGCAGGGAGGAAAATGTGCAACAATGAATGAATGGAAATACAAGTTCTTTATAAACTTACAATAAAGTCTCAATTAAAAAAAAAAAACCAACACAATGAGAAACCATCTTACCCCAGTAGCAGGCAAAGAATAGCAGGGTATCAAGTAATAAATGCTGGAGAGGATGTGATGAGATAGGAACTCTTACTTATTGTTGGTGAGAATGTAAAATGGCACAACCACTCTGGAAGGCAGTTTGGCGCTTCCTCAAAAAGCTGAGCATAGAAACTCCGTATGATTCGGCTATCCCACTGCTTGAAATATACCCTGAGAAAATGAGAACTGAGACACAAACAGAGACTTGAACACCAATATTCATAGCAGCATTATTCACCATAGGAAGAACATGGAAACAGCCCAAATGCCCTATCACAATGGAATAGATTGAGAAATCACCATACACTCACAAAAAGGAATACCATGCAACACGCAGGAGTAATGATTTTGTAAATTATGGCCTAACATGGGTGGGACTGGAGAGCATTATGCTAAGTGAACTAACTCAATCTCAAGACAAATACTGTATAATACCATTATTGTATAGCCTGTATAAGGATCCAAGGGGCGGAGGTTAAACACAGGGTCACACAATTTGATTGGTGGAGGGAGGGATCAACGGACTTTATGAATTTTGTATGTAAATCAGTATAAAATAATTTTTTCAAATAAAGTTGGGGCTTATATAAGTTCTGTAACTTCCCAAGGACGTACAACTTCTAGAGGAAAACACTATGAGTAGCCCTGGTGGTACTTGAACCCAGGCTCTGGTCGACTCTAGCCCATCCCCTCAAACTTTGTGTTATTGACCTCTTTTCTATGGAGCGAAGTTTCCCATCACTGAAAATATGTAAACAAAGCCTGACCAACTACTTGGCATGGAGGTTGTAGAGAGAACTCAAATATCATATGGCAGTTAACACAGATAATCATAAAACTTGCTTGCATTTCAGAAAGTCTGATATTTTAATTTGTTCCTTGGTAACAGAATTACTTATGTGAAAACTCATGTATCCCAAACGTCAATAGACATTCCTGAGGTTTGTGTATATTTGTAGTTTTAGGACACTACACAGGAGAACATTGTTAACCATGTTTAGAGACGTTCATGTTTATTGGATTCTGTTCCTAGAAAAATATTATGAAATTTTTTAAAAAGTCATTAACTTAGAGCCAAAGAGTGAAATACTCCTTAAAACTGACAGGGTGGGAATAGAATCACAGGAAGTTAAAGTTGGAAAGAACCTTAGAGTCTGTGATGATCAATATTCTATCCATTTAGCTAGAGTATGGTGCCAGCTGATTCATAAAACATTGTGTTCAAGTAACTGCTGTTTGTTATTAGTTGCTGTTCAAACAGCTCCAGTTTCTAGTAATCTCATGTGTAACAAAATAAAACATCATCCAGTCTGGACTGTCCCCATGATGGTCAACACTATTCTTTGCTAGATCCTTCTCCAGAAGCCAAGCTATAAGCAACCATTCTCACCATCAGTACATTAGGCCAGAAAGGGTACTCGTCGGATTCCCTGAACCTGTGGTCAAGGCCAAGTTACCCATCTCTTGAAATCACTTTCCTAGAAAATCAAACAGATTTTGATCAGAAACATGATTGAAGGAATTGACAGAATAACAATTGAAATGCTTTTCCCCCTTTATATAGCCATATCTTTTTTTTTTCCCCATAAACAATGACCCTGATCCTTGATAAATGGAATTAGTAGAAATCAAATAAACTACTTCTGTGAAAGGGACTGTGGAAGAGATCACCAATTGTTCATATGCAAGTTCAACTTACAGCCAAATAAAAGTAAAACAAATCTACAAGAAACAAAGTACAACCATGATTGCAGCCTGAATTTAGAGACCATCTCAAGAACAGATTTGATGCACTACACACTAACAACCAAATACCAGAAAAGTTGTAGCGGTAATATCAAGGATGTCAGACATGAGAAAAGCAAAATGTTAACAAAAAGACAAGAAAGCAATAAAAGGCCAAAATACGTTTCAGAGACTATGAAATTTACTTTTGAATCCAGAGTTGCTAAAGCAAAAGAAAGAAAGAGTTAAACAGAAGATTTCAAAAGATAGCTTGACAGAGGAAAATTAAAGACTTGAAGTTATAAAAACAAAAAGGAAGACCATGTTCATTGTTGCTCAAGCTGAGAGATCTGAAAATTTAAGGCTTGAACTGTAATACCTAAAATTTTATGGGCAGAAATATCTAATGATGCAGAAAGCATCTAATCAAAGCATCAAGATCCACCAAAAGAAGATGGAAGAAATACAGAATCACGCTGGGGGAGCAAAAATCCTTTTAAAGGTAATATAGGATAAAAAAAAACAACAATTATATTGAAAGAAGTAGACACTGCATTGGAAACATTGGTAAAAAACAAGGCTGAAGAAATTGATAGGATAGCAAGTGAGATGCTTCTGTAAATTGATGAAACACTGAAATTTCTCACTTGACTATGCCAAGAAATTTGGAAGACCATTGTTACCTGGCCACCTTCCTGGAAGACATCCACATTTGTTCACATTCCAAAGGAAAGTGATTCAAGTAATACAGTAATGATTGAAGAATATCATTAATATTGCACAAGCAAGATTTTGTTGAAAATTATTTTGAAAGACTGTGACCATTACAATGTCAAGGAACATCTAGAAATACAAGCTGTATTCAGAGGACATGGACCTAAGAATATCACTGATCATATCAAATGCATCTTGGCTGAAAAGATAATAGAAAGATGTTACTGTATTTTATAGACTAGGTAAAGGCATTTAGCTTCATGAGTCATAACTAATTTTGTGTAACATTGCAAAAAAATGGGAATTGTAACAGAACTCTTAATTATTGTGCTCATGCAGAATTTGTATATAGATCTAGAGGCAGTCATTGGGGTAGAGTAACAGATGTCATGTAATTTAAAATTGAAAAAGATACACATCAGTATTGCATCCTTTCGCCATAGCTGCAAACTGAGCAAGTCATCTGGGAAGAAATGCTATAGAACTCAGCATCAGAATTGGGGGAGATACATTAACAACCAGAGATAAGTAGACGGCACAATACTACTTGCCAAGAATAAAGATGACTGATAAAGATAAAAAACATTCAGATTACACCTCAACATAAAGAAAGCAACATCCCCATAACTAGATAAATGTTGAAGCATTGTTTAATTTTTCCTGAATCTGTAATCAGCACACATGGAAACAGCAGTTGAAAAATAAAATGACGTATTTTATCTGGCAAATCTGGTGGAAAAGATATCTTTAAATTCTTAAAAAGCAACAATTAATGCAACAATGAATAAATGGAAATCCAAAGTCTCTGTAAACACGTTCATTAAAATGAATAATAAAAAAATCACATTGACTTTAAAAAAGCAAGCAACAATGAAAGTTTTTTTTCAAAGAGAAAAGCAACCTGGAGGGTAGGGAAGGAGGGAAATGTGCAAAAATGAGTGAAAGGAAATTTTTTAAAATCATCATTAAAAAAATCCTTTATCAAAACAATGATGAGATATCATCTTATCCCAGTAAGAATAGCAAAATTCAACAGAGCAGCAAACAATAAATGCTGGCAAGATTATGGAAAAACTGAAACCCTTATTCACTGTTGGTGGGAGTGTAAAATGGTGCAACCACTGTGGATGGCGGTATGCTTACTCAAAAACTTGTAAATAGAAATATCATTTGACCCAGCAATTCCACTACTGGAAATATACCCCAAAGAGACCACAACCGCCACCCAAGCAGATATATGCACACCCATCTTAATCGCAGCTTTGTTCACAATAGCAAAGAACTGGAAACAACCCAAATGCCCATCAACAAATGAATGGATAGAGAAGTTGTGGTATTCACACAATGGAATACTACGCAGCAGTGGAAAACAAAGAACTCATGAAATATTATACAAAATGGATGACCCTAGAGGATATTATGCTGAGTGAAATATCTCAGTCACAAAAAGACAAATACTGCATAGTGCCACTGTTGTAAAGTGAGACTGACATCAGGGTTGGGGGAACCTAAAAAAGGGAATAAATAATGTATTCTGCATTGAAACAGATGAGGGAGAGAACTGTTTAAAAGGAATATAGGATTAGGTATCATTTTCCTGACAAGATTCCAGAAAAAGATATGCAAAGTGAAGTAGATTGTGGACTTGGAGGGGAGGAGAGATTATATAACAATGAAAGATTTTTTTTTTTCTTTTCAAAGTGAAAAATTAACTAGGCGGGGAGGGGTGAGCAGGGAGGAAAATGTGCGCCAATGAATGAATGGGGAAAAATTAAATGGAAAGAATATGCTATAAAAATATATATATTGCATTAAAAAATAATTCATAAAAATTAAAATCCTTAAAATTTAAAAAAAACAATAAAAAATTATTTAAAAGCAAAGATGTCTTTCCCCATCTCATTTATCTGCCTACATAACTCTTATTAATTCTTAAAACTCTCCTCTAGATTTTTGTCTTTTGTCTTTTGTCTTTTGACCTACCCAATGCTGTGTTAGGAGCCCCTGCTTGGTACTCTCATGGATTCCTGAGCACACATCCATCAGATGCTCTCCACTCTGCACTGAGATGGCCTACATCTGCGTTCCTAGCTAGACCACAAGATAATTGAATGTAAAGGCTAATTTTATTTTTAATCTACTTCTCCTCCACCCTCTCTATAATACTTAGCAAACATTAGGTACTAAAGAAATATTGACACCTTTGAGCTTCGGTGATGGAGAAGAGTTTTTAATATACCATGGACTGCTAAGAGAACAAACACTGGAGCTCCCAGATTGATTCAGGTGTGGAAGCAGGAGTGGCATCCACTTCCTAAACCACATGTCTCTAGAAAATCTATGAACTTGGAGAAATGACGATAATTATAGAAAGGCTTCAGGTCTTTTGTTCATAGGGTCACTATGAGTCATGCTCAACTCAATGGCTATCAACAACAACAACATGTTCCATACAAAGATTATCCAGAAACAACTGGAACAGTACACTGACAGAGAACTACTAAAAATACAAGCTTGGTTTAGAAGAGGTCATGGCATCTGCTTCCTAAGCAACATACCTCTGGAGACTCTATAAACTTAGAGAAACGACGATAGTTACAGAAAGGCTTCAGGTCTTTTGTTCATAAGGTCGCTATGAGTCATACCCAATTCACTGGCAATCAACAACACAAAATGCCATTGAGTCAGAATCAACCCATAGGTGACCCTCCAGTGGGTTTTCAGAGGCAGTACATATCACACAGGAGATTTTCCATCCCTCTCTCTCACAGAGTAGCTGGTGGATTCAAACTGTGTGCCTTTGGGATTACAGTGCAGCTTCTTATCACTAGGCCACATAAGAGTAAAGGTGCCTTATATTTTCAATCTCACATTTGTCCTACTTTGCTTCTGTATCTAATTAATTTAGATTTTACTGATTTTATCATCTTCTTTTGATAGTTTATTGATAGTCTTCATGCTATATGGGAACTCTGGTGGCTTAAGGAGCAAGACTACCAGCTCAAAGGTACATGGTTTGAATCCATCAGTTGTTCCACAAAACAAAGATGGCCAATCTCCTCCATGCAGTTTGATACCTCTGAAAACCTGCAGAAGGGACAGGTATAACTCAGTTCCAACTTGATGTTACATAACAACAACAAAGATCCACCTGGCATACTGGGCATGTTGCAAGCAGGGACCGGTCCTTGGAGAAAGACATCATGCTTGGAAGGGTGGAGGGACAGCACAAGAGAGGAAGGCCAGGGGAGCTTCTGGTGGCCTAGTGGCAAGGAGCTGCAACTACAGTCCCAGAGGCGCACGGTTCGAATCCACCAGATGCTCTGCCGGGGAAGGAGGGGCAGTCTCCTCCTGTACCAGTCAGATCTGATTTGACGGTACACTCACACAAAAATAACAAAATAATAAAAAAAAAAGAGAGAGGAAGGCCCTGGATGAGATGGACTAACTGGGGTAATGAGGGTGGGTGTGTTAAAGACAATGAAGTTGGCCCAGGATAGAGCAAGGTTCAGAGCTGTTTGTACATAGGGTCACTATGAGTTACAAGCAACTTGACAGCACATAACAACACGGTAGATGCATATTCTTATATGTGGCCTCATTTAATCTCCCCACAAACTGCCTAGAGCACACAGCTGGCATTTTTATCTCTTTCCACCTGACACTGTTCTTCCCTTTAATAATCTTACTCTAATTTTTCTTTAAAGACCTCCCCCTCTCTTACCCCTGGGTGAAGGGAATTGAGTGGAGGAAAAAGAAAGGATGCGGACAGCATCCAGCAACAGGGTAAGACTAAAACCAAGGCTGTAGCCAAATAGTATATCACATAGCCCTGTTGTTGTTGTGTTCCATAGAGTAAGAACCGACTTATAGCTGACCCTCCAGCAGGATTTCAGAGGATTTCAGAGTCGCACGGGAGGAGATTGTGCATTCTTCTCTCGCTCATGACCTCAAACTGCATGCCTTCAGGGTTGCAGCACAGCTTCTTGCCACAGGCCACTATTGCTTCACCTAATCAAATGAGCCACTGAGAGGTAAAAGGATTTGTGGAAGAACTGCAACATTCTCTTCTTCATAAATTGTACTTTCAGAACTTCAACTGTCTTGCCCCTTCTGGACCACAGAATGAAGTCAAGGCAGAAGAAAGCAGAATCAAAAGAGGAAGACACATCAAGTTTTTATGAGGTTAATTAATCTGTGGACTAAGCCAGGTTTGCTCTGGGGGCCTAGTGGGTAAAGAGTTGTACTGCCAACCCGAAGGCAGCCAGTTTGTATTCACCAGTGGCTCCAGAATGGCTGGATAGGCAAGCCCCTCCAATGTGACTTATGGCCACTGAAAGCCGCTGAAAGGTCAGCTATGAGTTGGTTCAGCCTCAGTGCTTTGGATTGTTGGAGGCTTTTTAGTGGTTTTGGTGGGGTTTTGTGGGGGGGGGGAGTTTGGGAGGGGAAGCTATTGAGTTTTTTTATCTTTTAGAAGCCAGGTTTGAAGCCACTTTCATAATCTGAACCTTTTCATTTGCATGAGTAAATCAACTCCTTTTTTATGCTCAAGGCAGTTGGAATTATGTTCCCTGTAACTTGCAAATCAAGAGTCCTGAGTGATACACCTATAAAGGAAGTACTATTGGAAATAATGATTGGCAATTAAGGTTTGAAAACATCGCTTTAGGTAGGCAAATTACAGCTAATAAACACCACAGCTAAAATTGGAATTTGAAATTTCCCAACTCTATACTTCACTGTTTTCAGTCATAAGATTAAAAACCTGGCATACTGTGGATGACAGAACACACACAGACCCATGCTCACATTGTAGGCACACACATACACACACACTGTATATGTATATACAGTACTTTGAGATTTAAATGACCTCTGTGGGTCATTTTGCTCCTGTCTCCAATCAAGATATGCTATAATACGAAAGAGCTCTGAAAGTCTGTCTCGCACAATACATAAAAGGATTCCTAAAAATGTGAGCACTAATTACTTTTTATTAGGCAAATCTTCTCTACAAGGATATTCATTATTTAGAAGGGTCTCAAGGCTGCCCTGCAAAGTGAAGAATTTTCATTTTGAAAAGCAAATTAGTGTCCTAGTTTCAATCTGGGTGATAATCAATCAAGATTGCTTAAAAATAATTCTGACTTGGAATTTGAGTGAAGCAGATCAAGTCTAAAAGATAAACTACCTCTTACTTTCCATGTCACAGATCGTTCAAGGTGTTCGGCATGCTAGCAAAGACATCACAGGTTCAACTATTTCATTATGGAAGAAAAAGTTGATAATACCTTCTGTTGGGATAATTAATTTCTCTAACATACATTCACTGAGGGGGAAATATTCTTTTTTAGCACCTACTAAGTTCAGGAGAGGAAGATCCCAGATGAGATGGATTGACGCAGTAACTGAGGTAATGGGGGTAGGTGTGTCTGAGTCCGTGAGACTGGCCTCAGAGCTGTTGGATATAGGGGTCGTTATGACTCACAGGCAACTCAATGGCACATAACAACGAGTTCCACCTCACAACATCAATAAGTTCCAAAAGAGTTCTAATGGCCTTGTCAGGGAATCACACTGCCAACCCAAAGGGAGTCAATCTGAATCCAAGAGCTACTCTGAAGGACAAAGATGGAAATCTCTTTCCCTGTGATTTACAACCTTTTGAAAATCCACTGGATTTTTCGTGTGTCGGTTCCAACTCAATAGAACACAATAACAGCAACAATATCCCCAATAAAGGTCTTTTTATACCTTTATTTCTTTAAGTTACTTCTTTTATTATTATTATTTATTATTAAATTACTTATTTGTAAATTATTTACTTGTATATTTTTTAATACATATAGAACATAAAGACTACACAAAAAACAGAAAGTAAAAATCTAATATGTTGTTGTTGTTGTACACCATCAAGTCAAAACAGACCCATCGCTGACCTGCCAGCAGCCGATTGTCAGAGGCAGTTCATTCATTGCACAGGAGGAGATTGCCGGTCCTTCTTTGGAGCACCTCGAACCACACGTCTTCAGAATTGCAGTGCCGCTTCTTGCCACTAGGCCACCAGAGCTCTATGAAACTCGAGAGTTTTGTTGGTTTGTTGTTTTTTTTAAACCCCACTATAGAGACCATTGATCTAGTGAGATGAACTGTCAACGTCCTACAGTTGGTTTAACTTGGACCACAATTTCCTTCAGGCACCAAGGACAGCCTCCATGCTGGAGCTAGCAAAGAGTTAAGTATGTCTTATCTTCATATAAGGAGCCACAGTCACTGGTTCTATCAGCACGACAGGGACATCTCGAACCACTCCTGAATTCAGGACCCACCAGATGCTGATCAGTCGATTCCAATTTGCAGGGAAGCCATGTGTGCCAGAATAGCACTACTCAGAAACCTTTTAAGGTCCATGGCCTTTCAGAGGCAGATTACCAGGTACCTCTAGTTGGTTGCAGTTCAAATTTTTGCTTAGTAACCATTTGCATTATGCAGGGGCTCACTGAGTTGAAGACAACCATGATCAAAACAATGGCTTCACTGAGTTTTCACTTTTAAACCATTTGCTTTGGCGTTGGGTACACATACTTAAGTCAATATTCTCACTTACAATCATAATATAGTCTAACTTACACAAAGGGAATAGCTGGTCTATTGAGCCATGCTGGAAAACCCAGCAACTAAGAGAAAGCTCTAGTACATTCTCTCCAGAAATTTATTACCTGGATAAGGCTGGTTCCAACTAGGACATCCGTGATGAGACATCAGTATGCCTGTCATTCTCTTTTCTATTGGCTAAAGTATGTATCCAAAAAGCTACAAGAAAACAGTGTTTCCTCCACCCCACTCCTGTAAGTTAATTCAACCTACATTTATTGAGTGCCTACTATAAACAAGACACAACAAATAGGAGTTTATTTTTGCCAAATGGCTTGAGCCAACACAGATATATTGATTAAGAGACTCAGTAATATGCAGAGCTCCCATTTCAAGAAAATTATTTCACAGAAAATGATCGCTAAATGGAGTTTGCATGTTCATCCCTCGACACCACCGTGGGCATACATTAGCAACCAACAGCATGCTTCATTCCTGCATTAGCCTAATGAAAAATGATTGCTTGTCTTTCTCAAACCAAACCAATTATTCTTGTTTTTGTTGAATGGAAATCTAGCTTGTGTTTAGCGACAGAATAACTAAATCAGTCTTATCTGGAACCCCAGCATCAACGTGGATGCTGTCGCTTTGCTGACAGGAAATGTAACCCAGATAGCTTATTTGATAAAACTGGGCTAGTTGGGCTTTGATTTTTTTTTTTTTTTAAGCTTTTACTCTTGTGACTTAGAGCAAATGAAACCTGCGCCTTCACCTCCACCTCTTGCAGGCATCTGTCCGAACACAGCACATAACAAGGCCACGTTTTACATAAGCAGCCTGCATCTGCTCCCGCTGCCGCACAAACACCTACCTGCCTGTATCTCGCCATTTCCAAACTGCTGCCTAATCACATTTTTTCAGGCTGTGTGAACAAAATAATGTTTCTTTAATTACATGAACTCTTTATATTTTTTTACATATTTTAACGACATTTTAGAAGATAGAGCGACGGCCCCTCCTAGATCGGGTGGTATTAATCAGGTGTGACAGCTGGTTATTTGATACATTTTTAAATCCCACTTGTATTTGCACGCGAGTAATCTGGGACTTGCTTTCTCAGTCCTGGGTCTGTAATGTCACTTGTGTTTCTACCCATAATAAGCGAAATAATTGAACCAAATTAGCACGATCTATAATTCAGTGCTAGCTTAAAGGCATTCTTTTTATTTCGAACAAATATTAGTGGAAATTAAAAAAAAATTCTCCCCTCAGGAAATAATGAATTGAGGTCTCTGGGATGGACCGTCTTTACCGTGAGCGGGTCCAACACGGGTTCTGCCGTAGGAATGAAGCTGGCCGCGGGAAGTGAGTACTGCACAACTGTCAAACTCGACAGTTAACTCACTGGAATCAGTACCAACTCACAGCGCACCCTCCAGCAGGTTTTCAGAGCTGTAAATGTCACGGGAGGAACCGCTAGTGGATTCAAACCATGGTCAGCGAGGAGTCACCTCTGAGTTACCAGTGCAAATTCTGTGGCCTCTGCCACCCGAATCACCTCCCTTTCCTGACCGAATGGGCAATTACTCAGACAGGTATGGGGCTCTCCTTGGACCCAGGACCCTTGTGCATCTGGGAAGCTGTTTGGGGATCACAGAGTATTCACATCGCTGGGAACGTGGCATGATGTATGTGTCTAAAGTGCTGTGAGTGTTAATTTGTTTTTCTCTCTGGCACCCTGAATTGAGCAGGCCCCAGAGGACAGGCATGGGCCACCAAGACTCATCAGACCTTCTATTCGAGGTATCCCAGGTATTTGCCTAGAGGCAAATATTTTTGTGAAATGCAAAATATAACTATATTAGACTTCTCATTTAACAGAAATGGATGAGGAAACTCAGGGTAAAGTTGATCAAAGGGGAAAAAGTAAATAAATGGGCTTGAATGCCATTCTCCACTCCAAAGTCAGTGTTCTATCTCCTCTAACTCATTATCATTGAGGTGGAATCAGTTCCTTACTGGCCCTTTAGCTGGTTTCCCACAGGCTGTAAACTGCACAGGAGGAGATTGCCTCTAGATCGGAAATGCCAAAAAGGCCCCACCTTCGGATTAGCAGCGCAATTCCCTACAGACTATGTCACCAGAGCACCCTTCATCTACTACATTAGTTCACCTACTAAGCCGCCTGTTATCTGTAAACCTGAAGATCCAAATATTGAAATAATAATAATAACAATAGAGCAGAACCTCTCAAACATCGATGTGCATATGAATCACTTTTTTAAAATACAGATTTTGGTGTCATAATAGGCCAAGAGTGGGTCCTAAATCCTGCATATCTGCCAAGCTGCAGGTGGTGTTGGTGCTGCCACTGGTGCCTGGAACACGTTTTAAAGAACGAGTTCAGAAAGTAAAATGAATCGACTCAATGGCTCTGTAACTAAGGGGCAGGGTGCATGTCTCAATGCTACTGCTGCTGCTGCTACTGTCTTATCAAGTCAAAATTGACTCATAGCTGACCCTCCAATGGGTTTTCAGAGACTATAAATCACACAAGAGGAGATTTCCCATCTTTTCCCTCATAGTATCTCCTAGACTCAAGCTTCATGTCTTTGGGTTGACAGCACAGCTCCTTACCGCTAGACCACCAGCACCCCCTATTCTGCTACTCTCATTCTGTTGCTCTGTGCATGTTACAATCCACCAAGCATGACACTGCTATTCCATGCCACTCTTCCCTACAGAGTGTGCTCCAACTAGATGAACAAGGCAGACGGTAGCAAGTGCCTGAAACTGTGGCAAACTGAAGCCCACAGCTCTTTCTAAGCCAGTAATTACTGTTTAACTTTTATTTTTATTATTATTATTATTATTTATTATTACTATTATATCATGGTAACCAAAGGCCCTTGCTGCCAGAACTCCTAGATTTACAAAAGAAAATATTTGCATCATAGTACTATAAAAAGAAGAGATAATGATAGAAAAAAGAAATCTCATGATTTTTAAAAGTTCACATCTATTTACATAATTTTCAAGCACCTTAACACTTTACTGGCGATCCACAACAGAGGTTTGCTTCAGTTTGCTACTTTTTATAAACATGTTCTCATTTAATCTTCAAACCACACCCAAGAATTAGGTATAATTATGATTCCTTTTTACCATCAAAGAAACTGGTTTAGAACTCTTGAGTATAACATTCCTGGTGTAGGGCTAGACGAATCCCTGGGTGGTGGGACATCTTAATGTATTCAACGACTAGCCTATATGTTGGAGTCTAAGTTCATCTAAAGACACCTTGGAGATCTAGCCCTGAAAACCTTGTGGGGCATAGTGCTGCCTGACATGCACAGGACTGCCAGGCGTCCACATCAGGAGGTGGGAGACCCATTCAAGAAATGACTGATTCTGAAGTCCATGCTCTCTTGTTTTCTATCATTGACTAATGGAATTTTTTCTTTAAATGAGTTTTTTTTTAAATATTTTAAATGATATTATACAAGTACTACCTAAACTACTTTCACTGAAATAAATTCACAAACACACCAGTAGCGATAAATTAACAACATCTTTTTTGTCCCACCTCTGACTACTCTTGTTAGTTGCCCTTGATTTGATTGCAACTCATGATCGCTCCATAGACCCAGAGTAGATGCACCGCCCATGCTCTTAACTTCCATCTCTACATAGCACTGGAGACTTTTGCTGTGTTTTTCCCCAAATCATCTCAATTTCCAAATGTCCCCCAGCATGACTGCCTTGTTTCAATCCAGCAAAGGGTAAAACATCAATAACCAATGAATAGAGTTTCCTTTGAAATATGCCCAACTGGCCCTAACAGAGCAAACTTGTAACCCAGGCTTCTCGAGAACTATGCTGTCTTGCTCCCACCCTAAGCTCCACCATGTTCTTATTTGGTGATGATGGAATGAAATTACTGCAGGTATGAGATTTGACTTAAATTTGAATCTCAGATCTGCAAGTTACTTCACGTATTCCAGCCTCAGTTTGCTATGATGTCCACTTCACTGGGCTCATGAAGATAGTGAAGTGAGTGTCATGCTCCAAAGCATCTACACTAGGCAATAGGTGATGCTCAGTAAATCACAGCCACATTTGACATAGGTCCTACAATCTTGAAAGCACTTGTAACACATTCCTTACGTGCCAAAAGATGTAATTCACTGCGTGCTTTTCATAGTACTTGATCAAGGGGAAATCTCATGATGCTTGGCCAATACCAGGCATCCCAGTCATAGCACGTCCATTCTCCTCTCATCTTCTCTCTTTACCCTGCACTATTAGCACCACTACTCAGTCACTGCAAGCAATTCACTGCAGGTGGAAGAAGTAGATTCTAGTGATGAGAGGGATCTGGTTTGAAATGGGTGGACCTTTGACAATGCCACCCAACGATATCATTTCAGCTACAGGTGGTTATTACTGTTGTGTGCCATCAAGTTGGAGTCAACTGATAGATGACTCTCCAGTGGGTTTTCAGAGACAGTAAATTGCACAGAAGGAGATGGTCCATTCTTTTCCCATGGAGCTGCTGGTGGAATCAAACCGTGTGCCTTGGGATTCCAGCACAGCTTCTTACAGTCAGGCCACCACCAGAGCTCCCTAAGCTATAGGATGCTTCATTTTCTCAACTGAAATATGAAAGAAACACTGCAAGTTTAAGTCCCTAATTCGATTTTCTTTAGTTACTAATCCACCAACCTTGTCACACAATGATTCTGAGAAAAGAGTGAGTTGATTGCATCCTATGTATAAGTAATGATTCTCACAGCTTTGAAAAAAGGATATAACACCTTGAAACGGCAAAATCAGACCACTAAATTTGGAAGCATCTTGGATTGAAAGTTAGATATTTACAAACAACCCATGGAATCGTCTTAACTCCGTTCTAAGGATGGAAAACTGAGGTTTAGAGAAGTGAAGACTTGCCCACCATCACTCTAATATTAATCAGGACTTAAACAAGGAAATTTAATTCCACTACAATCTTAAAGATATGTGGAAGACCCCCTGTGGTCTTTATTTCCTCATCTAACCAACTCACAGCTGAACCTCTAGCAGGTTTTCAGAGGCAGTAATTGCCCAGGAGGAGATTGCTGGTCCTTCTCCCACCGAGCAGCTGGTGGATTCAAACCTTGTCCCTTTGAGATTGTAGCACAGCATCTTGCCACTAGGCCACCAGAGCTCCCTGTGATTAACTCCTCTGTGGAACAAGGCAGAGCACCTGCTTAAAAAGTACTTGGTTTCTTTCTGTAGGGGTGATGGAGACGGTCTCAGAACTAGATAGTGGTAATGGTTTGAACTACATGGAGGTAATGGTTTACAAAAACTGTGATTGCACTAAATGCCACCAAACTGTTTGCTTTAAAATAGTTCATCTTATATCATGTGACTCTAACCTCAATTTTTAAAACAAAATCTCTTAAATAGTCACATATGTAAGAAATTTGTCTTTTTGTTCTGGCCCTCAGGGGTCTTTCCCATCGAATTCATCACCTAGATAAACCGGGATGCTGCATAAGGAGGCTGGCTCACTCCCAGCCACAGTCTTCTCAGAAAGTGGTCTTTAATACAATGGTCTTTAATATTAAAGAGAGGTCAGACTTGGTGATCTGCCCCAGCCTCCTTTCAAGTTGGCCTGTGTAGACAGTTGGGTTAGTGTCTCTCTTGGATCTAAACTGTTTTCAAGTGGCTCAGATTTCCAGCCTGAGAAGGATCCCTTTGATAGAGACCACGTTCAGCTTTGATCATGAAACCCTTCCCCACTGCCCTGTGAATTTTTACCAAAGCAGAGAAACCGTGCCAATGCGTGGCCATCAGCTGGGAGGGTGGGCGCCTCAGGTCCGGGCAGGGGAGACCAGAGTCTCTGCTACAATGCATGGAGGATTCCTCATTAGGTTTGAAACCCCAGTGGAAGAGAGGTCCTTTAAATAGAAATCAAATCCTGCTACCCTCTCTCTCCCCCTGCTCTCCCGTGCAGATAAACACATAAGGTTTATGATTGGATAAAGGTTTGGTTTCGTTCCAAGCATAAAAATGGGTTTAGAAGACTTCAGTTTCCTGTCTCCTAACTTTCCTGACCACAAATATTTTTTATTGTAACTCATGAAAGTAAAGGATTATTTAATAAATTAACACTTCAAATGCCTTGAGTTCAACTTTCAGTTTGTTTTAAGGTCAATTATTGGCCTCCTGTCCATTGAGTCCAAACAGTTCTGCCTCTCCTCCCTCTCAATTCTCTCACAGAGGAGTTGCTTCAGTTCCTATCCTTGCTGTATTTTATGGTTTTACAATGCTTTCTTGAATTGCTACATTGTAATATTCTGCCCAACCTCCCCCCACCCCAGAAAAAATAATCCTTTATGAGAAAGCGGAGACAAAGTCTGGAATGTCGTTAGGTAAGCACAGCAGTCTTTATAGCATTTTACAAATTTCTCTTGGCCTCTGAAATCACAAAATAATCACACAAAGAAACCGAGCCCTTTGCCTGCAGGACAATGCATGATTTTTTTATTAAAGGAGGAATTGAAATTCCTTCTGTGCACAGACTGTTTTAAGTATAAAGACTTAGAAAATTAATTTTTGCCTATAATCTCTTATAGATAATACTGTAAAAATAGTTCCTCTTTAAGAGGCATATTTCATGCAAATATCAAAAAGCCTTTTATCTGTGTTCAAGATTTCTTGTTCTATTTCTGTCCCTGGTTTCCCATATCTCTGCTGAGGATCAGACTTCAGGAGTTCCCGAATCTCTGTACTTGCTGCTGATAGGAAAGCTATGGGGAGGAGGGGGGAGGTGGATTGACCTGTTGGCCATTGTGCAACCAGAGGAATGGGCGAGCCCAGCTAAATGCCTCACTGTGTGCCAAGCGCCGTGCGCCGTGCGGAGAGCCAGAGCAGGGATATGGTTGAGGTCAAAAGATAAGTGAGGCAAGACTCTACCCTTAGGGACGCCACGTGGTAAGCTCAGAGAGGCAGACAGATCATGAAAACAGCAAAGCTAATGTAACAGAGGGCAGTGAAGAAAGAGAGAAAGCACCTTTGTGATTGTTTTTACTATGTCATAGCACTATTATTTCTTTAACATTTCTCTTTAAACCATTTATGTTTACTGTCATTTATCCTCATCCTAAACAATAATATTGGTGAAGTCACTAACTCATGAGGTAACCGTATTTTTTTTACTTTAAAATAAAAATACTATTTTATGTTAAAAATACAACAAAAAAAACCCTGCAACCCAAATCCACATTGTTGCCTTCACACTGACTCCGACACATGGGGACTCCATGTACTGCAGGATAGAAATGGGGCCTGTGATTGTCTTGTCAGCAGGCAATTTTGGCAGACACAGATCATCTGGCCTTTCTTCCATGGTACTACTGGGTGAGTTGGAACCATCACTTATTGGTAACCGTACAGATTTTAGAAAGTTTAATTGTTCATATCTTGTTTTGCTATTGCTTTTTTAGTTGTATGAGTTCCTACGGCCTAGTGGATAAGGAGTTACGCTGCCAACCCAAAAGTAGGAGGTTCAAGTCTACCAGCTGAACCTCCTCTTCTGAAAATCCAGCGGAGAATCAGCTATGAGTCAGTTCCAACTGGACAACATATAACAACAGTAATGTGTCATCACATAAGTTTTAACTCATAGGGACCATATAAATAAACCATATAAAACACTGCCTGGATTTTCACCAACCTCCACTCATTGCTATGTTTAAGTTTATATTGTAGCCACTGTATCATTGTTCATATGGGCACCTCCACAACTCACTGAATGCATACTATCAGTCATCCGTACATCACACTTGGGGAAACTGATTAAGATATAGAAGACTCCAAGGGTAAATGAGGAGGAAGAGATAGCTATCCTTGTCAGATGGCACTGATTTGATTTCGGACTAGAATGTGATTTTTATGGCAAGTATATTGCCTGTTCTCTCTCCTGTGGAGCTTCTGGGTGGGTTCAGCCTTTCATTAGCAACAAGCATTTAACCACTATTCCACAATGACATTAATAGAAAAAGAATGTCCAGAGATGGTCTCGTGTGTGTGTCTGTGTGTGTGTGTGTGTGTGTGTGTGTGTGTGAGAGAGAGAGAGAGAGAGAGAGGGGAATGGTACAGAAGATTTCTCCTGTCTATACACAGTAGATGAAGGACTTAAATCTGGTGATCAAAGTTCCTTGAACGTCATCAATTTTCTTCTAATCCCAAAATAGAGACACAAGGAGGCATGGTAACAAGTTGCTGGTCTGGGTAGATCTTCCCAAATCCATCAAGATCATTGGGACACTCATTTAAGCACACAGATTGTCTTTATAAATGCAGAGTGACTAACATAGAATTTTAAATCACCAATATATATTTTTAAATTAATTATGCAACCATTAGAAATAACAAAATCATAAAAAGAGCATTATGAAACCCTTAAAAGACAGCATTATGCTGAGTGACCTTAGTTCTGTTAATACTGTATAAAACCATTATTGTAGAATGAGTATGAGGATCCAAGGTGAGGGAAGGTGGAAGCAGAGGGGTGAGGACAGGGGAGAGGGGTAGTCACAGTTTGATGGGGTGGGGACTGAAAGAAATGGAAAAGATCCAGTATGAAAAACAATGCATTCAAACTTTTTCAATAAACCAGTATACACTAAATTTGTTGTTGATTGCCATCAAGTCGAGCACCACTCATAGCAATCCTATGAACAAAAGGCCTGAAGTCTTTCTATAACTATTGTCATTTATCAAAGTTCATAGAGTTTCCAGAGGCATGTTGTTTAGGAAGTGGATGCCACTCCTGCTTCTAAATATATATAT
>NW_006399824.1:14165394-14178694 GCF_000299155.1 Elephantulus edwardii | reverse complement strand
AAATAACATAGTCTTGGAGAACATCAAAGTCAATTGGCATAACATAGTCCACAAAGACAATATTCTACATACATTCTGCTTTTGTGAGTAGCAATTGGGGTCTTAAAAATTTGAGAAAAGTCATCCAAGGAGCAGCTACGGGTCTTTCTCTGTCTAGAAGAAAGGGGGAGGGAAGCAAACATTTCTAGAAATTATTAGTCAAAAGGCCTATGAAGCATGTGAACTTCAAACATCCAAGACCTCAAAACTAGAAAACATAGATGATTCACGTGTATCATTGCTGACTACTCAAAAAAAAAGGGATCACCGTAGATTCTGGATACAGGGGTTGGGGGGTAGAGAGGAACAAAACACTCCAATAGAGATTGATGGAACTCCCAAGATTATTGACCTCTAGTCATCAGTAGAACCTGGAGCAAAACTTGCCCACATGGTTCAACTATCAGCCAAGAAATAGACAGGCCTATAAAGTGAACAGTAATACTTAGGGAGGCACTCACTCCTTAGAAAAACAAACTTTATATAAAGTCAAAGTAGCAGCATTTGCCTAGACATAAACCCAGAAAGGGTAGAATAGAAAATTAATGGGAATGAGAATTATAGGACAGAAATGGAAAGAATACAAGTACATTGTGGTTATTGTAATTAGTGGTCCAAAACAAACTGTGTATGAATGATTGAATAGAAAATTAATTTGTTTCGTAACTTTTCACTCAACTCACTTTTTAAAAAAAAAGGGTAAAATATAAGATAATTTTTTAAAAATGTTTCAGTGATTAATATATGTGTATCTGTTCACTAGGATTTCAAATAAGAAAAAATCATTTATGCCTGTAACAAAAATTCAAATAAAAGCATGGAAAAAGAAAACTTATATTGTGTTATGTTCAAAAGGAAGCTGGAGAAGTTAAGAAAATTAGTTCTTGAGTCCACTAACCTAGTTTCAATCCCAGCTCTCCCACCACTTCCTTGTTATTTTATAGGCTGCTGTTGTGTTCCATAGAGTCAGAACAAATCCATAGCTGACCCTCTGGTGAGTTTTCAGAGATATTTAATCGCCTGAGAGGAGATAGACCATTTTTCTCCCGTGGAGCACCTGGTGGACTTGAACCGTGTTCCTTCGGGATTGTGGCACAACTTCTTGCCACTAAACTAATACCTTGCCTCTCCAAACTTCAGTTTCCTTTTCAGAAAAAAATGGAGACATTTATAAGAGTTGCTGTACCAATTTTCACCAGTCAGCATAACTGCCTCTATATTCTGTGAATTTGTAGTAGATAGTGGTGGTGTGTGGTATGAAGAAACTCTGGTAGCAGAATGTAGGGTTGCCCAGTGAAAGACTGATGGTTTCCATCCAGCAGCCACTCCCTTGGTGAAAGACAGTGATCAGTCTCCTCCCATTAAGATTTCCAATCTCTGAAACCAGATAGAGGGTGGAAGGTCAGAATCAACCAGGAGCATTGCATTATGGTTCTAGTTGAGCATGAAGGTGATATGATTGTGAGTGATGCATTTTTATGACAGACAATTGACAGCCTAATTGACAGATACTATGAGAGAAATTAGGAGTAGCTGAGAACAGAGGCATTCTCTATGTTTCTCTTGTTCAACCCTCTTGGTTTTTCTCTGGGAAAATAGAAAAACAAAGGCACCATCACCACGAGGCTGCCTGGTCAACACCAAGCCCCACCTGGGCAGCTTGTGAACGAACCAGGGAACAAAAGACTCACCTCCAACCTGGCATAGAAAAATAGGAAATAACAAGCCAAGAGCTTTTTCTCCTCACATAGTACAAATGCATTTTAAATATCCCTGGGCTGTGTCTCTACAACTGCCACTTCCAATTTTACTTCACAGCTACGTTGGAAATTTTTAAACCCTCTTCAATTTAGGCTGCTTTTATTTGTATTCAGTAGAAGATAGAGTGCGTGCCAGGGGACAACTTGACCATTAAAAAAAAAAAATTCTATTTGACTACATATATTTTTATCAATTTGAAAAAGCTATCAAAGCAGGCATTCTCACTTAAAAGCTTGGAAATAAAGTTGATATTATCTAGTTGGGGGGTGGAAGGGCTGGGGAAATCACCATAGCAAAAGAGAGAGGAAAAAATCCTTTTGTGTATCCAATTTCACATCGCTGTTGTCATGTACAGGATGTATATTCAAATGTGTTTGCATATTTCTAAACTGATCATACATCAAAATTAGAGCCATATTGTTCCTTTTACAGTGAAACTGTTTATATAGGAAATATTGTAGCAAACATTCCCTGCCTCCACCCTGGGTTGTGACTGATTGCAGAGTGAGATAAAAGCACTTATGTCCACAAGCAGGAGAAAAGTCTGTATGCCTGTAAGAAATCAAAGGAAGGTGTGATTTTAACACAAACACTATTATCAACCAGAAAAAAATAAAGACTGCTGGAGTTTATGCAAATTCAGAGAGAGTAAAAAAAAAATGTATGCTTACACATGACAGAGTGGAAATTAGGGGCTGGATTAGATAACAGTAGAATTCAGTTTGGTGTGGTTCAAAACAAACCCTTGGAGCAGTTTCTATCCATGTGACCAATTGAATTAGAGTCATTCAGAAGAGGCAGACACAGTCCACGAAGGGGAATACATTTCCCAATTCACTATGACAAACAGTAATTTAAAATTGGCCCCTTGGTTATTGACTCTATCTTCTGAAATGGTTAAATCAGTTTTATCAAGTTTGGTTGCATTTTCTGCCCTACATACAGCCATTTCCCCCCATCTCTTGCTCAGCTTAGTCCAAGAATAAAGCAAAGTAAAAAGTTGGCAATTATCCTGTAAATCCAGGTCATATTAAGTCACCCAAATTGTGGACTTGGTGGGACTCAGAAGTATTTGGGGGATTATCCTGCCCACAGCTTTCAAACTCTTAATCTTTTTTTGTTAATAAAGCAGGAGGTAGAACTCCAATATAGAAATGTAGTGTTAACACTATTTCACTGCTATAAGTTTATTTTTAAAGTGGAAATAAGTACCAATTTTATAATCAGAACTGGCTTCGACAAGCACTGTGGCAATTGGACAATTAAAACAGACATTGCGGGGGGGAAGAAGAACGAACTGGGGAGGAGGGTAGAGAAAACAGTGCAACAATGAATGAATGAAAACCCAAAATCTCTGTAAATGTTCACTAAAACGAATACAATTTAACAATAATTTTTTTTTAAAAGTACCAATTTTAACATTTACCTGCCTTAAAAAATCCACTAGTAAGAATGATAAAATTCAAAATAGTAACATTTTCAAAGACAAACAATAGGTGTTACAACTATCTAGTTTATTGCTGTGGATATTACCATTATTCACAGACATAAATAGTGTAATTAAAGTCTCATATTTTTAAAAACTTTGTCAAGACACTTTATTTTAACACCTCAAATGACAGAGGATACTCTGTCCCAAGTTGTTCACCCAAACAAAGTGACTTGCCACACAAATACAAGAGTTGATAAACTATTATGTAGAACTGAGGGGAATGCGGTTCTTATTATTTTCATTCTTAAAGTTGAGTAAAAATACACAGCAAAATGAAATTCTAATTAAATGATTGCAAACCCCTTGAGTACAATTTGAAAACCCTTATCTCATACAGCATTCACATTGTCTCGTTTTTTTGCCATCAAGACTGAACCAACGCTGTAAATCACACAGAAGGATGTTACCCATCTTCCTTCCCCCAGAGTTACTGGCGGATTTGAAACAGCAGAGTTTCCACTTTTGGGTTCGATGTATCATTTCCTACAGATACACCACCATAGGGACTTCAGAAACAAAAACCAAGGCCCAGAATTGAAAATACTTGTCCAAGGACATACTGAAAAGGGACAGCCCTTCTTTAATGTTCTCGCTTTCTCGTGTTTCCCACTTTTCCTTCATTTGAGTACTAAAATAAGTTTAATTTTTCTCATTTTAAAAGAAAAGGCTTCCCTCGGCCTTGTAGGTAAGGAGTTGTGCTGCTAGCCCCACGGGTGGTGCCTCTCTTGGTTCAAATCCACCAACTGTTCTGTGGGAAAAAGATGGACAATCTCCTATTTGTGCAATGTGTAACTGCTGTTGTTGTGGTGGTTACCATTGAGTTGTAACTGACCCATAGCTGACCCTCCAGGGGGTTTTCAGAGGCAGTTAATCCCGTGGGAGGAGGTAGCCCAACCCACTGGAGGGTCAGTTAGGAGTGAGGTCTGAGCAAGAGTGTGAGGGGGTTTTATTTGGTCCAATAATCCAATATGTTCATCATATTACTGCTATGATTATAGTCTCCTTTCTTGTTAAATTTTCTAAAAAAAAAGTTTGTCCAAATTCTGTGTTGTCTTCACTCAAAAGCAAGCTAACCATATGTACTCATCTGCCTTTTAGAGTCTGTTTTTGCTGAAATTTACTCTTTGTTTCATACAATCAGTTGTAAACGTCATTAGCATGCAATGTCTGGCTCATGCTAAGTGTTCGATACACATATGTTGAATGAATAGACCGTGTTATGTTATTGTTAGATGGGGTCAAGTTGGCTAACTCTGGATAACTCTGCATACAAGAGAACCGAGCATTGCCTGCTCATGCTCCATCTTCACAATTGTGTATTCAAGTTCAGTGTTGCGGCCACTGTATGTTTTAAGTGTAATAAAACTACTGTGAGTTGGAATAAACTCATTGGCAGTGGGTTTGATTTTTTTGTCCAAACTCAGGGGCTCATTTCCCAGCAGTATTTCAATATTTTGCAACATCTCCTTGGGATCCATAGCACTTTCATTGGCTTAGCTTTTTAAAAACATCATCAGGTCTTTCTTCCTAGTCTTAGGCTGGAAAATCTACTGAAATTGTTTGGTATTTGGAGTCCTGCTGGCATATTTCCAATAGTATAGGCATAAAAGTAACATGGCATGCCACCACAGTATGACGGACTTATAGACATGTGGACAGAACTGCTAAAGTATTTGTGACTAAAACATATAATGAAAAATCACTAAGATCTTCTGTAAAACTTTATAAAGAAATAAAGGAGAAGGTAAATATTGATGACAATGACAATCACTGCAAATAGTGTAAAAAATCAATTTTTGTTGTTAGGTGCTGTTGCATTGACTATGATTTATGGTGACCCTGTGAACATCAGATCTGAATCCTGCCTTATCCTGCTCTATCCTCACCATCTTCTGATATGTTCGAGTCCATTGTGACAGTCTCTGTGTCAGTCCAACTTGTTGAAGGTCTTCCTCTCTTTCTCTGACCCTCTGCCTTTCCCAGCATGTCTTTTACCAAGGACTAACCCAACAGGCTCAAATTATGTCAGATGACATTTCATCATCCTTGCCTGTAAGGAACACCTTGACGGTACTTTCTCCAAGTGCAGTCCCTGAGATATTCCGTATTTCTTCCTCAACACCGTAATTCAGTGGCATCGATTCTTCTGTCATCCACACTTATTGTTCAACTTTTAGATCTGACCCTGTGTCAATAAGTGAGTGATAAAAGCACTTGTGTCACTGTAAGAAGCTTTAATCAGACTTTATCACGCAAAGACCTTCTTAGTTTTTTGTTTTACCAGTTGTAGATGAGAAATGTTTCCACTTTCCATGAGTCCTGGAATTCAGGGATTTATATACGTCTTTTTGATTTTGCTTGTAAACCTGTCAGGGCCTTTTGAGCTCATCTCTTTCTTGTCAAGTGCAGCCAATAGAACCCAGGCCTAGTAATAGTCTGTTTCCTAAACTCCCACATGCCCAAGTAATGCCAGATGACATTTTTGCCAACTATTTCACCTCCATATAATATAGGTTGCCATCTTTCCAGTCTCCAATAACAGTTAATGGTTTATTAACCAGCCCCAAATGACACATATTTTGGCTATACTTCAATAAGAAACAACCATAAAAACCTTAGTGGCTTATGACAATAAAGACTTATTTCTCAATCATATTACATGTCAGCTGCAGGGCAGCTGCAGTTTTCTGCTGCGTGGATCTTCTTTCTTCTAGGGTTCATTGTATTCCATGACTGAGGGAAGGCGGGAACAGCCACTAAGCTTCTTCTGATCAGGCATAGCTTGTGACACTTTGTGCCTCTTCCTTTGGTCAAACAATCCACATGGCAGTGTCTGACATCAATTGCCCAAGAATTTGCTCCTCCCACAGGAAGAGAGTTTTGCAGAGGGGTGAACTTTGATAAACATCGATAGTTATAGAAAGGCTTCAGGCCTTTTGTTCAAAGGGTAGCTATGAGTCGGACTCTACTTGAAGGTAATCAACAACAAACAGCGACAATAAGAACAGCATGCTCCTCCCACAGGAAGAGAGTTTTGCAGAGGGAGAGGTCCTGAAGAAGAAGGAGCAGCAAAAAGATATGAAACACTTTTTAGAAAATAGTATTTCTGTCCCCTACAGTTAATATTCTAAATATTTGGGATTGAGAGAAGAGCTGGAATCTAGAAAGACTCCCATGTTTCAAAAGCTAGAGTGAATGGGTGGCGAGGAAATGAAGTAATCTGGGAATACAAGAAGGAATGGTTACTTCTAGCTGAGCTGACAAGGAAAAGCTTTCTGAGCATTGTTGTTGTGTACTGTCAAGTCAGAACCCACCCGTAGTTGACCCTCCAGCAGGTTTTCAGAGGCAATAAATCACATGGGTTCTCCCACAGAGTCACTAGTGGATTCAAACTGAATGACTTACCACCAAGCCACCGGAGCTCTCTTCTGGGCATTAAAGGACGGATATAATTGGACCTTCTCTTCCTCGCTCCATCACCCTTTCTGGCCAAATCTATAAGTTACAATGATGAGCTACAAAAAACTCCAGGTGTAACGTCAGATGTTGTTGCTATATACTCTCAAGTTGGAACCAACTCAGAGCTGACTCTCTAGAAGATTTTTAGAGGCAGTGAATCACACAGGGGCAGGCTGTCCGTTTTTCTCCCATGAAACAACCAATAGATTCAACCATGTGCCTTTGGGCTGGCAACCCAACCTCACTGTAGCACTGAAAATTGGCTTCTGTGATGCAGTGACAAAGGTATCAATGAGTAGATGCATGGGTGTAATTAAAAAGTCATCAGACTGAGAATCAGATAAATGTATCCCAGTTGAATGACCCTAGACACATTATTGAATATTTCAGTTTCCTCATTTGTAAAATAAGAGTCAAGATACCTACTCTGCAGGTGTTGTTGTTAAGTGTCATCAAGTCAAGTATGATTCATAGCAACGCTACGAACAGACCTGAACCTCGTCCTGTCCTGTGTAATCCTCATCATCTCTGACACACTTGTGCTCACTGCTGCAATCTCAGTGTCAATTCAGATCCACCTAAGCCACCATCCATGCCAAATACCCCATCCAGGATCTCATCCTGCAGCAATACTATTAGCCTCAGCTAGGGCCAGAAAACGTTGTCCTGTGCTATGTATGATATTTGTATTCTTGATTGTCTTCATGGTTTTCTGTTAGAGGTACAGCACCTATCTGTCAGTTTGTTATCCTGGAGAATGATTTCCCTGTTGCTAATTACTTTATATCTTAGGTGTATATATGCTTGCTTGTTTATAGTTTGTTCTTATTAGTACAGCATTAGTCTGTCACTCTGCTGTACTAGTGTAATCTGTGGTTTACTGTGATTCTAGAAGCTACGTCTCTGGTGTTTCAGATGCCACAAGGGTCACTCATGGTGGACAGGTTGCTGCAGAGCTCCTAGATTAAGACAGACTGGGAAGCAAGATTTGCCATCCTCTTCTGAAATAACAGATCTTCAAAAGTCCTGTGAACTTTGCGGATAGTGGTATTTATTTACTCACTCATTGTGTAGTAGAGAGCTCTGGCAGCCTAGTGGCTCGGGAGTTGCACTACTAACTCAAAGGTGTCTGCTCTCCAGTAGATTAAATACATCAGCAGCTCCTTAGGACAATCTCCTCTCATTTGATTTATTTACAGACCCTAAAAACCCACAGGAAGGTCAGCTATGAATTGTCCCTACTAGATAGCCATGAGTTTTCACTTTTATTGTGCAGTGCACAATGACATGAAATTGTATATATAGAAGTGCTTTGGGGCTCTTGTAACATAGCCCATATAGAATTGTACTAGTAATCAAAAGCCTGTGATCTCTAGCAGGAAAAGATAAGAAGTCTTCTCCCTTGTGACTCATATGCTTGAAAACTGATCAGAGAGGAAGGACCAGAAACAGGGTGAGTTCCCCTCCAGGAGATCTCCCCAGCCAAAGCAAACTGCCACTAACAACAAGACCAGGGAAGACTTTAAGCAGAATGAATTGCCCTCTCCTTCCCTGGAGTGTTGAGCTCTGCAACTGAAAGCTTTTCCTTCAACATACAAAAATCAGTTGGATTTCTCTACAGTATCAAAGAGAACATAAAAGAAATAAGAAAACCTATGCTAATTACAATAGCAAAACACAAGAGAAAATATGTGAAAACAAATCTAACCAGAGACACAAAAGACCTATACAAAGAAAATTATAAAACATTACTATATTAATTGGAAGCAGGAGCGGCATCCACTTCCAGAACAGGCTGTCTCCAGAAACTCTATGAACATGGAGAAACGATTAAAGTTATACAAGTGTTCAGGTCTTTCATTCATAGGGTTGCTATGAGTTGTCTACAACTCGACGGCACTTAACAACAACAACTATAAGAAAGAAAAAAACCTAGAGAAGTGGGACAATATACTATATTCATAGATAGGAAGACTCAATATGGTGAAAATAACAGTTCTACCAAAAACAATCTACAACCTATTCCATTCTTCAACAAGATGAAAAAGGCAATTTCCGATTTTTTTCTGGAATGGAAAGATATCTCAAATAATCAAAGCAGTACTGAAAAAAAGAAAAACAAGATAGGAGGCATGATTCTCCCTGATCTCAAATCCTACTACACAGCCATGGTGGTCAAGACAGCATGGTATTGGTACAGTGACAGACACATGGATCAATGAAATAGAATTAATACCTCAAATATCAATTTATCTACCTGCGGTCATCTGATCTTTGGTAAGGAGATGAAATCCAGTTCAGGCTTGGAAACCCACTAGAAGGTCGGTTATGAGTTGAAACTGACTCAACAGCAATGAATTTTTGAGGTGAGCTGTCATTATATACCGTCAAGTCAGAACTGACCTTCCAGTGGGCTTTCAGAGGCTGTAAATGGGAGGATATTGCCCATCTTTCAGCCTTAGAGTAGCTGGTGGATTCAACCCATCTAGCTTGGCAGTGCAATACCTTTTATGTTTTGGGGTTTTTTGCCATTTCCTCAATTAAAAAACTCCAAACTACTTTCCCTCCTTTTCTGTGCAAACCAGTATCACCAACAGGTGGTTCCTCCTCTTTTACAGACCCTACCACACCCAGTTACGTTATTGTACCAAAAGTCAGAATTGTAAGTCTGATGAACAAGAAGTAGAACTCACTTTTCTGTAGCACTGAACCTCTTCACATAACCAACTTTAAGGCCATCTGTTCTATCTCTAAGGCACATTCTTCTACTTTAAATTAAGAGATCTTGTCTCTCCAACTCTCACTAAAGTTAAAGGCCATGTCAAAAGCTAACCAAAAACAGCTACTCTCTCAGCTTCTTGGCCATACTACCATGCCCATTGTCATAGATGGCTGCTATTTTACCTGTAATCATTTACAGTCAGTGAGCATTGGGACAGAATGTGAGAGTACTTTTAAACTGTTACTTGGATCATTGTTTTCTCTTCCAGAGAACATTTCATTTTCTGAAAGACTTTTGCAACTAAACACATACACGCGTACACACACACACACACACACACACACACACACATCGCCATTAAGTTGATTCCAACTCAGGGTAACGTGTGTTATCGTAGAAGTGCTTCGTAGAGTTTCCAATGACAATGATCATTCATAAGTAGATCACCAGGTCTTACGTGTGAGGAACCTCTGTATAGACTGGAACTGCCAAGCTTTCCGTTGGCAGTTCAACTTTAAAAACCTGAATCACTCATGAAGAAATTGTAAATTAAATAGATATGTGAAATGTTTGTAAAAAATTGATGCAAGTATTTTGAAACAAGTATTTTCATTCTGCAAACCTCAATTTTTTTAACTGTAAAATATAGCTAATAATATGTGTTTAACTGCCAAAATATATAGTTGTGAATCACAGATGAAATAATATCCTGCATGGGAAAATGAAAAAGATATTGTCATCATCATTATTATTATCTTTATTGTCAGTACATCAGCAGAGAACTGTCAGAAGTCCAGGCTGGGTTTAGAAGGGGTCGTGGCACTAGGGATATTGTAGCTAATGTTAGATGGATCTTAGCTGAGAGCAGGGAATACCAGAGGAATGTCTATCTGTGTCTCATTGACTATGTAGAGGTGTTTGACTGTGTAGTACTTAACAAACTGTGGCTGACTCTGAGAAGAATGGGAATCCCAGAAACCTTGATCGTGCTAATGAGAAACCTATACTTGGACCAAGAGGCAATAGTCAGAACAGAGCAAGGAAACACAGCATGGTTCAAAATTGGGAATGTGTCCTGTCTCCATACCTTTTCAACCTATATGCAGAACAGATAATCTGGGAGGCTGGGCTCTATGAGGAGAAATGTGGCATCAGGTTTGGTAGAAGATCTATCAACAACCTGTGTTATGCAGATGACATAACCCTGCTTGCTGAAACTGAGGAGGACCTAAAGCGCTTACTGCAGAGGGTCAAGGACTGCAGTTTTCAATATTAATTGAAACTAAATATCAATAAGACAAAAATTCTCACCACTGGACCAGTTGGTAGCATCAGGATGGATGGTGAAGAGATTGAGATTGTTCACAGCTTTAGTTTGCTTGGCTCCACAGTCAACACTCTTGGCACCAGCAGTCAGGAAATTCAAACACGTATTGCGATGGGAAAGTCTGCTGTTAGGGAACTCTCCAGAATACTGAAGAGCAATGGTGTCTCTCTGGAGACTAAGGTGCGTCTGATACAGGCCATGGTCTTTGCTACCACTTGTTATGCATCAGAGAGTTGGACAATGACTAGGGAGGATAGAAAGAGAACTGATGCCTTTGAGCTGTGGTGCTGGAGAAGTAAATTGAGAGTACCATGGACTGCTAAAAAAACAAACAGATTCATCCTGGAAATTCAAACTGGGCTGCTCCTTGAAGGCAAGGATTCTGAGGCTCCGTCTAACATACTTTGGACATGCTGTAAGGAGGGACCAGTTCTTGGAGAGGGACATCATGCTTGGTAGGGTGGAGGGACGGCGCAGGAGGCAAAGGCCCTCTATGAGGTGGATTGATTCAGTGACTGGGGTAATCGGGATGGGTGTATCAGAAACGGTGTGATTGACACAGGACAGAGCAGAGTTTAGGGCTGTTGTACATAGGGTCACTATGAGTCACAAGTGACTCAAGGGCACATAGCAATAACAAACAATTATTGGTTACTGAAGATCATCACCAAAACTTTTACCTAAAAAATCATGTTATTAACAGACATCTCTTTCTTTTTGTTTTTTAATATAGATTCTTGTATAATTTCTTAGAATTCAAACAGGTATTCTACATTATGGGGGCATTTTGAGGCAGTGCTGCAATATCATCACAGAAGTCTCTCTGTGAAAATTGTGAAAAGCTGAATTTTTATTGTTATCTCAGTTATACAAGAGAATTCCTCAAAAGAATCCTAGAAAAAAACCCAAAGGTTTGTTTTTTATACTGATTTATTTAAACCTGAAGGTTTTAAAATTTTTAAAATTTATTTTAATGAAAGTTTACAGAGACTTTGGATTACCATTCATTCATTGTTGCACTTTACTCCCTGCCAACGCCTCCCCCAGTCTGCTTTTCTCTTTGCAAAGTAAAAAAAAAAATCTTTCATTGTTATCCCCCCACCCTTCATTCAGATATCTCTTAAGCCAACCATTGTAGTTATATGTCTTCGAGTCAACTATAACTCAGAGTGACCCTATGAACAACTGTGAAATCTGAACTCTTCCCTATCCTGAGCCAAACTCACCATCTCTGACACATCTGCTCCCATTGTCACAGTCACTGTGTTAATCCATCTCTTCCAGGGTCTTCCTCTCCTGCACTGTTCTTTCACCCTTCCAAGCATTATATCCTTCTCAAAGGGCTGGTCCCTCTCACCAATATGCCCAAAGTATAAGAGCTGCACCTTCAAAATCTTTGCATCCAGCGAGCAAGCTGGTTTCACCTTCTCCAGGGCAAATATGTTTGTTCTTTTGACAGTCCAGAGTATTTTCAGTACTCTTCTCCAGCACTACAGCTAAAAGGCTTCGATTCTTCTTTTGTCATCCTTATCCAACTCTCTGAGGCATAGCAAAAAATTGAGAAGACCATGGCCTGGATCAGGCTCATCTTAGTCTCTAGACTGACATCACTACTCTTTAACACTCTTGAGAGGTCCCTGACAGCAGACTTTCCTAAAGCAACTTGTCTTTTGTTTTTCTGACTGCTGATACCAAAATGTTGATTGTGGATCTGAGCAATAGGAAATTGTTAACAACCTCAATCTCTCCCCCAGCTAACCATGATGCTGCCAGTTGTCCCAATGGCAAAAATCTTTGTTTTCTTGATGTTGTGATGCAATCCTTATTGAAGACTCCGGTATTTGACTTTCTGCAGCAACTGCTTCAAGTCCTCTTCAGTTTTGGCGAGTAACATTGTGTCATCTGTGTAAACCATGTTGTTGATAGTGTTCCTCATTCTGCTTCATAAAGTCACCTCCTGAATGATCTGTTCTGCATACAAGCCAAAAAGGGATGAAGAAAGTCTACATCTCGCATACACTTCTTTCTTGATTTTTAACCAACCATACTGGACATAAAACTGTATAATTGCAGCTTTAATGTACGTAGATTTCTCTGAAATTAAGCCCTTGGATAACAGTAAAGTCTCAGGAATTCAGACACTGCAAATTAAGAATGTATCATCCCTTGAAGGAAGCTAACTGAAACATACCTTTTCACAAATATAAAATAAGAACTTAATGTTTAACAAGTCTTCAAGATTACCCTAAAATTACTCTGAAGAGCATTTTACACAGAACTTCATGAAATATTTCCAGTGCAATCTTGTCCTGTAAATAAATGACAGAGCAATTCTGAACCTGTCTTATCTTTCTCTTATAGTAAGTCCCATAAGAGCTTAATCATGGAGTTGCTGTTAACTGCGTATTCTTTTTTTTAATTATTATTAAATTTTATCAGTTTTAGTGAACATTTACAGAGATTTTGGGTTTTCATTCATTCATTGTTGCACTGTTTTCTC
>NW_006399824.1:14141053-14164464 GCF_000299155.1 Elephantulus edwardii | reverse complement strand
TGATGTGCGCCACCTTGGCCAGGTGTCCTTCAGAGCCACACTTAAAGCAAGTGAGTGGGAGCTTCCTCTCTACTCCCTTGGCTATCTGTGGCTCTCGTCTGTGACACTGTCTACTGAAGTGGCCCAGCTTTCCACAGTGGAAGCAATTCTGACCTCCTTTATTACCTTTGGGTGGTAACTGTGTATTCTTAATTATGAATACACTTGCTTAAAATACTCTCTAACTTAGACTTTGTTCCAAAAGTAAGAATTATCTTTTATTGAGTGTCACTGGTGTCAAGCTACTATTTAAACCGTGTTCACAAACACCCTCACCATTTAATCAACATTGCATCTCCACAATATTATACTAAACCCACTGTCTTCATATTGATTCTAACTCATATCTTCCTTATAGGAAACAAGAAAACTCTCATTTCAGAGTTTTTTGAGCTTGTAAATAATTTCTGGCCTCATCTTTCTCCTGAGAAGCAGCTGATAGCTTTGAACCACAGACTTTTCAATTAGTAGTTTTTATGCTGGACACACTGTGCCACTAGAGATATCACAATCTGTATGAAAAACCAAAATTCCACTACCATGGAGTTGAGTCTCATTCCTACCCTCCATTAGATCTCTAACGCTGTAAATCTTTACTGAAGCAGACTACGTCCTCATATTTCCATGAAACAGCTAATGGGTTCCAACTGCCAACCTTTCAGGGAGCAACTCAATATTTAGCCTACTATGCAACTTTGAAATATCTAACCTACATGGTTCAAATTTGGGAAGGGTGTACACCAGGGCTGCATCCTGTCTCCATACATTTCAATCTTTATGCAGAACAGATTATCCAGGAGGCTGGGCTCTATGAGGAGAAATGTGGCATCAGGATTGGGGGAAAATTCATCAACAATCTGTGTTATGCATATGACACAACCCTGCTTGCTAAAACTGAGGAGGACCTGAAGAGCTTGCTGCAGAGGGTCAAGGACTGCAGCTTTCAATATGGATTGAGACTCAGTATCAAGAAAACAAAGATGCTCACCACTAAGTTGATTGGCAGCCTCATAAGGATGGTGAAGAGATTGAGATTGTTCACGGTTTTGGTTTGCTTGGCTCCACAGTCAATGCTCTTGGCACCAGCAGCCAAGAAATTAAAAGACTTATTACGATGGGAAAATCTGTGGTTAGAGACCTCCCTAAAGTACTGAAGTGCAACGATGTCAGTATGGAGACTAAGGTGCGCCTGATACATGCCATGGTCTTTGCAATCACTTGTTATGTGTCAGAGAGCTGGACAATGACTAGGGATGATAGAAGGAGGATTGATACCTTTGAGCTGTTGTGTTGGAGAAGAGTACTGAATATACAATGGACTGCTAAAAAATGAATAGGTTTGTCCTGGAGAGGGTGAAGACCGGGTGCTCCTTGGACGCAAGGATTCTGAAGGTTCGTCTGACATAATTTGGACATGTTGCAAGGAGGGCCCGGTCCTTGGAGATGGACGTCATGCTTGGGAGGGTGGGGGGAAGTGCAGGAGAGGAAGACCCTCATTGAGATGAAATGATTCAGTGGCTGGGGTAATGGGGATAGGTGTGTCAGAGACAGTGATATTGGCACAGGATAGGGCAGAGTTTAGGGCTGCTGTACATAGGGTTGCTATGAGTCGCAGGCGACTCGACAGCACCTAACAACAACAGCTATGTCCACCTAGGGCTTCTTACAATACGAGTCGCTATTAGGTGTCTTTGAGTTTACTCTGACTTGTAGCAAGTGCCACAGATGGAAGCCCTGCAGTTCCTGAATGCCTTCCGACATGAGGGAGTCTTCAGACACCATATCAATCATTGTTTCAAGGCTCTTTATAGGGTTTTTGAGAATACATTATGTCTGAAGTTGATGAACAATCCTACTTCTTAATCTGGAAGCCCTGCTGAAACCTGTCCACTGTGGATGAGCCTGTTAGGATTTGAAATACCAGTGACATATCTGCCAGCTTCACAGCAACATACAAGTCATTGCAGGATTGCAAACTCACAGTGGTGGTGGTGTTTTTAGATGCCTTTGAGTTGACTATGACTCATAGCAACCCTACGAACAACAGATCTGAACTTTGTCTCTACTTACTCACATGTAAACTGAGCTCATCCAGTGTTCTGAATGTACCCTGTGTCACAAAATGATAGTTTAGCAGTGCAAACTCAGGATTCTCTGATTCTAAAGCTCTCATTGCTAACGATTTTTCCTTTATTTCTTACACAGTATTAATTTTCATCTTAATTTGGACTTTGCTTCAAGGAAAGATGTTTTTAAAAAGTCAAACTTCATTTTACCAACTAATAAATTTCTAGAAAACTATTCTGGGGCAGGAGAGGGAGGAATCCATCTTTGACAAAATCTGAATAAAGTCCATTCATTCAGCCTGCCTAAAACTCATAGACTCAATGACTGAGAGTTCAGCTTTGATTTGAACTATAAATAAGTTGAACTGCCGCAATTGGATCCCCATCTCTGATTTTCACTACTATACCAACATTTTTAAAAAGCATACATTTACGGTCTTAAATTCTAAATTCAAAGTGCTAACTCCAGAGGAAGGCTTTCCCTCTGTGTCTCCTGTTCCTAGGTGTTTATCAAGGAGGGACCCCAGGTCTGTTTTAATTGGTGATCATAGGTCTGATCTCTGCTTATTTACCCAATCTCTTTTCTGGCTAAAAAAGATACATTTCATCCTACCTCATTAACATAACGCTCACTAATCCTAAATCATTAACATCACATTGCTGTTAGGTGCCTTCAAGTCTACTAAAATTCATAGCAACTCTCTGAACAACAGATCAAAAGTGTGCTCTAACCTTCATCAACATTCTTACAATTCCCACCACGCTCACAGATGTTAAGTTTTACAGTACAAAGGATAATTACATCAAGTCACAAAACAGAAGGTAATAGTATAACACTAAGAATCATGGCCTAGTGAAGTTCATACCTAGTTTGTTATTGTTGTTGTGTGCCATTGAGTCATAACTGACCCAAACCAGACCCTCCAGTGGGTTTTCAGTGGGTTAATTGCCTGGGAGGAAATTGCTTACAATTCAATCCTTAACACAATCATCTGTGGATACCTTGAGAGTATTAGATATCCATAATGATTTCCAAGTACCTCTCAATATTCAAGAACAAATAAGTTTAGAAAAGAGCAGTGTAAAGTTAGAAAATCACTGAGCAAATGGGAAGTGATCATCAAGATTAACCCAGGGGCTGTGTGGTAGTGCAAATGGTCAACATGCTCGGCTGCTAACTGAAAGGTTGGAGTTTGAGTCCACCAAGGGCCTCCTTGGAAGAAAAGTGTAACCACCTATTCTGGCGTGTATGAAGGCACCATGAGCCAGAATAAACTAAACAACTTGTGTCTTTATTAGGGTCATCTATCACCTTCTCGCTAATTATCTGCTGCTGGTGCTTCATTCAGCTATCGTGGTACTTAGAGGGGAAAGATCTTCGAAGGCCAAGACAAAAAGCATCAGTTGTTCTTGATGCCTCCCAGGTAAGAAAAGAGAACCAGCTGGAAAGAGCAGAGCAATTGTTTCCTGGTAACACAGGCTTTAGGGGGAGCTGGCCCCAATGTCAGGAATGTGCAACTCTATCCTTTGCTGATTTTTCTCCCAAAGAGAGACCCTCTGGAACGTAAACGTTAACCAAAAATCGGATTTTTCTTACAACATCAACAATTACTTTGTTATTAAAGAAAAATATGGGAAGGAGACAGCAGATGGGCACATCTGACAGGGGCTAGAGAGGAGGGAGCAGTGTTTCAGGTAGTGAAGAAATTGTTCAAGAACAATTTGTGGGTGAAAATATAGCTGCTATAAATCTGCCAGAGCCAACAGGGCTGAAAACAAATCGCTTTCAGGACTGCATCTCCCCCCAGCAAAGCTAACCATGGGCTTAATTTAGGTTCACGCCTTATTTGTGCTGGGTTGGGGATATTTTTCTAAAAGAGGCCTGGGCAACAAAGAAGTAAATTGATACTGGCTCACCAGCTTTGTCTTCTTAACAATATCTCTTGTCTTTCAGTATTTTTAGATCTTTGATTAAAAATATAAACGTCTGTTCCATACACCAGAGCATCAAATATGTCATTGCCATGGTGACAGAATATTGGCCTTGGAGTGATAATTTCAACTTTTTGTTTCTGGTACTATCATCAGTTTTCTTGCTCTTTTAAAAAAAATTGTATTGTGATTTTAATGAAAGTTTACAGAAAACTTGAATTTTTTATTTATTTGTTGTTGTACATTCCTGTCCCTATCCACCCCCAGTTCATGTTAAAAAAGAAATTCATTCATTGTTGCATGATTTCCTCCCCCCCCCCCATTGCCCTGCCCACTGTGCTATGCACCTCTTGTTCTGGACTATTGTCATACAAATAATGTATCATCATATATTCCTTTTAAACAGTTCTTTGTTTTTATTGCATGACTAAAACAGACGGGAAAATTGTTCCATTATTTATCTGATCAGATTGCCTACGCAGCTCATTCAATTCACTAGGATATGTCACGTTGTTGTTGTTGTTAGGTGCCGTAAAGTCAAGTATAACTCACAGTAACCCTATAAGCAGCCAACTTGAGCCCTGCCCTATCCTATGCTATCATCATCATCATCTCTGACATATTAGAGTCCATTGCTGAAGTCACTCTGTCAATCCATCTTGTGTGTGTGAGGGGGGGGGGGATCTTCCTCTTCTTCACTGACCCTCCATCTTTCCAAACATCATGTCACTTTCCAAGCAATAACCTCACCTAGCTATATGTCCAACTTTTGAAAGATGGAGCTTCACCATCTTTGCCTCCAAGGAGTACCGTGGCTGCACTTTTCCAAGACATATCTGTTGTGGTGTTTTGTTTTTTTTTTCCTTTTGGCAGTCCATGGGATATTCAATACTCTTCTCCAGCACCACAACTCAAAAGCATCAATATTTCTTCTGTCATCCTCATTTACTGTCCACCTTTCTGGTGTATCTCAGGTGATTGGGAAGATCATGGCCTGAATCAGGTGTACCTTAGTCTTCAAACTGACATAATTGCTCGTCAGCATTTTGGAGAGATCTCTGACAGTGGACTTACCCAACACAATACATCTCCTGATTCCTGGTCTTCCTCCTGTCTTCATGCCACATTATTCTTTATAGAGCCTGGTTTGGTGAATTATTTGCTAAGTGTAGAGATTTAATAGATATGAAGAAAGGCTACAACCCTGACATACATCCTTCCTGATTTTAAGCCATGCAGTGTTCCCTTGCTCCATTCAGACAACAGCTTCTTTGTCTAGGTGTGGCTTTCACATGAACATAATTCAGTGTTCTGGGATTCCCATTCTTCTCAATGTGATCCATATTTTGTTATGATCCTCACAATAAAATGCCTTTGAATAATCAGTAAAACACAAATAGACATTCTTCTGGTATTCTCTGCTTTCAGCCAGGATCCATCTGACATCATCAATGATATCCCTGGTGCCATGGCTTCTTCTAAAGTCAGACTGAACTTCTGGCCTGTCCCCAATCAATGTAGTGTTCGAGCCATTTTTTAATGATCTTCAAAAAGATTTTGCTTGCCTGGTTTATGAATTATATTGTTTGATAATTTACACATTCTGTTGGATCATCTTTCTTAGGAATGGGAACAAATATGGATTTCTTCCAGTCAGTTGACCAGGTAGTGGTCCTCCAAATTTCCTGGCATAAACTGGTGAGCACATCCAGAGTTGCATCTGTTAACTGTAACACATCAATGATATTCCTTTGATTCTTGGGACCTTATAGTTTTGCTAATGCCTTAAGTATAGCTTGAACTTCACCCTTCATCACCGTTGGCTCTTGTTCCCATGATATTTTCTGAAATTTTTCAACTCTTTTTGATACCGTGATTCTGAGTACTACTTCCATCATGAGTTTTGTTTTCTTACTCATGGTATGTTCCCAGTGTTTTCACAAGGTTGTTAGGTACCAGCAAGTGAACGCAGAATGATGTTTGGTTCTGTGTCATCCTCCTAATGGTGTGTTGGTTCCCATTGTTGTAGTCACTTTATAATTCAATCTCAATGAAGGTCTTCCTCTTTTCCACTCCACTTCCACTTTACCAAGCATGATGTAATTTCTCTAGAGTTTGACCCCTCTGTATACTTTGTGTCTTATTACCTTTCCCACTAAGCAGAATTCTGACTATCCTTCTTCCAATACAGATTTGTTCATTTTTCTGACAGTCCACAGTATATCCAATCTTTCTCCACAATACCATAATTCAAAATTTAACAATTCTCCTTCAATCTCCTATTTTCACTGTCAAGCATTGCAGATGAACAGTTTAAAAGACTCTGGCTTACATCAGGTACATCTTAACCATCAAAGTGATATCTTTGCATTGTAACATTTTAAAGAGGTCTTTTGTAGCGTATTTGCCCCATGAAAATCTTTAGTTTCTTAACTGTTTCTTCTATGAACATTTCTTTTTGTATTAATGAATTAATATACCATCCATTTGTTAGCTCATCACCAAAGATTAATGTGTATATGAATGAGTTTTCTCTTTATGGTATTGTAGATAATAGGCATTATCCCATTCATTTCCCCCCAGCCCCCACCCCGGGGCCCTGGCTAAGTCACTAGCATAATTCCATATTACCTTAACTGCTGGTCCATAGCTTTTCAGTAGGAGTTCATCTCTAGAAATATCTTCCACCAAATAGTATTTCCATTTTACTTTCAAACTCTCTCCTGGGAATTCCTCGTGACAGGGGTCCGCTTTCTCAACTTCATGTGCTCACCCATTTGAATAATGTGCGTCACAGACAATTAAATGAAAGCTGTGCTCGGAATTATTCTTCTCTGAATTTTTTGATTGCAATTTTATCCCATAATAATTTTGTAAAAGTAAAGCTCTATCAGCTCTTTATAGGAAATTTTAGAAGAGAGGACTTGGTTAGCATCTTCTCCTTTCTGGGTCTCTAGGTTTTTATCTCTATGATAGAAGATGATTAAACCAGGTCAGAGACACCAACATGGCAGCACTCAGTGAATGGAAACCATACTTCATTTGAACTGCAAAGGTACAGGAGAGAGAGAGTTAGTCTCTGTGTGTGTGTGTGTGTGTGTGTCTGTGTTTAGTTGGCCAATATGTAAAGATATTTTCACAAAAAAGTCCAAATATCTGGTTCCTTTTTAGATGTCGGCTCTGCCAACACAGTTCAAAGACTTGCAAGAGAACAATTCACTGAAATTAAGAGGAGTCATCCCTTTCTAGGTTGCTTGAACTGACTAGTTCTCGTGATGATGATGGTGACCATATACCATGAGCAAGGAAACAAAACTCGTGATGGAAGTAATACACAGAATCACTGTATCAAAAAGAGTTAGTTGGCACTGAAAAATTTCAGGAAATATCATGGGGACAAGAGCCAATGACAATGAAGGATGAAGTTCAAGCTACACTGAAGGCATTATTCTTCCCCTTGAAAAGTCTTCCATATTGAGTAGTCTAGAAGAGTCTCTGGTTCCTGGAGCTAACCAAAAGGTTGTAAAAAAAGGTCTGGTGATCTACTTTATGTTCAGTGTCAAGCGGTATTTCATTATGTCAATGAGGCAAAAGGCTACTGAGAAACAGGATCCCATACAGCTACTTGGTTTGTTTTCAATTTAAGGCTAAATAACTAAATATTGTTTTTCAAATGCTACAGATATTAACACTGTGTGGCTATAAACAGTGACAGTTTTCTCACTGACATGCTCTAGTCAATGAAGTAGACAACATTAGTTGTAAAGCAGTTCATTTTCCCATGGGATTCAATAACTCTATTTTCAATGTGAATGGTAAATAAACACAGTGCTTAAGCACTGTTTATCTTTCCGAACCAATCCTTTCCATTTCTCAAATTCTGGGATTCTGTGTTTTATTATGTCTTTCTCCACCCAGGACAAAATACTCTGAAGCTGGGAATTATCTACAAATATCATATTGGTCAAAATGAGTAAAATTACAATTGCCTAAATATATCCTAAATACTTTCCAGTAATTACATTTTGGCCTCAAAGCAGCCCTGTAAAGCAGTTATTATCATTCTGCTTTTGCTGTGTGGGGCCAGTAAGAGCTGGAACTAGAAATAAAACAGTTCTGTCTGATTGGAAATCCCAGGCTTTTCCCACCATACCTCATTGCCTCTGAGAAAAGTCAGTTTCTCAAACTAGAGATAATGATATGATTTTAAGGGAACTAAGTACTGAAAGGAGCCATGGTGGTGTAGTTTGTTATGTTCAGGGCTTCTAAATAAGAGGCCAGCAGTTCAAATACACAGGGGCACAGGATGGACTATTTCCTCCCCTGAAGATTCATAGTCTTGAAAGTCTGATGGTGGGCTGCATGAGTTGGAATCAACTTGACAGCAGATAAGTTGATTTGGTTTTTAAATACCAGTAGATTGACTACAGGGAGCTCTGGTAGTGAAGCCCACAGCAAGTCATGCCTTTAACCTAAAGGCCGTATATCTTTGGTGGTTCAAATTCATAAGCAGCTCCATGGAATAAAGATGGGTGTTCTCCTCTCATTATGATTTATAGTCTTGGCTATGAATCAGAACTGACTCAGTGGCAGTGAGTTTGATATTTTGCTTGAGGGTGACTATTCCTCTATTACTAAAAATAAATGGAGGCATTCTCCTTCAGGAGCTTGTTTTACATGGATAGATATGTAAACCTATTAGATTTATCAACACTTTTTTTTTAATGTCAATTTTTTTTTCATCTTTTTAACAATGTCTTTGTTTCTATCACACTTTTATGGCTTTCTTTACTGCAAGTGGCATTGATCTTTCACTTTTCATTTTTACAGTAATAAAAATATTTAAATTTATTAACAAAATAAAATTATTATTATTATTATTAGCAGCAGTATGATGACATATTAATATGGTAAAAATCAAGAAGAATATGTCAATATCTGAGGTTGGAGAAACACTGGTATGATAAACAACATTCTTTAGAGGGGCTTACTCAATATATGGATTAACTAAAACCCTACCCCAGAGACTATCTTACTGTTAGAATATAGAGAAAGTCAGAAATGATGACATATCAATAATGAAAGATGGCAGTAATCAAAGTAGAGGTCTCTTTATATCTTCCCAATAATTTCTCCTCAAAACATGCTTCCCCATCCCCTGCTATACTCCAGAACCTATTTTTTCTTTTTCTGGGGAGCTCATATTTTTTTATTTCATATTAATTAATCAATCAACTTACTACCATCAAGTAGATGCCAACTTATAGTGACCTTCCATGGAGTTTTCCAGAATGTAAACCTTAACAGGAGCAGGCTGCCCATCTTTCTTCTATGAAGTGGTTAGTGGATTTGAACTTCTGGCCTTTGGTTTAACATACAAACACATAATTCACTATGCTACCAAGGTACCTTTAATTGAACACTGACATACATAAAGTTTATCTGTCTAGCGCTGATGTCGTCCAACTCATGTAAGACTTTTCTTTTCTCCTTAGTACAGCAAATAGAAAGGGTCTGCATGCAAAACTAAATGAGTACTTTCTGTAAAAATAAATTTCAACAAGAGCCCAAAGCTGAATACTCCAAGTGTTTAGAATAATAACATCAGTTTCATTTCCTTTAAATGCTCCATTGTTTGTAATAAATTCTTAAGAGTTGGTAAATCTGATTATTTCCACTACCAATTTTATCCTGGGCCCTTTGGCAAACAAGGACTTTTTTCTTTTTCTGCCTCTGTTACCCAAGTACAAAAGTTGGCAATATTGATATGTGAGTCTTTACTTATGAAACCACTACAAGAAAAACATCAGTTCTGTCCTAGAAATAGCACCAACAGGTATCAAAGCCTAGAATGTTACAAATTATTTGAGAGCTGACTACCTGTCCACCTACTATGGAAGACAGGTTGTAGGAATAAAGAAAAGACAAGAAGTCTGTACAGGTAGCTGAATTTGAATAAAATGCTTTCTTATGTAGAAGACATAGTTGCATTTAAATTTCATACTAACCATATATTATTCATTGTATATATGCTGCAGAGTTGAAAATGCATAATAAATACACTATAACTTCCCCATTCACCAACACCCCGTTCATGGCAGGCATCATTAATCAATCATGGAACTCTTTCTCACTGAACACTAGAGGCAGCACTCTCTGCTGTTGGAACAGAATAGAAATTAATGTGTAATAAGAAGCACTTCAGGAGCTGCAGTGTACTCCAGTCAAAGAGAGATGTGATGTCAACGCGGTTGAGAGTACCAGCTGACTACCTCACAAGGCCATGGTAGCAGCTCTTTCCCCATCAAGTTCAGAGACTTTAGTCCAGGCAACTTAGTCATTGTGCATATTCGATCTGTCTCCAGAAACAAATCCAATTGATCCAACCCCCTAAGCCATCTTCCTATGCTCCATTTCAAAGTATAAGTCAGTTCCATCTTGTTATGGCCAAATTGGCAGCTCCTAAGCCAACTATAAACTTACTTCCACTTTAAAATGGTATAGTCACTGCTATCTTATCTACTTCATAGGAAAAACTTGCACATATATGTAAAAATGTATACTGAAGTATATTGCAATACCTATTCTAATAAAGGAAAATTGGAAAACACATAAATATCTAGACTAGAAAATAGGTTCAATAAATTATAAGATAGTATGCATATGAAGCACAGCGGAGATTGTGAGGAAGCACAGGATTGGGCCAGGTTTCATTCTGATATATACAGAGTCATTGTGAGTCGAAGCTAACTTCTTCTTGTTATGTGCTGTCAATTCACCTGTGACCCATAGTAACCCTCTGAAAACTGCCCTGTCCTGAGCCAGTCTCATGATTCCAACACATGAACCCCCATTGCTCCAGTTACTGTCTCAATCCATCTCATCCAGATTCTTCCTCTCCCGTGGTGTCCCTCCACCCATCCGAGCATGATGTCCTTCTCCAAGGATCAGTCCCTCCTGGCCACATGCCCAAAGTATGTGAGTTATATTCAAAATCCTAGCCTCCATGAAGAAATATATTGATGCTATGTATCGTTGAGTGATCCAGGGAGAGATGAAGAAGAAACATCCACTTACAAGTCTATATATCTTCATTTGTAATTTTCAGTGTATCTACATTAGTTTTTAACTTGATAAGTAAGGAAAGTCAGCAGGCTTTGGGAGTCCCTGAGCAGTCAAGTGCTAAGCTGCTAACTAAAAGGCTGGCAGTTCAAATTCACTCAGAGATACCTTAGATGAAAGGACTGGCAATCTACTTCTGAAAGATTGTCGGCCATTGAAAACCCTATGGAGTATGGTTCTGCTCTGAAGCACATAGGATCTCCATGAAGTTGAAACAATTGATTTTTGCAAATAAATTGAGAACTGCAGGAAAGTGAATGGTTGGTTATCCAAAAGGAGATTTCTCTTGAGCCCAAGTGTGTCTGATTAACCAACTCCCTTCCTTGTAGAAGAGGCTAGTTTTCCAAAGTTCTTATGACTGCCAAAAGCAAAGCCTTCTATTCTTTATAGTGCTGGACATTCATTCCCATCTTCCTCCTTTGGTTCCTGTTTCAGTAACTCCCCACAGATCGTGAACATGGTCTCGCTTCCTCGAGAGTCCAATGAGCATGCTCCCTCTTCAGAGTCCAATGAGCATGCTCCCTCTTCATTCAGAGTCCAATGAGCATGTTCTCTCTCTTCATCGAGAGTCCAATGAGCATGCTCTCTCTTCATTCAGGGTCCAATGAGCATGGTCTCCCTTAATCCAGAGTCCAATGCACATGCTGTCTCTTTATTCAGAGTCCAACTTCATTCAGAGTGATGAACTGAGTTTCCATTTGGGCAATGTTACTACCCTTGAGAAGATTAACCTTCTCAAGACCCATGAGACATATTGGGCCTGCTAACATTCTGTCTCTGGGATTTACTGGGAAACATCTTTCCCAATTTCTGTGCATGCTATCATCTGTTGAAGATGTGTATAACTATGTACATCAAAAGAAATGGGCCTCCTTCCAACCAACCTCAGCACCAGATTCCTTGGGACATAGGTGTCTCACTAATTGTATTAAAACATGTATTGCCTCAAAATTTTACTTCATTTCTTTCAAAATGCCTCCCATCACTAAAAACAAATGGTTTCAACAAATATTCAAAGCGTAAAACAAATCGGTCTTCATAGGGTTAAATCTTTCTATCCCTATCTTGAAGAGTCATTCTGAAGGCTTGGTTTTAACTCGAATTTATTGAATACATATTTCTTCATGAAAAACCTGTTTTCCAGATCAAGTGGTAGTAATAGCACTTGTCAGTGCTCTATTTCCTAGCAATATTGATAATCTCCTTTGATTGGCTATAGGCCTTCTTCATCACCTTCCTCTGCCACTCTGGTTTTTCCACAAATGGTTGATCTCATTGATTATGTGTGAATTCTAAGTATTAACTATCCATAATTATAATAGCAATTTCCTCTACAAGATAGGATTTACTCTGTGGTTCACAATAATGCCTCAGAATTGCCCAGTGTTTTTCACCCTATTGAAATCTATTTCACATCTGTTATTTTATTGTGTTCTTCCAACAGTTATATTTCCTATGAATGGGTCTGTGTCATTTGTACCATTGAAAGAGAAGTGAATTAAATCTCCAAGAAGTAACCAAGACCATGTCTTACTGATGACTGAACCAAGCCTATAACCTGTATCTCTTTTTCATCCCAACTTGTTGCTATTGAAGCCATGGAATTTATTCTAACTCACAGCAACCCAATACGATAGAGAACTGCTTTGTATCATTTCCAAGGCTGCAGACAGCTACATCTTTCTGCCATTATGCTGCTGTTATGTAATAGCTGACAACTTTTTGGTTAGCAATTGTGTACTTAACTACTGCATCATTGAGATTTCTCTATCCTTGAACTAGAAATCAATTAACTCTACAGAATAGTTTCTCAATACATTAGACTTTTCAAATCACTTGAAGCCAGGTGCACAGAGAGCTTAGTCTGGTAGATGATGTTTGAGTTGTACCATGAAACTTCTCTATTGGAACAAATAGGGAACCTGGTGAGTCCATAGGGAGTTATGCTGCTAATCCAAAGGTGATCTCTCTCTGATGGTTCAAATCCACCAGGAATTCCATGGGCAAAAGATGGTCAATCTCCTCCAGTATTATTTACAGTCTCTGACAAAGCACTGGAGGGTTAGGGAGGGTTAGCTGTAAGTCAGTTCCTACATGATGGTGTATTTTAGAGTTTCTTTAAGCAAATAGCCTTTCTGTGATACTTATTGCTATTGTTTTGTTGTGGCTGATACTTAAGAAGATCACTGTACCAAAAGAAAAGAAAATTATAAAACCTATTGAAAAGTCACTGCCAAGTAATGCAATACATGCCACCTATTGAGTCCCAAGGTTGTTGAAGTCACTCTCAGCTGGGACCACCAGAGAATTCTTACACAAAAGGAGACTTTGAGTCCAGATTCAATTAATACTGAGACAGGGAACAAGCAGAGGCGTTCTGGAAGCAGAAGAAATGTCATCAACAGAAGCATGGAAATCATGACTGTTTTCCAGTCCTTCCAATTTTCTTGAAGTCTTACAGCCCTTTGGCAGTTTGAATCCACCAACAGTTCCTCCAACAAAGGATGAGCAATCTCCTCCCCTGCAAGTTACAGCATCTGAAAACCTGCTGGAGGATCTCAGCTACACTCTGAGTTGATGGCAACAAGATTGAGAGAGTTTTTGAGTAATCTAAAAGTATAAGGAATGCTGTTAACCAAAAGGCTGCTATCTCCAAGAGAGTTAGGTGGGCAGTCTTCTGTTAAGATTAAAACCTCAGAAACCTGATGGATGTTTGCTATGAATCAGACCCCGTTCAATGGTGAGCAAGTGAACCTAGCACATTGAACCCACTCAGAGTCCCATGGAGGAAAAGGCCTGGTGTCCTGCTTCTGTAAAGACTCATTCACACTCATTCATTGCTGTAGAGTTGGAACCAACTCATAGCTGACCCTCCAGTGAGTTTTCATTGGCTATAAATCACATAGGAGGAGACTGCCCATCTTTCTCCTTCAGAGCATCTGGTGGACTCAAAGGACTTTTGGATTGGCAGTGCAACTGCTTAGACTCTAAGCCACCATAGCAAAAATCATAGACAAGCAAACCCTGTGGGGCAGGTCCACTCTGTCCCTATGAACAGGGAACAACTCAATAGCAGCTAATGGGATTTTTGTTCTCACATTCTGAGGATCATTGAACAAAACAATGAAAGCATTTCTTAAGGCTCCCAGATGTTAAACAAAGACTCAAGCATTCAGGCACTTGGAGCCTTTTGTCTTTGCAGCCTGGTCACCTCTTCATTTGTTGACTTTGGAGTTAAATCACTTAGTTGTGACCCATGCTTTGATTTATACAGTTGAGGTTTTCTTGTTCTTATGCCAAGTGCTATGCAAACACAACTTTAAGAGAATCACCACCAACCAGGTCCACAGTCTTTAACTGTCCTACTTTCTTAAGATCTCACACTTTGAACTTTTAAGGTCCCCATAGCAGTCAGAGACAGAGAAGGATGGACAATCTCCTCCTTTGTGTTTAACTGCCTCTGAAAACCCACCCAAAAGTCTACTATGGGTCAGTTCCGATTCTATGGTACAAAACAACAGCATTCAGAACTCCTGGGCCTATACTTTCCCAAAACTTTGCTGTTAAGTTTTGTTAGGTGCTTCAGGAAGAGGACAACTTACAGCAACCCTAAGAACAACAGCCCTGCCCCATGCCATCCTCATGGTCTCCTCCATCATTGTTGTCCACTCTGTCAAGTCATCTCTTTTACTGATACTTTACCTTTCTCCGTATAATGTCTTTTTCCAAAGAGTGGCCTCTCCTGACCACATGCTCAATGTAAGATGGAAGCCATCACAAATAAGGAAATCAATTACAAAATTACATGGAATTGCAAGTCAAACAAAATCTCCAAATTACCAAAATCTAATGAAATAATTTACTCCTGGGTCTCTACGAAGATTAGATAACCTTTGCGTTCCACTCAATTAAAAAGAAAATTTTACCAGTAAAGAACTTTCTGACAGAGAAATTAACTGTCCTGTCAAAAGGCACACATTAGAGTCACTCATTCATCCAATTTCCCCCTGGGCTTAATCTCGAATAGTAGATGTTTTTATTTTTAACCATATGAACTGATACTCTGCGTTGGGTTAGCCAGTCAAAGTTATTTCACCCAGGAATTGATGCCTTAACACCATAGGGCCAATTTTATTCCTCTCTTCCTGCATCTTACCAATTATTTGCACCCCACTAGAAGCTGCCTCCTCAATGAATTTGAGTAAGTTATTTAATCTATATGCACATCAGTATTCCCAGCTGCTGAAAGGGACAATTTAAAGTATTTCTATACTATGAGTCATAAGGATTAGATAAAATAATATGGCTAAAGTATTTTAATAAAGCTCCTAGCACGTAATGAGTGCTCAGTAAATGTTAGCTATTAATTTTATTTGAATCTACTTGCTCTCTGGAAGCAAAGATTTTGAAGCTCTGTCTCACATACTTTGGGTATGTTGCCATGAAGCATCAATCTTTGGAGAAGGACATTATGTTTGGAAGGGTGTAGGGTCAACGCAGGAGAGGAAGACCCTGGACAAAATGGATTGACACAGTGACGGGGTAATAGGAGCAGGCGTGTTGGAGGCTGTGATAGTGGCTCAGGATAGGACAGAGTTCACAGCTGTGGTTCTTGGGTCACTGTGAGTCAGTCCACGGCGACTCAACAGCACATATCAACAACAACTTCCTTTACAGAAACTACTTATTTTGGACATCTGTAAAAAGTTTTCCAGTGGCTAGAAAAGGAATTTCTAGTACTCATTCTTTCTTTCTTTCAATACCATAAGTGAAGAAATTTTTGAAACTACCAAAAAGTACAAAGAAATGTCTATTTAAATTCTACTATTGACAATAAGTATGTGTTAAGTTTTAAAAATGTCCATTTAAAATTTATTGTTAACATCCTTCCATGTCAAAAACCATGTTTTCTTTATGTCATTAATAATGGCATATTTTCTTATTGTGAAAAGTAATTTGCTTTAATAATTCTCCACTGTTGATTATGTCATTTCCAAGTTTTTTAACATTAAATAATATTCTAACATAGTATTTATGTACATAAGTTTTGCACACTTGCATACATTTTTCCAGGCTGCTCTGGTGACCTAGTAGTAAGGAGGTGCACTGTTAACCCTAAGGCAAGCAGTTCAAATCCACCAACTGCTCCAAAGAAACCCTCCCATACAATTTGCAGCCTCTGAAAACCCACTGGAGGGTCAGCTATGAGTTGGTTCTGACCAAAAGCACATGACAACAACATAAATTTTTCTTTATCATAAATCCATAGAAGTGAAAAATCTTGGCCTAAGGATATATTTTAATCTAAAGTAGCTCTGGTGGCCTAGTGGTAAGAAGCTGTACTGCAATCCCAAAGGCACTCAGCTTGAGAAAAATGGACACTCTCCTCCTGTAAGATTAACTTCCTCTGAAAACCCACTGGAGGGTCAGCTATGGGTCAATTCTGAGTAAATGGTACACAACAAGAAGGGACTTATATATTGTCAAAGTCTTTTTCAGAAAGATATTATGAGCCATAGAAGCATCTAGGACTCATAGAGACCCTGTGAACAACAGATTGAAAATTGTCCTATCTTTCCCGTGCTAGCCTCTCGATCTTTGACATTCTCAGAAAGAAGGACTGTACAAATTGGTACCGGAACCAATGGAGTAAATGGTATCTCTTTATTTCCACCTCGACAGCAAAAGAATAAATTAATAAAAATCTCTAATTGCAGTTGTGTGGATCATAATAAACTGTGGCTGACTCTGAGAAGAATGGGAATCCCAGAACATTTAATCATGCTAATGTGAAACCTATACTTGGACCAGAGGCTGTAGTCAGAACAGAGCAGGGTAACACTGCATGGTTCAAAATTGGGAAGGGTGTATGCCAGGGATGTGTCCTATCTCTATACCTTTTCAACCTGTATGCAGAGCAGATTATCCGAGAGGCTGGGCTCTATGAGGAGAAGTGTGGTGTCGGAATTGGTGGAAGATCTATTAACAATCTGCATTATGCAGATGACACAACACTGCTTGCTGAAACTGAGGAGGACCTCATGCACGTGCTGCAGAGGGTCAAGGACTGCAGCCTTCAGTATGGACTGAGGCTCAATGTCAAGAAGACAAAGATTCTCACCACTGGACCAATTGGTAGCATCAGGATGGATGGCGAAGAGATTGAGATTGTTCACAGCTTCAGTTTGCTCAGCTCCACGGTCAACACTCTTGGCACCAGCAGCCAGGAAATAAAAAAACGTATTGCAATGGGAAAGTCTGCTGTTAGGGACCTCTCTAAAGTACTCAAGAGCAACAGTGTCTCTCTGGAGACTAAGGTGTGCCTGATACAGGCCATGGTCTTTGCAATCGCTTGTTATGCATCAGAGAGTTGGACAATGACTAGGGAGGACAGAAGGAGAATTGATGCCTTTGAACTGTGGTGCTGGAGAAGAGTATTGAATGTACCATGGACTGCCAAGAAAACAAACAGATTCATCCTGGAGAGGGTTAAACCAGACTACTCCTTGGAGACAAGGATTCTGGGGCTTCGTCTGACATACTTTGGACATGTTGTAAGGAGAGACAGATCCTTGGAGAGGGACATTGTGCTTGGTAGGGTGGAGGGACAGTGCAGGAGGGGAAGACCCTCTATGAGGTTGATTGATTCAGTGACTGGGGTAATCGGGATGAGTGTATCAGAGGCAATGCAATTGGCACAGGATAAAGCAAGGTTTAGGGCTGTTGTACATAGGGTCGCTATGGGTCGCAAACGACTCAACGGCACATAACAACAACAACAATTGCAGTTGAGTTAATTCTGACTTATGACAACCTCGTATGTTCACAGTCAAATTGCTCCACAAGGGTCTCAAGGCTGTAACCACTAAGAAGCAGGTCACCAGGCCTTTCTTCCAAGGGGCCTTTAAATAAGCTTGAATCACCAAACTTTTCATTCTTAGTCAACTGCTTAACCACTTACACCACTCAGTGCTGCCTATATTTAAATGTCTTGCCAACTTGATAGGTCATGCTCTTTGGGTTGTTAGGTCCCACTGAGTTGGAACCTACTCATAGCTGACCCTCCAGCAGGTTTTCAAAGCTGTAAATTGCATGGAAGTTAACAGACCATCTTTTTTCCTGTGAAGCAGCTGGTAGATTCAAGCCATATAACTCTGAGTTATATGGTTTGAGTTATATGAGTTATATCAGCACAACTCTTTACCACTAAGCCACCAGCACTCCTTTGATAGGTCATAGGGATAGTTTCTTTTTTAATTCAATATTTTTGTCAAAAATAATGATGAAAATTTTCTCATACATATAGTAGGCATTTGGGCTTCATTTGTTTTTCTATGGAATCCCTGACAACACCATCAAATAGATAAGAAAGTATGCCATTAAGAACATGGACTTTGGCAACTGACTACCTGAGTTTGATTACACAGTCCATCTCCTTTTAGCTGTACATCATTAAGCAAATTATTTCTCTTCTCTGTGCCTCAGTGTCTTCACCAAAAATGGGGATAATAGTAGTACTCATAGCATAAGCACTTAGAATATTGATCTATAGTGATTTATTACCTATTTTTCTATTTGAGTGTTGGGTATCTCTGTGATTAAGAATGAAAAAGAAAGGATATCCAGGTGAAGAAATGACATAAACAAAGGCAAAAAAGACTTGAGCTATCATACTGGCACCTATATTGGAACCTTCTTGGTACTTGGCATAACACTGAGACTTTGTCTCACATACTTTGAACATGTTCTCGGGAAGGGCCTGTACTTGGAGAAGGACGTCATGCTTGAAAAAGTAGAGAGTCAGTGAAAAAAAAGATTCTCAAGGAGATGGTCTGATACAGTGACTGCTTAAGAATAGCTGCGGTTGTGAGGATGGTGTAAGAACAGGCAGGGCTTCATCTGTTTGATACAGGGTTGATGTGAGTTGGGACCATCTCAATGACACCTAACAGCAACAATATTTTCATGTTTTAGAGAATGAAGAACAAGAATGGTTTCATGGGTTACTTCCCTCTTTACTTACTTCATGAAATGCAATTTAAACCATATGACCGAAAACTTCACCAGGTCACTAATATGCAGTGTCTTTAGTCAGTGTGCAGTCCTGGTCCCATTCCCCTGGATCTGGTAGGTCTCAGATTATGCCTTTCACCTACATTGTCTTATGTTGAGCACATAATAAATAATGACTCTATTTGCCCCAGGAGCCTACAGAGTCAAGCCTTCATTCTCAAACTAATAGCTTCCTTGATATGCAGCACAATATGGAGGTTTTAGAACTACTAGTCCTCAGCTTTGGACTCAGTACTTAGAAGGAATCATAATAGTAAAATCAAATGAAATCTCAAAGTGCATCTAATGCAATCTTCTCATTTACTTAGAAATACATAAAAGTTTGGTTTGTGAATTTGAACAAACTATTTTTTTCTATCTCTCCTCATCCAAGTTGTGCCCATGTTTATATTGCTGAAGTAATGTCCATGTGTTGGGTAGTGACAGTGCTGGACATCATAATCAAAACAAACCCAAGAATGGGTAAATGGAGAGCTCAGGGGCTTTCTAAGTTTTGGAATTTTAGAGTCTCCTATGTTAGTTATGTAAGAATTTAAATGCTTTACAACATGGATAAACCTGGAGCACATTATGCCAAGTACAGTATGTCAGAAACAAGGGAACAAATATTTTAACAGTTCACTATTATCCACTTCCTAAACAACTTGTCTCAGGAAACTCTATGAACTTTGCCAAATGACGATAGTTATAGAAAGGCTTCGGGCCTTTTGTTCATAGGGTCACTATGAGTGGTGCTCGACTGGAAGGCAATCAACAACAACAACATTACATAAAATACATGTTCGGGGATTTTTTTTAAATGTTAAGGAAAACTGTAGAAAAAGAATGCAACATTGTTTGATGGTGATCCGGGAGGAAATGAGAAGTCAAAGAAAAAAAAACAACAAACATTAAATACCCAACCTCAGTGTTGATAGATAGAGATGGAGGAGTCACAGCAAGCTATGTGCTCTGGTGGCATCGTGTGTTATAAGCAGGGCTGCTGACCCGATAGAGCAATGTGTTCCGATCCACCAGCAACTCCAAGACTGAAAGATGGGCAAGATCCTTCTGTTAAAATTTACAGCTTCCAAAATCTAATTGCGAGCAGAGGTCACCATGAGTCAGTATCAACTAACTGGGCAGCACTCGCTTTTTTTACTTGTCCTGCACATGCATTCTGGCCTGAAGCGCTTTATGAAAGTAGGATTCCATGGCAGATTTTGAAATTAGTTATCTAATTACAATCAACCTCCTCTTGTGGCTCCTACAAATTCTCCAAGCCTTTCTCCTCCAAGATTTATCTTTGTAAAGGTCACCTAATAACACTTCCCATCTCTGGACCTCAGTTTTTCAGGCCAATAAGTAAAATGAGGCTGCTTGTTCTGAAGTCAATTTCCAGAACAAAAATGTCATGATTCCATTTAAAGACCTATATATTGACTCATATTGTTGTTGTTGATGTTGTTGTTGATTGCCGTCGAGTCAAAAATGACTCATAGTGATGCTATGAATAAAAGACCTAATGTCTTTCTATAACTATCATCATTTCTCCAAATTCATAGAGTTTTCACAGGCTTGTGTTTTAGGAAGTGAATGCCACACCTGCTTCTAAACCTGTTTTGCAACTCAGAGCTCCATCAAACACTGTCCACTTTGGGAAACCATGGTGACACCCCAGTGGCACAAGGTTCAGCATCACTGTACTAACTACCTCAGTACAGCAAATTGACAGAGTGATGTGCAAAGTAGAAGAATGTTCCTCCAAAATATAACAAGAGTAATCTCACTTAGCAGTGGTTAAGGGTTGTCAGGTCGAGTATGACTCACAGCAACCAGAAAATACTTGCCTGCGAATCCACCAGCTGCTCTGCAGAGGTAAGATGAGCAATCTCCTCCCTTATGATTTACGGCCTCTCCAAACCAGCTGGAGGGTCAGCTATGAGTCAGTTCCGACTCCACGAGTGGGATTGAGACTTTACAACTTTGGATTTAAATATTTTATGACTGGAGAAAATCACTATCCTTGTAATTATCGCTATTGAAAAATTAACCCAAGGACACAGCACAGATTATGAATCAAGAGAAGAATGCAATTTTAAGGCTCTTTGTTCCCAAACTTTACCATAGTGAGTTTACCCAACAAACAGGGATTACTTCAACAAATCGAAACATGGGCACTAACTTGAATAGGAAAGATTGAAAAAATCCCTTGCCCAGCTTCACAAACCAAACATCTCCATATTTCTATGCAAAATTGTAAAGATATCTCAGTTCACTAGTGCTGCTATAACACAAATATCACACGCAATCCACCAGTGAATCCAAGGAAGAAAGAAAAGAAATCTTCTCCCTTGCACTTTTCAGTCTCTGAAAATCCACTGGAAAGACAGCAATGAGTCAGTTCTGATTCATAAGTGATTGAGTTTTGAGAGGTGGAGTTAAGGAATAGAAATGTATTTCCTTCCAGTTTGGGAGCCTGGGAGTCTGAATTCACAGTGTGGCTCTAGGGGAGGCCCTACTTTGTCTATTTTATGTTTCTAGCAGTTGGCAATCTATGGAGTTTCTGGGTTTGTAGATTCATCCACTTTAGCAGTTTTCAAATAGCATCTGGTTCCCTCTTTTGTATTGGTTTGGTCTTCTTTGTTGCTCTTTATGTTGTTGTTGTTGTTATCTGTCATCAAGTCGACTAAAACTTATAGCAACTTTATGTACAATAGCTTTGAAGTCTATATTGAGAGATCTCACTGTCTCTAACATACCTACTCTCATTACCCTAGTTACTGTGTTAATCCATCTCATCCAGGGTCTTCCTCTCTTGCTCTTTTCCTCCACCCTTCCCAGCACGATGTCCTTCTCCAAAGACTGGGCCCTGCTGGTAACATGCCCAAAGTATGTGAGATGGAGCTTCAAACACCCTGCCTCCAAGGAGAAACCTTGTTTCAACCTCTCCAATATATACTTGGTAGTTCAGAAACCTTTAGGTGTAGGATACATCCTACACTGATACAGCCTTACTAACATAGCAAAGAGAATGATATTTCCAAATAGGACTACATCCACAGATACACGGTGGTTAGGATTCCACCACATTTTAAGGAGCCACAATGATATCTTTATTATCCTTCACTGCCTTTGGCATCACCTTTGTGGTGTCTTCTGCTTAAGGCCACTAATATCTCTTTCATGGTGCTTTAATGTCTGGTCCAGTGGCTCTTGGTGCACATTAGAATTGTTTGTGAGTAAAGGCAGAGCATAGGCAAAGTTTAAAGATACCTGAAGAAATGCTCAAAATCACTGACAATAAGAGAGATGCAAAACAAAACCACAACTAGATACCATCTCACTCCAGTGGCAGTGGCAAAGTTTAGTAGGGCAGCAAGCAACAAATGGTTGGAGACGATGTGGAGAGGAGGGAACTCTCACACATCGTTGGTGGGATTGTAAAATGGTGCAACCATTCTGGAAGACAGTTTGGCATTTCCTTAAAAGTTGAACGTAGAAACTCCGTATGACCCAGCTATTGCACTACCAAGAATATACCTCAAGGAAATGAGAACTGAGACACAAATGGAGACTTGTACACCAGTGTTCATAGCAGTGTTATTCACCATCATATGAACATGGAAACAGCCCAAATGTCCAACCACAACCAAATTGTTTGACAAATTGTGGTACATTCACACAATGGACTACTTACTATGCAGGACTCAGGAACAAAGACCTCAAAAACACTATGTAACTTGGGAGAGTCTGGAGAGTATTCTGCTGAATGAACTAATGCAGTCTCATAAGGACAAATACTGTATAAGACCATTATTGTAAAAATAGAAGGATAAATAGTAAAACATGTATGGGAACTCAAGAGGTGGGGTTGAGGATGGGTAGGGGTGAAACCACAGGATTGTACAGTCTGGTGGGTGGGGGAAAAGGAAATGAGAAGGACCTGGACAAAAAGACAGGCTAATGATGGGCAATGAATACAAACTTTGCAAGCAAACCAATTACCAAAAAAAAAATAAATAAATGAATAAATTCCTGACACCCAGAGATTCTCATTTAATTGACCTGGGCTGCAGCCTAGCCTGTAAATCAAAATCAAACCTATGCCACCAAGTCAGTTCCAAATTAAGGTGACTATCCAGCAGCTTCGTGAGACTATAAACCATAACAGGAGCCTGTCTATCTTTCTTCCATATG
>NW_006399824.1:14118810-14137843 GCF_000299155.1 Elephantulus edwardii | reverse complement strand
AAATTCAGGTGGGATAGACTCAAGGTCATATTTTGGTTGCCTCAGATTTGGTTTAATTTTCCTCAGCTTGTATTAGCAATCCAAGACATAACACACTGTGCCACCAGGGCCCCTATTATTATGGCTCTAAAAATCCTGATCGAATCTAGTGGGTATTAAGCTGAAGTTGAGTACCACTGATCTTTATATAATGTTGTCTTCACTGGTGCGTGCAAGTAGACTTATTTCAAGATGGCTCATTTGGATTCTAAAAAAATAAAAATAAAAATTCAAAAATCATGCTTTCTATATATCTTTTGCTTTACATATTTAATATGAGAACATTTATTTCACTACTAAAACAATGAAATCCCTAAGATGAATAAGCTACTGGTACAGCTACCCTCTTTGGTGGTTTTCCTTCGTGCCATCCATGCCTGAGTCTGTGGTACACAATTTTCACGTGTTTTGTACAACCAGGAGTGGTGGTATTTCACCTTTTCTTGCCTTACAATGCCAGCTATACTTTCTCTGGCACTTGCCAGAATAGCTACGTTTGCGCATGGCCACTTGTGAAACTCCCTAGGCACCACCATGGCGGCATCACACATGCATCTTAATCGTGACGTGACCTCTCACTTCCTCCACCAAGGCCCAGGAGGCCAGATGCTAACTGTTGGGAAGAGAACCATTTCATTCTGTTTAGTTTATTGACAATATTTAACTCTCAATCTATTAGTATATATTAGTTCATTTGCAACAGATTGTGCAATAGTAAACTTAAGTAAATACACATTTATTTGATGTGTGTCTAAAACAAGGGTTTTCTACTAGGCATATATTCTACAAAAGTTTAAATCTAAATAAGTCATTGGATAAGTAGCTATTCCTATTAATTCTTTAGTAGAATTAGCATTTCCATAATTATGGTCATTGTAGTCTGCTGTTAGCTAACTTTTATATTATTATTTGCCTTTCATTTGTGCAATATGTCCTATCTCCCAAAGGCAATTGTAAATGCCTAAAAGGCAAAGACTGCTGCTTTTTTATTGTACTCAATATTTCTTAGCATAGTATTAGACACATCAGGTTCTGCTACTTGCTAGATGTTCAGCTTTGGGTAACATTTAGCTTTTGCATTTCACAGAAACATGGACAAGAGGAGTACTAACTTCATGGCATTATTAGGAGGATTAATCTGAGAGGATGGATGTAAAATTGATGGTGCTAATATGCATGTGGATTCAACAAATAGGAGCTGTTCTATTATTTGTTCTGTCAAAGTCATTGCCATGGGGTTAGAGTGACCCATAGCCCTTCAAGGCTTTTCAGAGGCTGTAAATCACATGGGAGGAGATTGTTCCTCTTTTTCATGAAAAGCCATTGACTGAGTGCTAAACCAGTCAGAAAGGCAAGGCCTTTGGGTTTGCAATGCAGATTTTTCTATCACCAGTGAATCAATAGGATTAATAGTGGATCATGATAGATGGAGAAAACATTGAAATCATCAATGATTTAATCTTATCTAGAGCCACAATGAACACTCTTGGTGCCAAAAGTCAAGAAATCAAAGACATATCACATTGGGAAAATGTGCTGTCAGGGACCTTTCTGAAGAACAGTCATGTCAACTTAAAAATTAAGGTGAACTTAATCCAAGCTATGTCTTTTTTCAGAATTACTTGCTATTAATTTGAAGGTTGAGAAAGGATGATAGATAAATTGATGCCTTTGAGTTGTGGTGTTGGAGAAGAATGGCAAGTATCCCATGGACTGCCAAAAGAACAAGTCTGTGTTGGAAAAAGATTGACATAGGTGCTCCTTGGAAGCAAGGATGGTGAAGCTTCATCTCACATATTTATGACTTGTTTTAGAAGGGGCCCTTCTTGGAGAAGGGCATCGTGCTTGGAAATGTGGATGGTTGATGTAAGAGAGGATGGATTGAGATAAAGACTGTAACAATGGGCTCAACTATATCAATGATGGTGAAGATAACACAAGGTATGCACGTTTCAGATCTAAGGTTGTTCATGGGGTTGCTGTGAGTCACAATTGACTTTACAGTACATGATAACATATATATAGAATGCCTGGAAACGAAGAAGCATGTCTATGAGAAGGCCTTTATCTTTAAGACACTCTCAACACAGACTTTTAAATTTATAGTTATAACATCACATAATAAATACTCAATTGCTATGTGCATAAAGTACTAAAATACAGCTAAGGAAAGAATTACTTCTTTGTTGTGCATTCCTACAGTGCTTGCAAGAGCAGTGTTGATACGGTTAGAGGCCTTGCTCTACACCACCCATGAACAAGGTTATAGACATTTCAGACAATTGCGAGGGGGCAAAGAATTACTTCTTTGTAAGAATTTTAAAGGAAGCTCTGATGGTCTGGTGGGTAAAAAATGGTGCTGCCAACCCAAAGGCATGCAGTTGGAATCTACCGGCTGTACTGAGGGAGAAAAACGGGCGCTCTCTTCCTGTGTAATTTAGAGCCTCTGAAAGCATGTGGAGGGTCAGCTACGAGTCAGCGCTGACACAAGAAAATGCAACAGCAACAAAAAGGGGTTTTGAAGCATGAATTGAAGTTTCACCTGCAAACAAAGAAAAAGCTTGTGTATAGGAAAGAATGCTTCTTCCCATAACGTGATCCCTGGCATTCCTGATACATTTTAGTGAGTCCATAGGTCAAGATTCTGTATAATAATACTAGGATGTTATTTTCTTTTTAAAAGGTTCTTATTCTTTCACAGATGTAGAGTTTTCCAGAAGGATGAGATCTGTGATATGCACCAGATTGAATGCATAAGTAGATAAGTGCTGTCTTATATTAAGCTAGACATTAAGGAGATTAACAAAATTAAAGACAATGTCTTTTTATCACTAAATTCTGGAAAATATAATTGTTTTCCATACAAGATGGGTCTGTTATTGTTATTTTAAATAAGTTAATAAAGAGCTATTTTTGAAAATATCTTAATTCTCATTTCTAATATGCTAAAAACTGATACATATAACCGCCATAAAGAAAAGCTCTGTGGAGCTCAAAATAATTTTTTTAAATAAAAAATTTCTTTTATACTGGTTTACTTAAAAAGTTTGTATACATTGTTTTCACTCTGGATCCTTCACATTTCCTTTACCCACCCCTCCCTGCTCCCATTTTTAAAAGTAAAAAGGAGCTCTGAGACCACTAACATAGAGGCATGAAATTGCATGGCTTATTCAAGGAATAAATGAATACATGCAGTTAGCCTGCCTTCAGTTCTTTTTGGAGGTAAGCATAGTATAAATTATAAATATATACATCACACATTCATACACAATGAATATTATTATCATAGTCTCTATTTATGAAGAGCTCTGGGATACTGAAAGGGTTATTTTGAATTTATCGGTGATTTTGGGAAAGAAGGGAGGAATAGATTTATTTATTCCAGTGAAAGTCAGAGTATATAAATTCTCAAACCAAAATATTCCTTGGGTTGAGGTCATGTGTTTTATTTTAGCAAGTAGGGTGAATGTGTTTGGGTAGGTATTTATACCTACTAAGCAGTGGACAGAGTGGGGATGGGTTTGACAGTGGAAACAGTGATACGACCTTTATTATTTTCAATGCAAAAAAAAATGAACTATTAATGTGATGTTCTAGTTGAGAATTTAAACTCTCAAAAAAATCTAGAAATTCAAAGTCATGGTACCCATAGCAACCATAACTCTGCCCCCTTGCATGCCCAGTGTGGAGTATTTTGTATTGCAGTACATGCTGTGAAATCTATGCCTAAATGTGCTATATAGCAGAGTTACAGTTGCTGTGGGAACTGTAACTTTGAATTGCCTGCCTTTTGTGTCATTAAACTTTCAGCTGAAGTATTGCATTAAAGAAGTTTTTTTGTGTTTTTGTAGGATTTCTCCCCACTCCACCGTATTCCCTCATTTAAGATATTAAAAAAAAAAAAAAGGATTGGGTCTTTAAAAAAAAAAAGAATGTAAATGATGTTAGATTTAAATGGCAGGATAATGCATTCCAGTTTTCCAGATTTGTGCACTGATCTAGCATTAGTGAATTACCACATTTACATATTTCAACCTGCAATAACAAGTCACAAAGTAATCCTCTATTTATATAGTACCTTTAATCCTGATGGGTCCTATCACACACAGAGACACATAGTAACTGAACTGCGTTGGACAGGAAAGCTCAATAAATATTTAACAGTGCCCAACAAAATTATACAGTGCTTCAGGACAAGCAGTAAGGAAGAAAAGTGCTGTCATCCAATGGTTGGGACACACACCCAGGAGTGGGAAGCCTTGTGCTCCATTCTTACTTTTAGGATGACATTACCTCTCCCCTTGACCTTGGGTCAATGATTGAAATCCTTCACAATTCTGGATATTATCCTTTTCTCTAGCTTTACTTTACTGAGAAAGTGTTTCTAAAAGCAATGAGAAGAGAAAACTTCAAAAGGGCATCTGTTTGAGTCCGCTACTCCCAGTTAAGGACAGTACCCACATACTCTAGAACAAGAACAGGCAAACTTCTACTACAAAGAGCCAGATAGTAAATATTTTAGGCCTTGAGGACCATACGGTCTCTGTCATAACCGCTCCACTCTGCCTTTATAGCGTGAATGCAGCCATAGACAATACATAAATGAATGAGCATGGCTGTGTTCCAATGAAATTTATTTATGGACATTGAAATTTGAATTTCAGATAATTTTCATGTGTCATAAAATATTATTATCCTTGTGATTTTCTTTTAATCCACTTAGAACTGTAAAATCCATTCTTAGCCCACAGGCTATACAAAATCAAGTGTTGGACTGTAGTTAGCAACCCGTTTTCTCAAAGATCAGGTTGAATGTCATGCTTAAGGCTACCCTTAGACACTCGTATGCCTCTAAATATTTAACAAATAACACTCCACCTCTCAAAAATGGAGAGCTAATTGTTAAATATTCAGAGAATTTCACTATCTAATAGATGCATGTCTAACATATTTACATGTATGTATTATTTAAGCTTATTATACATTTTCCTGATAAACAAGACATATATAGCATGCATTTTCAAATAATAATAAAATATTCCATGTTTTCCACTATAAGTTCCAATGAGTCCATATGTTCTCATAGAATATTTTTGTTTCTATTTACTGAATTTTTATATCTGCAGCTAATACAGGCTCACAATTAACAAATGAATGTCAATCCAACTTGAATGTTGATTAAGATTTTTGTTTCTATTAAGGAGTAAGAAAAAAGTAAAACAATAAATATGTATCTCAGAACTTTATTCTTACATCAGTGATGTAACTCCCATGAAACACTGTTCAGGTATTTCCTCAATATCTGTTCTAATTAGCAATATACTGGCTGTAGCCAATATATGGCATCCTTTTAAATTTAATCCACAATATTATTTTCTCCATCAATTTCCTAACAATATTTGATTATATAAACAAGACAAGATTGAACATTTATTGAATTCTGTGGCATAAATACCTTCATCAAGAGCTCTGATGAACTAGTGGATAAGGAGTTATACTGCCAGTCCAAAAGCAGGCAGTTTAAATCCACCAACTGCTCCCTAGGAGTAAGATGAACAATCTCCTCCTATGCTATTTATAGTCTCTGAAAACTTGCTAGATGATTTTCTGTGAGTCGATTCCAAGTTGACAATACAAAACAACAAGAAATTCCCTACCGATGGCTAATTTCAAGGTGATGTCAATGAGCTCAAATTGACAAGAAATGCATGGTAGCACCCCACAGTATTAGAATCTTTAAAATACAATAGATATAAATAACTTTTAAGAATTTAATAAGAGTGAAATGTAGTCAGGTAATTAGAAAGTGATGAATTTTTAGTATGTATTAGCTTTGCTTTTTAATATAATGTATAATGTATTTAATTGTGAGTTTAATGTAATGTTTGATAATGAATGGGTTTAATAGCTTGCAAAATTTGTGCACATGTAACAATCAATCTTGGCAAATCTGCAGGAGCTCGTTTTAGTACATCTTCAGAGTAAGTATTCTGTAAGTCCTGAGTGAGAGTTCACCCTCCTCTTTGTGGAAAATCAATTTTCTTTTGTCCAGAGCATATTGAAGATTACAACAGAAACAATCTTATTCTTCTACATAGTATTAGTTTTCTTCTGAAGCACTCATATCTTTATATGCCATTCCTCAGTAACCACATTGATGATGTAAACTTATGTAAAGTTTTCATTTATTATGTACTAGCTACAGACATGGCATGCCTTTAAATTTAATCTACAATATTAACATTTCCCCCATCACTTTCCTAAGTTTACAACATCATCAATAAACCAAGGCCAGATCTGAACATCTACTGAGTTTTGTGCTCTGGCTAAATACCCTCACCATGGCCAATTTACATTTACATGTAAATTCACATATTTAAATGTATACATTTGCCTATCTTACATATTTCAAGCTGCTGTAATAAGTCACAAGGTAATCAATCAGTCTTCAAGACAGTAAAGTGAAGGTGGAGGTAGACAAGGGACCTATGGGTGCTTCTGAAGATTTAGTTGATGAGGCAGCACTGTGGCTGACATCTATGCCTTGACAAAGCTAGACCATTCTGCCAATAATTGTAAAATAAATTCCAACAAAGTCAGAATTCAGACCTTGGACCTGAAGATAATGACAGCCGTGCACATGGAAAAGGAGTAAAGACTGTTTCCCTTGACTTTTTGTCTCCTTATTTAACTACCATACCCTTTCTCTAAGTAGTGAGTTACTTAAATACATGTCATGTATTTTTCCATTGTAACTCACTAAATAAAAGGCACATTAATGTCCATTTAAAACTACACAGGGAAATTTTTAGTGGGGGGTATCTAAGTAACTCTTCAGAGACAATATTTTTTCTCAATATTATATTCTTGTTTTCTGTTTTAAAAATCAGGTATGGCAAAATATTTTAATATCTTCGGATGACTGGGACTTCTCCTTTTAATATGGCCTGAAAGAGCTATTCTTTGCAATCGCTTAAATGTCATGTTGAGGAGGGACAATTCAGTCAAAGCTTTTATCAATATGTGGAGTGCAAATTAATCTGAACAACAAGGAATCTGTGAGATATCTCCAGTCTTTCTCCCAGGACTCTGTCATTCGAGATCAAATAGTATAGAATTCTGGATAAAGGGCAAGGTCACAATTTCAAAAATCATATATGCCACTTAAGTGGACGAAATGATAACAAAATAAGAAAAAGAAGTTCAGTTATTTCTTAACTAACGCCAAACTTGGCCCATTATCGGCAAGCCAATTCTGACTCATGGAAATCCTTTAGTACAGGGTTACACTGCCCAGGAGGAGTTTTAAGGTTGTAAATCTTTACAAGGACAGTCCTCATCTTTCTCCTGTGGAGCAGCTAATGGTTAAACGTCCAAACTCTTGGCTACTAGCAGATGCTTAACCCACTGTGCCACCAGTGTTCTTTTTCTAAGCTAAATCACACTTAAATGTCAAAGGCACTGAAGGCAGTAAATTGTTTACAATTAAGAGATGCTTGGGTGTCTTTGTGATTGGCATGAAAAAGTGGAATTTGGTTTTAATTTATAAAACAAACAAGGAAGTCTAAAGGGTCGATATTGCCATTATAATTTGAAATAGGTTACGTACATTTGATCCAACTTCTCTGAGACTACTTAGAGCCTGGAGAAAAATCACAATGAGATCAGATTCTGTCTGTATTGAGACATGAAGAATCTGGAGCCTCCAAGGAATCCCTTCCTCTCGGGGACTCCTCTTCTGAATTCCATGCAAGTTCCTGAAGAACCTATTCCCATAACCGATCTTCTACAAGTACCAACCCTGACGACTCAAGCCTGAGTTGGAGCTCCAACCCAACTCTGCTCCAAAGAAAGGAAATATATGCCTTATATTCAGTTCTGACTTATAAAAACCCTATACAGGAAGGCAGCCCTCTCTCACATGGTGTCCAAGGCTGTAAATCTATATGGACGTGTACTGACACAGATTCTTACCACTAGACTTAAAGGCAACATCGTGGTGGATGGAGAAGAGACTGAAACAGTCAACAACTTCCTCTTACTTGGATTCACAATTAACACCCTGTGTATCAGCAGGAAAGAAATAAGGAGACAGATTTCACTGGGAAAGTCCACAGTTAGAAACCTATCCAAATTATTGATCAGTTTGAGGACTATGGTGCATCTGATTTAGGCTATGGTCTTTCTAATCACCTGCTATGCATCTTACAGATGGACAATGAATAAGGATGACAGAAGAAGAATTGATGTCTTTGAGCTGTGGTGTTGGAGAAGAGCACTAAACATCCCATGGATGCCAAGAGAACAAACTGATATGTCTTGGAGAGGGTGCAGCTGGAGTGCTCTTTGGAGGCAAGAATAATGATATTTTAGGCATGTTGCTAAAAGGGACTATTCCTTGGGAAGGGACACGATTTTTGGAAGGGTGGAGGGTTAGCAAAGGAGAGGAAGACACTCAACAAGGTGGATTGACACAGAGATTGCCAAACAGGTTCTTGTGTGTCAGGAAGTGTGAGGATGGCACAGCATAAGATGGGGTCCATATCTGTTGTTCATAGGATTGCTATGTGTTGTACTCAACTCGATGATACCTAACAAAAACAACAACTGACACTGAAAAGCTGGAAAACTTGAACTACCAACCTTTTAGTTAGCAGCTGAGTTATTCAACCACTGTCTTATACTAGACAATGGATGTTGTTGTTGTTGTTGTTATTAGTTGCCATGGAGTTGGTTCTGGGTCACAGTGACCCTATGCACAGCAGAAAGAAGCACAGGCCAACCCTGTGGGATCCGCATAACCTTTGCTATATTTGACCGTTCTTGGAGCCTTGTGGCAAACTAGCCATCTCCTTGAGTTTCCTCTTTGTCATTGATGCTGTCCTTAACCGAACACGAGTCTCTTCTCCAGGAAGTAGTCCTTCTTAAAATCATGCTCAGAGCACATGAGATAAAGTCTTGACATCTTCACTTCAGGGAGTATTCCGGATGTACTTCTTCCAAAAAAGATCAGTTTATTTGTGATTTTTTGTTGTTGTTGTTGTTGTTGTGTACCATCGAGTTGGAGCTGACGCATAGCTCTGGTGAATTTTCAGAGAATTTTCAGAGGCAGTTAATTGCCCTGGAGGAGATTGCCCATCCTTCTCCCACTGAGCAGTTGGTGGATTTGAATCACATGCTTTTGGAACTGCAGCACAGCTTCTTGCCACTAGGCCACCAGAGCCAATATTATTTGCAAACATTATAATTCAAGCACATCAATTGTTCTTCAGTCTTCCATATTCATTGTCCAACTTTCGCTTGCATAGAAGTCAATGAAAAGTATCATGGCGTGGGTCAAGTGTATTATTTAGTCTTCAAAGTGACAGCCTTGCTTTTTAACACATTCAAGTCTTTTGTAGCAAATTGTCAAATATAATATGCTGTTTGATTTCATCCTTAATATTTCCATGCATATTAATTGTAGAGCCAAACAAAATTAAACTCTTCTCTCTGTACATCATTATGTTGCTTACTGGTTGTGAAAATATGTTTTCTTTCTGATGAAGTATAATCCACACTGGAGATTATAGTCTTTGATCTTTATCAGTTAGTGCTTCAAGTCTTCTTTCTTTCTTGCAAGCTAGGTTGCATTATCTACATATTGTAGATTGCTACTTAGGCTTCCTCCAATCCTGATACCATGATCTTTTGCATATAGTCAGGTTCCTGGTATTATTTGCTCAGCATACAGACTTAATAAAAAATGGTGGAAGTTTACTCACCTCTCCCAATTTTAAAGCAAGTTGCATACCCTTGCTCTGTTTGAACAACTGCCTCTCGGTTGTGCATAGATTGCATGTGAGCACAATTAACTGTTCTAGAATTTTCATTTTTCACAATGTTACCTGTAATTTGTTCTAATACACACAAGAGAATGCCCTTGTATTGTCAATAAAACAGCCATTCCTTTTTTTAGCCAATATCCATCTGACAGAAGCATTGATCTGTCTTGTTCCACAGCCTCTTTGAAACCCAACTTGATTTCTGGCAGGATAGACAAAATAAAAGCAACAAAAACAAATCAACTGCCAGCAAGTGGATTGTGACTCAGATAAGAACCCTAAATTGAAGATGTAGCTCAACCTTTGACCACTAGAGGTCTCCTCGAAAGCAATGACCCGTATAACCCGGTTTATCCTCTTTCAAACCAGTAGACTTGTTGCTCTAAGACTTGGCGAGCCCGCTCCGCTGGAGGCCGCCTTATTAATAACGCCACCCATCCACCTCCCCATGATGGCGCCAGGCTTGGGGGAGGAGGGAACCAGGCTAACCCTTGGATAGCGCTGGCTTTTTAGTCCACTAATGAGTCTGCAGATTCCGAGAGTGCCCTTTCTTAAAGTCCCTAACCCAAGGTCCCCAGGTGGGCAGTGCAGAAACCCCACAGACTTTCACCCAGCGCTGGGGTAGCGAGGCCTCAGTATGCAGAATCATATGTCCTCGAGTCCACCCACAGACCCGGACTCCCTTCCTGAGTTTCTCCTCCACTCATTCCCCTTCACCCCCCTGCCCTCCTCATCCTCGTTTTCCATCCAGATCACCTAAATGGCCCGATCTAAATCGGTGGAAGGAAGATCTGGGGACCATACACTGCCCCTATCCTGATCCATGTAGTATTTCCTGGGGGGTGGCGGGGATAGCAGTTTCTAGTTGGGGGGAAGGGGTTAAGAGACGGATAGTGTTAGGGAGAGCAAGCAAGGAAGGAGCCAGGTTGAATTCCCAGTCTTTAACAGGCAATTCGCTCACCAATGAAAGAAAGCTGCAGTGGCAGATTCGAGCCACATGCGGTAGTGTGTAGCAATTAGTAGATAAAATGCTGACTAAAGTGCTAAAACATGAAGTATTATTGTAGCCAAGGTCAAAAATGCTTCAGTTGTCTTTTGCAATTTGGGGAGAGAGTAGGGGGAGGCCTGAGGGTGCGCAGAGAGAGGTTTGCATTTTTTTAAATGGTCGCCCTCTTTCTCCCAAACTGGACTTTAAACAAAATGAATTTATTTCTTTCTTTTTTATGAGCCTGTTTATTATAGCCCAAGCTGCCTAATTATGTCACTGCTGGGTTTTGCCACTAACTTAATCCGCCTGATCCTTTATGAAACGATTCACAGACACTGAATAATACGTCTCCTGCCTCCCCCCCCCCCAACCCCTTGAGGGGTGAGGATGAGTTTGGACATTTTTACCTCTTAAATAAACCAGATAGCTTTAAAACAGAGCATTAGCAGGGGTTTTGGCTAGCAAAGCAGTAGGAATATACATGTATGAGCATGGATCCTATGTACAGGAAAGAGCCCAGAAATAGTGGGTCATATAAACATAACTGCTCCCCCCTCAACTCCTCTTTATACATAGCAAGTCTCAGCTATCAGCTTTTTTAAATAGATAAATAAAGCAGTTGCTTTCATGATTATAACTGTCCTGAATGGATTGTCTCCTTACAACATTCAATCTGTTTATGAGTATTTACTTTACATTAGCCTAGGGACCCTGCTCTGCAGGAGTTTGCCTCGATTCCCCTGGGTGTCTGTGTCTCAAGTCTTACATCTGCTCTGTGATTGATGGAGCCTTGAATCTACGTTATTACTCTCTCACAAGCAGAAATCAAACAGGCTATTAACTACATTACTTCAAAGAACTGTTTCAATACAATCTCCTTATCTTAATTGAAACTTTCTTTGTATAGATATTTGCTACACAGATAATTTACAGGTACCTACCAAGCATCACATTAAAGAAGAGGTAAAATAGAGGTGGGTTTTTTTTTTAATACACACCATTGTGATCTGTAATTTTAAAAGCCATTCACAGTATTTGACTGGAGGTTTGATTTATTAGGTTTATTATGGTCATAAGGGTAGTGATGGTAATGTCAAAAGAAAGAGAAGATATCCCTGTGCTTTAGTTTTGAAATCTGATTGCAAGACTGCAGATATTTCGAAATATCCAGACCTAGATCCCTGCAATTGTTAACATCTAAAAAAAACCTTATCGAGGAATTTATAAGGAGAGAGATTACGTACGCAGCACGACGCCTAGTTCAATGCCTACCTAGAAGAGACATAGAAACCAGCTTTCTAATTAGATGAAGTCCCTTATAGACACTAAAAGACTTATGGCACTGAAGATAACAGAAGTTGCTTAGAAGCTTATAAAGAGCTGTATATTTTTTTAAAAGAGATATTTAATATACAATCGAGGGATACCCTTAGGCGTTCTGTTGAGGTTTCCTGCATAAATGTTGCTGCATTGGTCATACAGGAAACTGACTCAGAGTTGATCTCAAATGTGATCTTGTCAAAATATTGCAACTTAAGTTTTTAAATATAAGATTTCTTGAACTGCATGTATGTATTTACGCAAACAGGGCAGAGACTAACAGCCTAAGGGATCACTGGTTTTTAAAAATATGTTAAAATGCCCTTCAGTCAAATCCATTCATATGTAAAAAAATGGAACAAAATGGGCTATTCTAATCAAATATCTGCAGTATGCATCATAAAGTTAAAGAGAGAGAGCAAGAGCTGTAATTTCTCTTTGTAACCTATGTTTATAAAATAGGGAGATCAGATGAAATTTCAAGGAAGATAATTAAAGAGTGATGTGCAAGTCATAATTTGACTAATGCAAAAAATGGAAGACTGCGAATTGTCACATTGTCTTCCTCTATGGTGCAGAGTTGTGATATTACTTTAAATTATTAAAATAGTTTTCCACATCTTTCACAATACCGGCTCTTTGGCAAGGGCTTTTTATTACTTATTGTAATTGGAAGATCTGCCATTTTCTTTCGTTTATCTCTGTGTGTATAGAAACGAGATAGATCTTGCTTTTTATTACTTCCCCATGTTCTGAATCAAAAATGTGGTTTAGATAATGTTTAAGTGCCCTAATTCTTACTGCAGCGGACGCAGACGTTATGAAAAGGCATAAAAATACACACAGAGGGTCTTTCCACCTCAAGTCCCTGAATATGAAGCATTTGTGCACTGCCGGGTGTATTAACTTCAGCCATGTGAATATAATTTTCATTAAAGTAATCCTGTTTCAACTAGATGCTGTGACTAGAGGTGAAACGTTGCGAAAGCGTTAAAAATAGCTTACTAGTAATTTCAACATCCTGTAATTTTATCACAGATCAAGTTTCAACTGTCATACTATACAGACCTTATTCCCCATATATTACATGTTTACTTTTTTAGCATGCCAGACCCACTTTGGAAAGATTGGTGCCAATATAATAAAACCCGGGGGGGTGAGGTGGGGGGAGTGCTGGAAGAAGTGGGAGGAGAGCGGCGAAGGGGGTGGGGGAGCGTGGGGGAAAGCGAGTACACCATTTTACATCAACACTGCGAAAATGCAATCTAGCCTGGCGGAGGACCGGCAGCTGGGTCGGAGCGAGAGAGGGCTTTGCAGTCTCTGCCTGTTCCTTGTTCTGTCGCTCTTAAGTTTCTCTGTGTTTGCATAATAGCCGTGCATGCAAACCTCGCAATGCTCCAGGGCTCCAGAACAATAAATATACACATTTAAAGCCTTTATTGTCTTACGGTTCATGCCCCCGGTTTTCAACAGCTTAATTTCTGGTTGTATTTAACTAGTTTGCAAATGGATTTTCCCCCCAGTTTCAAACTATTATTGAGGAAGCTCCCCTCCCTTCCCCCCCCTTTTTTTTTGGCAGGGGAGGGGTTGGGGGTGGGGTAAGAGTCGGTATATTATTCCTGTAGCGCTGGGTTATATAAACACATTATCATTTGAGAGCGCCCTTGGCGTCCATCAGCATTGTAAACACGTACTAGTGTATATACTTCAAAATTAAAGAATGCACACTCAGAACCGGGAGCCTGAATTCATATTCCGAGCAGACCCGCTGCTCGCATTTATTGATTTATCATGCATCGTTTATTGTTCCAGTCCCTAAATGCAGTCGCTGTCCGTTCAATATTATTTGCAAAATCCTGAGATGTGTGTGCACTGCTCACTTGTCTTTCTGTTCTTTCTTTCTTTCTTTCTTTTTTTGGCTGAGTATTTTTTAAGCGAACAAATGCATTAATATTTATATGTTTATATAATCGATAACCCACTTTTCCCTTCCATGTAAATAGGCATCAAAAGATAATTTAACAGATTAGTTCTCGAAAACATGGCAGTGAGGAAGCGTAATTTAACTATCAAACAAATCTACATGTCTAATAACAGCAAATCTGCTAAGGAGCATTAGAAAGAGGAGCAGCGCCCCGGAATCTCTGCAGGAAATGTTCTTTATATTAGACATATACAAGCAGGTCCTGTCAGATGCACAGAGGAGTTCGCCAGCCCTAGGCGCCTCCAAAAATCTCATTAGGTGGTACTGCTCGGCTGGGGCAACTGGGAAGAGAGATAAAGCATTATCACATAGTTTTAGAGTGAATTTTATTTTTAGAAATCTTCCTATGTATTTTTTGCCTTGATCCATCCGCTTCCCGCCGAGATCGGACGTAGCCTTTCTTCCGATTATGAATTTGATCAACCTACATTTCTCAGGAATCCCACACTGTTTTGACAGGAGTTGAAAATTTAGTCGTCAGAGAAATATTAGAACATATTTTTAATCATTTTGGTGCCGGAGGAAAGGCAAGAGCTCAGTTTTATATTGAGACATTACGCCAGCTGAGGGCAGAGAATGTTTTTCCCTGCCAGGACCTGATGCAATCCATTCAAGCCAACAAGTTTGGAGAGAATGTTGAGTTCAATCAATTCAGAACGTCGAGATGGAGCCCAACTCACTCCAGGTATTTCGCTCTCCTCCGCTCCTCCGATCCCGGCACCCCCCGGCACCCCCCATCCCCCCAGCTCACCCACACCTCTACACCCACCCACACCCCCCACAAACTTTTCACCAAACTTTTACCCTCTGCATCTCCCCAAATCATTTTTATTGTGTTTTTTGATTTTTAAATCTCTGCACTGATCATACATACATAATGTAATTTTACCGCCTCAAATGAAGAGATGGGGAGGGGTGGCGGTGGGGGGCCCACAAGATTTTTTTTAAAGGGAGGCAAAATAATTTGTGGGCTATATTATTTTTCCACCCAGCGTTATATCTTTTGGCTCGTCTGTATGAAGAGTGTAGATGTCTGTGTGTAAGTGTGTCTGGGAATAGATGTATGTGCTCTAATGGCTACATTATTTATTTGGTGCCTTTTTTTCCCCCTGCAGTGGGTCGGCTCACCGTGTGGCTTGCACGGACCTTACATTTTCTACAAGGCTTTTCAATTCCACCTTGAAGGCAAACCAAGAATTTTGTCCCTTGGCGACTTTTTCTTTGTAAGATGTACGCCAAAGGATCCGATTTGCATAGCGGAGCTCCAGCTGTTGTGGGAAGAGAGGACCAGCCGGCAACTTTTATCCAGCTCTAAACTTTATTTCCTCCCAGAAGACACTCCCCAGGGCAGAAATAGCGACCATGGCGAGGTGGTAAACCTATCTCTCCCTCTCTTCTTTCTTTATTATCCCCCCGCACCCCCCCCCTCCGCCCCAGTAATGCTTATTACAGGGCAAGCTTGAAAATACTGTATTCACTTCTGCAGGCGAGCAAGATCGACTCCTTTTTTAAAGGGGTAGCGCCGCTAGCTGGGGCTCGAGTATTTTGCCATTGTCAGAGTTTGGCTGTCAGCTTTACAAAGAGGATCCAACTGCTGATCTTAGTCAAGATCAAATAACTTGTTCGAGAAGGGTTTTGTTCGAGAGTGAGTGAGTGAGTGTGTGTGTGTGTGTGTGTGCAAGATCGTTCACTCTCCTGCTGCTTGAACATCATAGGCTTTTTTTAAAAAAAATATTTTTTTTGTCTTTTGAAAAATTACCTTCGTGGCTGGCTCGGTGGAGGTGGGGTGGGTTTCTTTCGGTGGGTTTCGATATTGTTCACTTTTTTTTTTAAAGTATTTGATATGTTTAAGAGGGCGGAAATTACGAAATGGAGGCAGAGTGAGATCAAAAGCTATTGAGTTGGCAAAGACGTGTTGAATAAAGTGATAAATGACAGGTACTGGAATAATACATTCAAATAACTTGCAGATCTGCCCGGGCGGATTTCAAAGCGGTCGTGTAACCGGCACAAACACGTTAAGCATTAACAACTATCTCTCGCCCCCCTCCTCCCTTCCCCCCCCACCCCGCCCGTACAAGCCATTTGATGTTCTATTTGCAATGACTCCACGCAAAGTGGACGCCTTCCAGCACGATATTTGGGGGTGTGTGGGACGGGGCGGGGGCGGGGAGGGGAGAGGGGTGTGTGTTCGCCCCCGGGCCGGCAGGTCCAGCGATTTCCGAACCCAGACGGCGCTCCGGGGCGGGTGGGGAGGGACCCAGCCTCCCCGGCACGTTTCTGGGCGGCCGCGGGGGCGCTCGCTGCGCTCCCGGGAGGACACCCGAGGTGAGCCCGCTGTCACCGGGCGCCAGGGCGGCCGCTCCCTCCGGCTCTGTCATTTCATTTGTGACCGCAGTTCTGCGGGCTCCCCTCGTCAGCTGACCGACCTCAGCGCCGCGGTACCTACCGGGGAACTATTTTGGGGGCGCTTGTGCCCCCAGCGCGGCGGGGAAGGAGGGCGCCCAGCTGCCTGGCAGGGCTTTGTGTGGCCAAAACGAGAGCAGGGTAATCAAACTGAGACTTTTGAGGGCTGCTAGCTTTGGGTCAGGCTCTCGAGCTTTCGAGGTAGGTGTAAGGAGCTTTTTGTTGTTGTTGAATGAATGTTTCTCCCTGGAACTCATGACTGGTCTCTGAACTGCCAGTCCTTGCCGAATTCTTGGGTCTGATGGAGTTGATTGTACTTTTGGCATCGCCAGTCCACTCCCTCTCCCCGGGATCGAATTACCCATCAGTGGTCTATGCCGGTTAATTACTGGAGTTCGTCAAAACGTACGCCCTCGAATCTGCCTCTTCGGAATAAGCCCCACCCTCCTCCCCGAAAAGCTACCCCCTCCCGCCCGCCCTCACTCCCCGATCTGCAGCCACCACCACCCCTCCCGCTTCCCTCCCCCTTCCCTCTCCCCTTCTCTCTCCCCTTCTCTCCGATCAGCTTTGGGTCTTAAACGTTCCTATTTCCTGACATCCGCCCGTAATTTTACAAAGGTGTTGTTTGGAAATACTGTGCACAATCCTGCAACCAACCAACAGGTTGAGCTCTTTCCCCTCCCGAGGTCTCGCTCGGCCCCCCTCCCCCGACCCAACTTTCCTGCGCAGCTGTCTTCCTCCCCCTCCCCCTCCCCCTCCTGATTTCTTATTATTTGCTTTTCAAATTTATTACTTCAACATGGCCTGTGATCTGGAAAAGGGAAGGATTAAATATCCAAAAAAGAGCCAGTGCCTAATGGACTTCTGACTAAAACCCAGGAGGAAATTATTCAGTGTTTTATGGGATATTTTGTGATCACTTTTTTCGGGGCGTAGGGGTTGAAATTGGAATATAAAGACCCCGAGTTGACCCCACTGGACCAGTTTTAATTTCTTGTGTTATTAAATAGTGGATTCTGATTTAAGACTAAAAGCTGTATTAGTTGAAGATTGTATCTGCTAGAACTGCTGGTAGTAGATAGATATATTTTTAAACAGAGGTTTAAACACAGTGTTCATTATGGGGAATTGAAAGCGAACCATTGTAATGAGCAGTTCATTTCGTCACTGCTATATGAGCCATACCTGAGAAAATTAATCTTGCCATTTAAAAGTAAACTCTAGGGGGGTTGCGGAGGGAGATGGCTCTATTTATAATCCTCAGCTGCATATACATCGTCTAATATTCTGCATGATTTGTTTTTTAATGCTAACGGCTGGTAATTAGCGGTATGATTATACTTGTATATTTCATTAGGACTTTGGCTGATGTCATTGTGAATTATTCAGCCATATTAAAACAATTTTCAATTGAGATAATGACACGCCTCAAAATTATGCAAATACAGGCTGCATTGTGCAAAATAATTATGACAAATGTAAAGCAGGTAGAAAGTTTCCCAATGCAGAGCGGTTTTCCACCCTGGTGACGTCATTTCCCCCCTGGCCTAAGTTAGTCATTCATTAGCCGAATAGCAGCGGCAGTCTCTTCTAGAGAGACTGCAGAAACCAGCATTTACAGTCGGCACCTAGAGGGGGCAACAGGGCCCTCTGATTAAGAAATCTGCTTTGTTTTCACTTACTCCATTAACTTGTTTATATACAATGAGATTATTTTTATTATTGATCTGAAATAGTTTTGAATGATGTATTTGTCCTTGTAAATGCAAGAGAAGGATTCCTTGGCGATAGGCACTGTTTCTTGGAGAAAATGTTCAGCACATTTAATCAGCCAGTACAGTTTATTTTAAGTAACCAAATGGAGGTTAATAATTTCTTGATTGAGCTGACATCAGCATCCATTTCAAAAGGACAGCCAGGACTTTGAATGCTTTTTTAGTGGAAGAGAATCATTCTATCTTTTGATTTCTTGGAATGTAAAGATGTCAATTCTAAAAGAAGGAAATTGATAATTTATTGAGATTAGAAATTGCATCTCTGTGGTTTTAAAAGGCTTTTAAAAAAAAAATAAAAAGAAAAGAAAAATTGAAATATTTTTCTCATTGTCCTTTGCAGTAATCTTATAAGCCCAGGCCAGACAGGATTTCATATCCCCATTTTACAGATGGGGATACAAGTCTGCAGAGGTGATGTCATTGTCAGAGGTCACCTACTAGGCAAGGACCAAAGTCACTATAAGCTTAAGTTTAGAATGTTGGTGTGTTTTTTTTTCTGTGTGTGTGTTATTCCATTGAACCTCTCTCTTAAAACCAGAGTCTGAATGGAACATAGTATATTCTAGAAGCATGTTAAAAAATAAGCATTTTAGAACTGTGCCTAGCTAGTCAGGTCTGCCAAAGGTCATCAGATATTTAGGGAACTGAACTATTTTTATTTTATAAAGTTCAGCTATTTATAGTCAGTTAATTA
>NW_006399824.1:14088311-14118710 GCF_000299155.1 Elephantulus edwardii | reverse complement strand
ATATATATATATACTTCAGAGCTGGTAGAGAAGGTTGATGGTACACATTCCAGAGTCATCATTTGAGTTTGCAACATAGCAGTTCCTTGACCTTGAATCTGAATCACTTCGAGCCTCAGTTCCTTAACTACAAAATGGGAACTCTAGCAAGGCTGACTGTGGGTTGTTGTGAAGTTCAAGAGATGCTGTAACACGAAAGTGCTATATAAACTTAACAAACCCCCCCCCCAAATCCCTCATTATTGCCCTTGAGTTAGTTCCAACTTGTAGGGGCCCCCACAGGATAAAGTAAAACTAGTCCCGTGGGGTTTCCAAGACTGTGGCCCTTTACAAAAGCAGGCTGCCACATCTTTCTCCTAAAAATCATCTGATGGGATTGAACCACCAACTTTTCCGTTATCAGCCTAGTGCTTAAATCACCGTGCCACCAGGGTGCTGATAAACTTTCAACTGCTTACATAAATAAAATAGAAAAGACTTACGATTATAGTGTGCTTTGTTCTAGGATGTCTTAATTTTATAAACAATGACAGAACATAATAACTTTTATGTCTGTGTGGAGGTTAGTAAGCCTAATCAAGATACTGGTTTAAATTACCATGAAAGTGAATAGACAAGCCATGTGCACGGAGTTAAGTGTCTTCAGTACTGTAATTGCCCACAATTGCCACATTCAGCTAGTAGCTCTTCAGAGGAGGAAAATGGCAAAGTAGGTAGGTAATTGGTTCTGTTACTGGGTAACTTCTGATGACAGTCTATTTTAAATTGCCAAGTGCTTAATTTATTGGCAGTATTGTTATGTGCCGTCAAGTCGCAGTATACCCTCTTAAAATAGGTAGATGTGTTAGTTCACATTTCAGTGGGAATCAGCCAGGAGCTGGGTTCTACACTAAGGTTAGCAACAGTAAATAGAGTGAAGGTAATGGAGCTCGGGGTCAAGGTCAAGTATAGTTGGGGTGTCAGTGACTCTACCTAGGATTTCTAAAAGTGTTTTGGTGATTACCAGTGACTTATAGACATTTGTTCAAGTTGAAGATTTCAGAGTAATCATTGCAGTCAAATCAATTAGAATCCCTGGAGGTAGCACCCAGGATTCTGCATTTTAAAGTCTTGTACAAGCTGTGATTTTAGTCCAGTCCTTGAATCACTGTGCCTCATTTTTTTATCTGTAAAAATGGAAGCTTGGTATCTACTTCATGAGAATTTTTTGATCTTTAAATTAGTTCATGCAGAAGGTCAAGGACTACTGCCTTAAATATGAATTGAAGCTCAACATCAAGAAAATAAAGATTCTCACCACTGAGCCAATTGGCAGCAGCATGATAGACACTGAAGAGATTGTTAACAGCTTCAGTTTGCGTGCCTCCACAGTTAACACTCTTGGTACCAGCAGCCAGGAAATCAGGAGACGAATTGTATTGGGAAAGTGCGCTGTCCGGGACCTCTCCAGAGTACTGAAGAGCAACTATGTCAGTCTGGAGACTAAGGTGTGCCTGATCCAGGCCATAGTCTTTGCAACTACTTGCTATACCTAAGAAACCTGTACAGTGAGTAGGGATGAAAGGAGAATTGATGTCTTTGAGCTGTGGTGCTGGAGAAGAGTACTGAATATTCCATGGACTGCTAGGAGAAGAAACAGGATTGTCCTAGAGAGGGTGAAACCAGGCTCCTCCTTGGAGGCAAGATTCTGAAGCTTTGTCTGACATACTTTAGACATGTTATAAAGAGTGACCAGTCCCTGGAGATGAACATAATGCTTGGGAGGGTGGAGGGACAGTGTAAGAGAGGAAGACCTTTGATGAGATGGACTGATTCAGTGACTGGGGTAGGTGTGTCAGAGACAATAAATAAGGTTGGCACATTAGAGAGAAGGGTTCAAAGCTGTTGTTGTACATAGGGTCGCTATGAGTCACAAATGACTCAACAGCACGTAATAACAACATGTGAAATACAGTTGAGGTTAACACATATGAAGAATTATTTTAATAATGGCTGACTCCTGTTAATCTCAGAGAGCTCTGTTGGTCCAGGGGGATAGGAAGTTGCACTGCCAACCAAAGGCAGGTGGTTTGAACCCACTAGCTGCACTGTAGGAGGAAGATAATTTCCTCCCATGCAATTTATAACCTCTAAAAAGTCTGTGGGAGAGTAAACTATCAGTTGGTTCCAATTTGATGGCAATAAATTAAAACACTGTTAAGATCCTAAATATTCATATTCTCACTGGACTTTGAGGCCATCATCATGGACCTTCCTCAAGCTTTCCTCTGAGAAAGGCTGGCACCTAATTTAGCTTGAGAGAACACATCAAGGTCTTCCCAGAATAGGCTTTCATCCATATGCTGGGTTTGGCTGTGTTGCTGAAATAAGAGGCTTTTTGAGAATTTTAATTTAACAGCTTACCTACACGGTCAACTGGAATGGCAGGATTTTTTTGAAGATTGCCTGATCTTATCGTGTAGAGTTTGCTAGTACCGCATAGTATCAAAGAGACAGCGTATTGGCATTGTTCGCTCTCTGGATCTATGAGGTGATTTTTTTTTTCTTTTAGAAACACTGCAGAGATGACTTAGTTAAACTAAACTAAACCTCAGTTTCTTCATCTGTAAATTGGATCTACTGATCTTTACCATGCAGGATTACTGAGAAAATGAGAAGTAATAACAAAAAGAGCTTGGCAGCTATCTGCAAGAGCTCAAGGAGTGATGGATGCAATTGCAATGTCTATTACTTAGTTTCTTAATCAGCTTAAGCTAAGAGAGGTGAAATCTTTTCTTTCTGCTTTGCAGGCCCTTTAGAAGTAGGGTCAGAATTAAAGAACTGGATAAGAGAATTTATAAGACTTCCATAGGGGTCTGCAGATTAGGTCCTAAGGGCACAATCTGACCCACCTGGCCACCTTTTTTGGTAAATAATTTTTTATTGAACTGTAGCCACATTCATTTACATAATTGTTTGGGGCTGGTGTCATGCTACAGCAGTGGTGTTGAGAAATTGCAACAGACTGTAATGGCCTGTAAAGCTGAAAATATTTACTGTCTGGCACTTTACAGTGTGCCTTCTGCCCTGGGGGGCTGAACTAAAAGAAGGTATGTCATTGTGTACCTGTTTCTCCTTCTTATGTGGAGTTGAGGCAAGATTTAGGAATGTAAGAAATAATTTAACCCTAACATTCTGCCCCTAACATGTGTATGAATCTCTGTTTTAGTGTGATGTCTAGGATGTCAAAATTCAAGGAATGATAGATACATGAAATATTTTGTATGGATGAGTCACACTTCAGCCAACATTCCTATTACTCTGTTCATTGCAATTGAGTTGGAACCAACTCATAGCTGACCCACCAGTGTCAGAATCTGTAAATTGTACATGAAGAGACTGCAAGGACCAGACAAATGGTAGATTTGCCTGTGGGTTGGCAGCACAGCTCTACCCACTAGGCCATCAGAGCAACATTGATGTGCTCTATCTTGATTTAGTGGAGATCTACTTTACTGCATGTTGATCTAGCATTCTGCAGAGTTCAGGGGAGAATGCAAAGTGGTCTGTCATGTGGCCTTTTTTCCTAAGAAGCTTAGCACTCTTCATAGAGATTTGAGACCAACTTACGTTAAATACATGTGAAAATATTGTAAGACATTGTCTAAATTCAGTAAATTGTGCTGACAAGAAATGTAATATGTGATAAAAGGAAGACTCTCATCAGCATTTTTTTTAAAGAGAATTTCTTCTGTTCTACACTTTTGTTTGAAGGCCTGCTGTGTGCTGGGCAGTGGGATATAGAGATGACAGAAAATGACTCCCACCTTCAAAAAGTTTATGGTCCATCTATCTCCCTAAACAAATGTTGGGAATTATTCAGAAAAGGTGTTAGATTCTTTCTGCCTGTGTCCCTTAATTAAAGATGAGAATAACTCAAGTTGCTATTTATTTGTAGCCTTTTGTGATCTTTCTGGGGATTGAAAAATACTGTCTTCATCTTTGAATGTTCATTCACTTGACACCGGGTTATGGAGCACCAGATGAGTGCTAGGGCCTGTTCTAGGCACTGGGGATACAGCAGTGAAAGAGGCAGTAAAAGACATCTGCCCTCGTGGAGCTTACAGTGCTGGGCTTGTTTACCCTCTACGTTCTTGGCACACTGTATCTTGTATAAGAGTTATTTCTCTTCCTTTACCTTATCAACCGTTCTTCTCCAAGACAATACTTCCCAACAGACATGTTATCGTTGTTGGTATAGATCATTGAGTCAGAACCAACCCATAGCTGATCTTCCAGGAGACAGTAAATCACATTCAAGGAGATTGCCCATCTTTGTCCCGGGGAGCAGCTGATAGATTCAAACTGCATGCCTTTGGGTTGGTAGCACAACCCCTTACCACTAAACCATCAGAAACTCACTTCACAGTAATGCTAGGGGCAGGGAAGTATGCTTTATTCATACCTGTATTCCTCACTATATTGTGCTATATCTAGGAAGATTTTATTGAATGAATGAGTTGGAGTAATACAAATTCTTATGTTCTGTGCTGTTCATTAAATCCTGTATGAATGAGTGACTTAATTGAAATTCTTTTTGGGGATCTGGTGGCTTAGTCCAGAGGGAGTTGTATGGCTAACCCAGTGGCCTTACCTCTCTGAAGGTTCAAATCCACTAGATGTCCCAAAGATAAAGATGGGCTATCTCTCCTCTTGTGCCTTGGAAACCCAATAGAGGAAACCCAATGAGTTGGTTCCATCTTGATGACAATGCTGAGATCTACATCTATAAACTTGACCCAGTTTCCTTCTGGCAGAGAGTCCATGATTCATTGTTCACTTGTGGACCAGACCCATCAACCCATCTCAGGTTTTGTTCTCCTGTATAATCTATTGTCATTTGGCACTGTAGAATATAAGAATGTGTAAAGGGCAGTATTTAGGGACACTCATCAAAGGAAGACCTTAAAAGAAGACATGATGCCTTTTAGCTGTGGCGTTGGAGAAAAGTACTGAATATCCTATGGACTGCCAAAAGAATAAGCACAGAGTCTTGGAGAAGGTGTAGCCAGAGTGCTCCTTAAAGATAAAGATGGCAAATGTTTAACTCACCTACTTTGGCATGTTGCTAGAAGAGGCCATTCCTTGGAGAGGGACATTATGCTTAGAAAAGCGGAGGGATGGTGAAAAAGAGAAAGACGTTCCACCAAGTGGATTGACATGATAACTGAAGCAGTGTGTTCGAGTGTAGTGAAGATGGCATAGGATAGGACAGGGTTCAGATCTGTTGTTCGTAGGGTCGCTATGATTCATACTTGATGGCACCTAACATCAACATCAAAGGAATCATCATCACTTTGGGTGTGTTTCCGATATCCAGCCCATATAAAGTCAGGACCGTAGGCTGGGAACCAGTAAAAAGACTGGACTTAGGGAAGAAGAGATACTCTTATCTGAGTGGTCATTGACAGTTCATGCAAACCAGCATGTTTGTTCAGACTTGATGGTCTTAACGAGGCCGCGTAGTTGATAGCAAGTCAAAATTGCAAGCAATTAAAACCTTTCTTGACATTTAGACTGTCAGGCACATACTAAGGAAATGTTATTTTTATGAAGTACAAGAGTCCACACATGTAAATACTTCGTTATTAATTATTAATAAGACATACTGTTGTTCATAGTGGCTTCTAGTGATACATAGCTCAAGCTCATTTATCAAAGTCTAGTTTTAACCAATAACCAGAATATAATTGCTTGAATCAAATGCATTTGCTTGTCATTTCTTTGATAGCGAGGGTAGTTGGATATTTGCCATTTTCTACTCAGAAAAATATTATAGCTTATGATTTTCTGTTGGCTTGGCTTCTAAAGAAATTTAATCACTTGTTGGCTTATGGACACAATGTCTACAGAAATGTGGTTCATTGGTTCCTGCATTTCTTGAGACATTGACTCTTGACCTTTCACACCATGATGGTTCTTTTTTCAAGCTTCCTTGTGATCCTAACGGGCTTGCTGGAGATTAGAACCCTGGACTAAGCCCTCAGCCCATGGCACACAGCCTGAACTGTGAGAACCCGTACCAACAGCACTTTTCAAACATGCAAATGATGATGATTATTGAAAGGGTGCTTTAGAATCATGCTAATGGCATCAATCTCCTTCACACGCTTGCGTAAATTAATTCAGCTTTTAAAATCAGATGTACTGTTAGCGGCATTGAAGATAGATATTTGACATTTATCACACACACTAGGATGGGTGGTTAATTACATGATTTTTTGGTAGGATCTTGGTGGCTGTATAAATAAATAGGCACACAGCGGCATGTGTCTTGTGCAAATGCATATGGCCATCAAGTTCAAAGTCCTGTCTCTATCCTTATGTCGTAGAGGCCACGTGTTGCTAGTCAATCTAATGGCCCCATAAACATCTTACCCCCTACCTTTCCTTTCTCATGACTCTGAATATATTGGGCTGTGAAGCACACCCCTTCTCCCCATGGTTTTGTTCCAAGCCTTATCAGTGGCACTAAACATTAAACTCTTGTCTTTCGAGAATAATAGGCTTCGCTTTCTACACCCTCAAGCATGTTGAGCTACTGTGCAGGCTGGAAAATAAAAATGTTCTAATTGTGTCTTTTAAATAAGCATAGGAGTGAATTAATTAGACCATATTTTGTCTTTAGTTGCTTAGTTACACAATAGTATTCCTGAGCACGAGTAAGATAAATTGGCTCTTTTTGTGCGGCTTGTCCCTTAATCATAATTACTGTATTGCTTGGGAGAGTAAAGCATACATAGATGGTGAATTTTTTATTAATAATCAAAAATATGCTTATGATATATAAAGTATATGCTGCTCAACCTGTTTTATATGCTTTTATGTGGGCAGAAGTTTTATTGTGGTGGTAACATTTGCATTAGTTGCTCAAAGATGTAGTTCTGGGAAATACATAATTGAAATGTTTTTGAATTGCTTTTTCTGGCCTTTTCAATCTTATTCAGAATAATAGTGCCTCTAGTCCTGGAGCAGTCATTCTCATTTGATTTAACATCTTTCTTTGCACTGCCTGCGCAGCACCCAGTTTTAACCCTGCAGAGCCTAGATGTGTTCTGTGATTCACAGGCATCATACACTGCATGTTAGGTCTTTTGGGTCTTACTACTGGGGGCTTAGAATGGTGCCTCCGTTCTACAGCCATCACCCCCATGCCTGCCTTCGTCCTTGATATTCCACATCTCATGGGTTAAAGATCATGCGATGAGTTTGGGTTTGCCAGCTCCATGTACTTGCCATCTGAGATCTTGCAAATGAGATGCTGCTGTTGGAACATAGGTTTCCAGCCTCCTACACTCAACTCCAGCCAAGGAGGGCACCGAGAATTAGACAACTTGCTATAGTTCTTGAATGATGAGAGAGTCTAGTCTGGTTTAGCACTCAGGACACATGCTGGGTAAATGTTTGTGAAAATTGATGCTATTGTTCTGTTGTGCTAGCTGTCCTGGTGGTTACCCAGAAGATAAGTTCCTGAGTCTGTCTTTAAGTCGAATTTTGTAGGTAAATTGGAGCAGGTACATACTATTCTTATAGAGCCTTACTTGAGAGCAAGAGAAAAAGCATCAGATCTTTTCAATGACTTAAAAGTTGTACACGCAACAAGTGAAAGCGATTGTGATGTAGAATTTGTTTCCAGTAGGGGTTAATTTAGTCCTTTCCAAGTGAAGAAAAATTTGTGTGATATTAAAGGGCAACTACAAATTGACAATGAATCAGAAGTTCGTAACTTGGGACTTAGACTGTAGTTGAAAAGCAAGAAAATAATTTAACACTACTTATTAATTTTAGTACATAGTGCTTCATCTACCCGAAAGAGCTAGAGACGATGAGAGTGTAAATAACTTAAATTTACTAATTTTGTGTATTTTTTTGGAAAGAGGACTGTTTTAAAAGATGTATTTTATATACATGTAAGTATGTTTGTATAAGCAAGAGTGGCATCCACTTCCTAAACAACATGCCTCTGGAAACTCTGTCAACTTTGAGAAATGACGATAGTTATAGAACAGCTTTAGGCCTTTTATTCATAGAATTGCTCTGAGTTGTGCTCGACTCGGCGGCAATCAACAAGAACAACAGCGACATGTATAGATAAGCATACCCACCAAAAATGAACATGTGTATTTATTGTTGTTAGATACAGTTGGGTTGATTTTGACTCAGAGCAGTGCCCATGACAAGGTGGAAACGCCCCATATGGTTTTCTAGATTGTAGTCATTACAGGAGCTCATGTCTAGGTCTTTTTCCTGGGGGGTTCCTGGATGGGTTCAAACTGTAACTTTAAATTTGCTATTGATTGCTTAATCATTGTGTCATTATATATGTGTATATATTTGTGTGTATGTATATATTTTATGTGTATGTTGATGCAGTGCCTAATTTGTTGGACTGCTAATGCAAAGGAAGGTAGTTTGAATCCACCAGCCACTAGAAGATTCAAAAGGGAGAAAGATAGGCATTTTCCTCCTGTTGAGATTTATAGTGTTAGAAATCTGACGAGAGAGAGAGGAGAGGAGAGGAGAGAAGAGAAGAGAGAGATTATGTGTGTGTGTGTGTGTGTGTGCGCGCGCACGCACACACACACACGCACAAAGATACATAGACACATAATGTTTTTTTAAAAAAAATTATTTTTTGTGTGTGTGTACCATCAAATCAGATCTGACTGGTACAGGAGGAGATTGTCCCTCCTCCTTCTTCCAACAGAACATCTGATGGATTCGAACTGTGTACCTCTGCGATTGCAGTGCAGCTTTCGTGCCACAACACCACTAGAGTTCGCCAGACCCATATTCTTGTCACCTAAACCTAATGGTAAGGAATTGCTCTACCATCCCAAAATCAAGCAGTTCCACTAGTTACTCTGAGGGAGAAAGGTGGGTAGTCTCTGAGAAACTGCTTGAGGGTCGCCTATGAGCCATTTCCAACTCATTAACATGTAACAACAACAACACACACACCCCACACCCCCCACACCCCCCCAAAAAGATTTCTATGTTCATCCTTTAAGAGAGGGGTGTGTGTATAAACTTATATATACACAGTTATATGCTACTTAACATCTGTTTGAACAACATCCAATTACATGTATGTTCATAGACCTGTAAGATTTTGGCAAAGTTCAGTCAGAAATCTCAGAGAGAGAATGGGACATGGTGAAAGCAACAGCTTCTTACACACAACATGTGCATCTTCTATCTCTCGCACACAAAGGAATTGAACTTTTGTGTGTATAATAGTATGGTACATGGCATATATAACCTATAATAATTATGTCTTCATACTTTTAATCAATACCCACTTACTATAATGTACTTTTTATCTTAAAAAGTTGCTTCTTTAACTGTGTATACCTCAGCTCTTTGGAGGCAGCGTAGAATCTTCTGTATTATGCATCTTTTGGAAGCTGTAGTGTTATCACTGTTTTGCTTTATTTTGGGGAAAAGGTCATGAAGTGCATCATCATTCCCACCTGCAGCAAAACTCGTGCTAGTGATAACAGCAACGAGAGGCAGGGAAGAACTGTCGGTCTGAAAGCAAAACAAAAAAAGTGGAAAAGCAGTGATTGCTGAGGGTGGTAAGTTAGACAAGTCTTCCAACGATCACAACGATCCTCAAAACAAAAGAATAAAATGTCCATGCTGAAAAAGAATTGGCTTCAGTGAAAACTAAAGGCTAACGGAAGTTCAAGAGGAACATACATCAAGATTGACATAGATTGAGGACCACATGGAGTGGTGAATACCTTCTGGTACATTGTTGATTGTGGCTAAGGCATGAAGCTTGTTTGAGATGCTTGAAGAAAAAGGACCAAACTATGACATGGTGTTTGTATGACACCCAAATTATGTAACATCTGATTTTACAGAACATAGAAATGTTAAACAACACAGGGCTCTCTATATATACTTTTTCTCACTCTTACTGTCACACACACACACACACACACACACACACACACACCTCTGCTTCAAACAAAGTGGAACAAACCTACAAGAGAAACTTTTCATGTTATAGAGATTGTAACTCAAGTTAGCATCTAGTTCCTTGTCAGTACGCTTCCTCCAGGCTCTCTGTGGACATCAGAAGACAGAAACCATTCTGACAAAAACCTGTTTTCCCTTTGGTCCAAATACCTCTTGCCATCTTTTTTACATTAAGATCAAACCCCATTGAGTCAAAAGTAAACAAATCAAATACCATACTGGCAAATACAGATGTCATTACCTTGCCCTCAGAATTTCCTAAATGATGGACCCAAATGAAATTGCTTCTTTTTCTGTGTCTACCCAACATTAACAAATTTCCTTTTGGACATTTTGTTGTGAAATGAAGGTTTCTGACATTCGCTGAAAGTCAGATGTGGAGAAGATGATGGATATCTTCTTAGAGGACCTACCTCGTGACTAACGTGTTGGTATATCCTTTGGGAAAGAGAATTTTCTTGCTTCTGTCATCTGCACAGACACAGTTGATCTCTGGGTATTGTTGATAAAGAAGATGATCAAGAAGCCTTTTCTGTGGGTAAAGGAGAAAAAGACTCACATTTACTTTGCCAGGAACTTTAATAGACACAAGATATAAGAGAATAAAAGAGTCTTAAGACAGTGAGTTCAGCTAATTTTATTTAACAGGAACAACAAATATTGTTAAGTACCATCAAGTTGACTCATCGCAGTCCAATGACCAACTCATGGAAACCTTGTTGCTCCACATCTACCTTACTGTCTACACCATGTTCAAGTCCACTGTTGCAGTCACTGTCAGTCCATCTCATTAAGGACCTTCCTCTCTTTCCATGACCCTCCATTTTTCCCAGTATGTGTTCTTCCATTGACTGGTGCCTCCTGATAACATACACAGTATGAGATGAAGTTTTGCCCCTCTTGAGCTAAGGAACACTCTAGTTGTACTTCTTCCATTTGTTTGTTCTTTTCACGGTCCTTGGGATAGATATTCAGTAGTCTTTATCAATGCCACCATTCAAAGGCATCACATTTTTTTGCCTTCCTTATTCCGTGTCCAATGTTCACATGTTTATGAAGCAATTGAAAAATACCATTTTTGGGGTCAGGCATTCTTTAATTGCAAAACTAATGCCCAGAAAATTCTTGGCTCATAGTCAGAGCTTGAGTGACAGAAGTAGAACTCAAGTCCAATGCCACAGTCACAGGGGTCTGCCCCTTGGGGGAAGTGGCTACCCTCCAGAAATTCTGTGTACCACTGAAATGGAACTGACTCATTCATAGCTGACCCTTCAACAGGTTTTTACACAGGAGGAGATTGCCTATCTTTCTCCTGCGGAGCAGCTGGTAGATTTGAAAAATGTGCCTTTGAGATTGCAGCACGGATTTTTACCATGAGGCCACTAGAGCTCTTGAGGTTATGCTCTGTTGTTGTTGTTGTTGTTATGTGCCGTCGAGTCGCTTGCGACTCAGCGACCCTATGTACAACAGCCCTAAACTCCGCTCTGTCCTGTGCCAATCGCACTGTCTCTGACGCTCCTATCCCAATTATCCCAGTCACTGAATCAATCTACCTCATAGAGGGCCTTCCTCTCCTGTGCTGTCCCTCCACCCTCCCAAGCATGATGTCCCTCTCTAAGGACCGGTCTCTCCTCACAACATGTCCAAAGTATGTTAGACGGAGCTTTAGAATCCTTGCCTCCAAGGAGCCACCCGGTTTAACGCTTTCCAGGATGAATCTGTTTGTTTTCCTAGCAGTCCATGGTATTCTCAATACTCTTCTCCAGCACCACAGCTCAAAGGCATCAGTTCTTCTATCCTCCTTGGTCATTGTCCAACTCTCTGATGCATAACAAGTGATTGCGAAGACCATGGCCTATATAAGACGCACCTTAGTCTCCAGAGAGACACCACTGCTCTTCAGCACTTTGGAGAGGTCCCTAACAGCAGACTTTCCCATGGCAATGCGCCTTTTAATTTCCTGGCTGCTGGTGCCAAGACTGTTGACTGTGGAGCCAAGCAAGCTAAAGCTGTGTACAATCTCAACCTCTTCACCATCCATCCTGATGCTGCCAATTGGTCCAGTGGTGAGAATCTTTGTCTTCTTGACACTGAGCCTCAATCCATATTGTAGGCTGCAGTCCTTGACACTCTGAGTATTTGAATATTTCTCAGCAGTGTTCTCAGGGAGGGTCCTTCCCATTTGCACTTGTCCTGTCTTGGAGTTGCAGATGACGCCATTGAGAGTGATTACTTTTATAAGATCACTAATGAAGTGATCATTCTAATTTTAAGACACTTAACAGATGGAGCTCTGGTGGCCTAGTGTTAAGAAGCTGTGTTGCCATCTCAGAGGCATGCAGTTCGAATCCACCAGCTGATCCGCAGAAGAAAGATTGGCAGTCTCCTCCCATGCGATTAAAGTTACTCTAAAAACCCCCTGGAGGGTCATCTACGGTTCAGCACCAACTCGGTACACAACAACAAAGTCTAAGCAATTAAATAGAAACAGCCTTATAGGCAGGATCTGGACAGACCTCCTTATCTTTATTTGCACATTTTCTTTTTTCAAGCCAGGTTTGGGGACTCTGATAGAAATTTTGTATGTTTTCCTAATAAGAGCTTTTCCAAGGTCGCACTGTTGGTGATGAACATGATGGGTATTTCTGCCACCCTCAGCTATTAACGGGTGGTTTCAGAACTGTTTCTAGAATGCCTACTGTGTGTCTATCAGTCACTGCTCTCTGCACTAAGAATGCAACAGTGAACACTGTGACTATAAGGAGACAATTCTGCTCTCTCAGAGCTTATCAGCTCTCCTGTAAGAAAGAGAGAAGCAGCTTAATGAGTTTGTCCAAAATAGAAGAAAAACTCTCCCAGTCCATTTTATTCTTAAGAACCATTCACGCCTTCCTTCTTCAGGAGCGCTTTGCCTTCCTGTCACTATGTAACCAACAGCCCAGAGAAAAGTGCCTAACCATGTCTTTTCTGAAACCAGCTGCAGAAGTTTCTCTAACAGTGTTCTCTGTGACATCACAACAGTGTTTATTTGGAAGTTATTATATATGTCAGTATGCATCATCAGGAAAGGCCAATTTGCTAAGAAAGGATATAGATCTGTGCTTGGGAAAGCAGAAGACCAGCAAAATCAGGAAAACGCTTAATGGGATGGATTGACCATATTAGCCACAACAATAAACGGAAACATTCAAATAATTATAAAAATGGTATAAGACAAGGCAATCAATGTCTCCTTGTGCAGGGGTTGATTCAAAGGCATATAATAGAAATATGTGTCAGACATTTATATAGAGATTGGCCATTCTTATCCTACGGAGCAGCTGGTGCATTTGAACCACTTGCCTTGAGGATTACAGACCATATTCTTGCCTCTAGGCCACCAGCTCCCTCCCTTCTTTCTCTCTCTCTCTCTCTCTCTCCCCCCCCCCCAAGGTTTCTTTGAGTCATAGAACCTAACAACAGCAATCTAACAGAATTCATAGTCCTTCTCAAAGTTTGGTACTATTTTGGCATTTCTCTTATTTAGATGATGAAACTAAGGTTAAGTAAACTACTTAAGGTCATGTATAGGTAAGAAACAGAGTCAGGATAGAAACCAACACCTCTCTGATTTATAGTACGAGTGCTCTCCAGGGTCCCTGGAATTTAGCAGTTTATCAGTAGCTACCAATATTTGGAAAACAAACAAATTTATCCTGGAAAGGGTTAAACCGGGTGGCTCCTTGGAGGCCAGGATTCTGAGGCTCCGTCTAACTTACTTTGGACATGTTGTGAGGAGAGACCGGTCCTTGGAGAGGGACATCATGCTTGGGAGGGTGGAGGGATGGCGCAGGAGGGGAAGGCCCTCTATGAGGTGGATTGATTCAGTGACTGGGATAATTGAGATGCGAGTGTCGGAGACGGTTGTGATTGGCACAGGACAGAGCAGAGTTTAGGTCTGTTGTACATAGGGTCACTATGAGTCGCAAGCGACTCGACAGCACATAACAACAACATCAACAACAACCAATATTGGCTCTACCATTGTGTACTGGCCTGTTATCTAGTTGAAACTTTCAGAATATTAGTTTCTTTATGCTGTCATTTATTCAGAATGGTTTTGGAAAGCTTCTGGCATGCTCCCTGAAATTGTAGGCAAAGTGGCAGTTGACTGGTATGCAGGTAACAATTCCATGCACTTGGTGGCAAGGAGTTAGTTAGGCTGCCAACCGAAAAGAAAGTGGTTCAAACTCGCTAGCTTCTCCACTGAAAAAAAGGTGGGCAGTGTCCTACCATGCGCTTTACAGCCTCTGAATACCCACTGGAGGGTCACCTGGGAGTTGGCCCTGACTTTGCAGCAGTGACTTCTTGTTTGTTATGTGTACTGAAATATCGAAAGAGCCCTTTAAGCTGCACAGCCCCACACAAGGCACACAGTGCCTTTCTTTCATGTTCTTCACAGGAGAAGAGACTGAGGGCTTAGCTTGAGCACCTCCTGAGTGATTTCAGCATGAAGGCCCCAAACCAGACCCAAGAGAGATAGGTGAGAAAACAGATGATTGGCCAAGCTGTCCCCGAGAAATAGATTCTTTTGTGATGGGACAATAGTGATGAAAGGGAAGTTCAGGTACCAAAGAGGTTCCTGATCTAGTCTAGAATGTGGAAGGAGGCATTTGGAGACAACTACTTGAACTGATGTCTAAAGGGACTCTTGGGTGAAGATTGGGAAGGAGTTTATAGCCAAGCCTTGGAGGTGAAAGTGACATCACAACAGAATGATTTCTGAGCTAAGCCTAGCCCTGTGAATCCAGTAAACGAGTTGTCAGAGATATGATGCCCATTAGAGATACCCATTATCCAAAACTTCACCCAGACACTTAGATAACACTTCAGAATGGAATTGCTCTGCTTGGCTGTTAGAGCTGGTCTGTATCGGGCTTCTCTGCTCATCATTTCAGTAAAGGTCTATTGGAACTCAGTCACACAAGTTGTTTATGCATCGTCTCTAGCTGCTCTCTCTCTCTCTCTCTCTCTCTCTCTCTCTCTCTCTCTCTGTGTGTGTGTGTGTGTGTGTATGTGTGTGTGTGTTGTAGTGTCAGAGAAGTAGAGACTAATGGGCAGAGCCAAAAATATTTACTATTTGGCCTTTCACAGAATAAGTTTGGTCTAAAACAATATTATGAAAGATAATAGCACAACTCAGTGCTAAATGCTGTATGTTTGACCTTCTATTTCCTCCTCCCAATGATCACATCATGAGAAAGGTCGCCCCATTGTGTAGAAGGGGACCTGAGAGGGTAGGTGATTTGTCTAAGTTCCCAAGTTTATTCAGTGAATAAATGAGGTCAGATGGGAACTCGGGCTGTCTTGCTTCCAAAACATAGCAGAAACAAGTGCTTCCCACGTAAGTAGAAACAAGTGGTGTCAGAAGATGGAAGGCAATGAGCATGGACAGTAATATTAGCTAGAGTTTTACTGTGAGAAATAAAACTCTGTGACAACTACTATGTCATCTGGGGGTCCTGTTCAAAAGCCCCCTCCTCCATTACGCTTTCTACTGGCTGCCTAAGGGACAAGGAGTTTCAGAATAGGTGCACAATTTAAGTGCTCATTGGCCTATGCAGGCAGGTAAAATGAATGAGCACTTTGAACCAAGTCTGGAGGCAGTGTGATGTTTGGGAAAACTAAAGAACACATGTGTCACTAGAGGCATGCCTCTGAAGTGAGCCTCTGGTCCTGTTGATAGTTGCTGTTGGAAGAGCATCTGATATTGCCAGAGCTATCCATTCTTCAGGAGAAGCCAGCAGTCCAGATTTTTGTGTGATTTCAGTCAGCAAGTCAGTCTGATTTTTATAAAATACTTTGTGAGCCACACAAGAGGCTGTCCCCTTGCCACCTGTTGGTAGAGTAAAACTCTTGGATGATGACAGCTTTTAAATTTTGCTTTCTAGTGTTTGGTTCATTCGCTTTAATGAAGACACAAGGAACCTGGTCCTAGGGGGGCAGCAAAGAAAGGTGGAGGCTGACTCCTCATTCTTTCTGAGTAGGTTTCTAGAGCATGGAGAGACAGAGTGGATGTAGAGAACTGGTTGTATCCTGGGGCCCATAGTTAAGCTTGTGGAAGACAGTTGGGAGACAGTCTCTTGTGCTAAGAGCATGGTTGGTAGTTATCCTTAAGGAGATCCTGTGGGAGGGGAGCTATTGAGCAGCCCCATTAAAATCACTTGGCCTTTCATGGATGGAGATATAAAAGGAAATGGGAGAAAAAAATCCAAACACTCCTCGATTGAGTTGATTCTGATGGAAAGCAACCCTAAGATTAAGTAGAACCCTAATTAGATTAAGTAGAAATGCCCCGTAGAGTTTCCAAGGCTGTAAATATTTATGGAAACAGGTTTCTTTCTTCGAGTAGCTGTTGATTTCAAACTGCTGACCTTTTGGTTAGTAGCTGAATACTTTAACTGCTGCACAACAAGGGCTCCTATGGAAGTAGTGCTGTTAAGTGTCCTTGAATTAACTGAGGTCATAATGACCCTTTGTACAACAGAGAGAAGCAGTAGAGGAGGGAAATTCTAGGTGATAGAAAAGCCTTAGCCAAATGGAAGACAGAAATAACAAAACTGGTTATGGTCTCAATGTGGTAAGACAGTAGAATCTAATAGGAGGGAATAAGGTAGACTGAGGCCAGACCACAGAAAGTCGAGCATTTTGATTTGAGAACTTTGAATTTGAATCTAAATGCAATAAATGGAGAAGTCTTTGGGAGGGATTTTTTTTGGGGGGAGGGGATTTGTTTGGTTTTTAAAGAAAATTTTTATTTTATACTGGTTTACTTAAAAAGTGTGTATACATTGTTTTTCTCACTAGATCTTTCCCATTTCCTTAACCCACCCTTTCCTCTACCCATCAAAGAGTGCACCCCGATGGTGACCCCCCCCCCCATCCTCACCGCCCTTGGATCCACATACATGACTTACTGGGTTATCTTTCAATTTCTACAATAATGGTGGTCTCATACAGTATTTGTCCTTAATGGAATTTAGTTCACTCAACATAATGCTCTCCAGGCCCTCCCAGATTAGGTAGTAATTTTCAAAATTATTGCTCCTGCATGCTGCATAGTATTCCATCATGTGAATGTACTATAATTTCTCAATCCATTAGATTGTGGTTAGACATTTGGGATGTTTCCAAGTTCTTGTGATGGTGAATAACGCTATCAACATTGATGTACAAATCTCTATTTGTACCTCAGTTCTCATTATCTCAGGGTATATTCCAAGCAGTGGAATAGCTGGGTCATATGGAATTTCTACGTTCAGCTTTTTGAGGAGATGTCATTGGGAGTTTTTAAAGCAAATAGTATTTTGTGTGTTTTCTCTTTCTTGTTGAAGCTGGTAGAACCTGGTATAAATATTTATTCTGCTAGTTAATAACTGTGTGTATTCTTGGTCAATTTGCTTAATCTCTCTGGCCTCCCAAAATCTTTATCTGTGAAATGGGCTAATCTTGCTGGGTTGTGAATATCCAGTGAGAGCTATTTCTGTATCCAGCACCAGCAGGCCCTGGCTTATCTGATAGTTTCACAGATGCTACTTATCATTCCTTCCCTTCTTTGTCAGGCACCTAACCCTACCTTTATTGCCCACTGACGCCCATTTATGGTGCTAGACAATAGCCCCTTACTAAGTAATTTATTGGTTGAGTCACTGGGCTATTTATATGTGAAAAACAACTAAGAAAACTATGAATTCAAATAGAGTTAAGCTTCCTGGTTCTTCATCTGCCCCAGAGATCGTGCTTAGGTTCAAAATTCTTGATCCCTGTTGGAGTTTTTCTGACACTTTGCACAATTGCATTTAAGTCTAAAGGACCTTAGGGAGAAAGCTCTTCCTTCAGATAACACAAAATACACTGAGATGGAAAGACAAAAGAGTGAGGACAAAACCTGCTTTCCCTTTTTTTTTTTTTTCTCTTTTACTAAAGGAAGTTCAAGCCTGGAGCCTATCAGTTTCCTGCCTCTCATGATGCAACCGCCAGGAGACCTGGTGTAGAGCTACTGATTGTGTACAGCACCAACTTGAAGGAGAGAGTAGACATGCTCCTACATGTTTTTAAAGCTCTCCTACCACAGGACCAACAGTCAATATTATGATAGCTAGAGAGAGGGTTGAAGTGGTCAATGATTTTATCTTCCTTGGATCAACAGTCAGCACTCTTGGTACCAGCCAAGAATCAGGAAATGTATTGCATTGTGCAAATCTGCTGTCAGATTTGCTGTCAGTGTGCTGAGGAGCAGTGATGCCAGTTTGAAGACCAAGGTGTGCCTAATTCAGGCCCTGGTTTTCTCCATCACCTGCTGTGCGTCAGAGAGCTGGACAATGGATAAGGATAATGGAAGAAGAATTGTGCCTCTGAGTACTGAATATCCCTTGGATTGACAAAAGAACAAACAGTTCGACAGGTCTTAGAGAAGGTTCAGCCAGAGTGCTCTGTGGAGGCCAAGAAGGGGAAGCTTCGTCTTTCATGCTTTGGACACACGGATAGGTGAGGCTGTTCGCTGGAGAGGGATTTCATGCTTGAAAAGATGGAGGATGGTCAGTGGGATGGATTGACACAGTGACTTGACACAATGACATTAGCAATGGGCTTAACTGTTTCAGAGATGATGAGGATGGCACAGGATAGGGCCGGGGTCAGGTTGACTGTTCACAGCATCGCTGTAAATCAGACTCGGTTTGACAGTACCCAGCGACAACATTGCGGGGGCGTTCTGGTGGTGTGTAGTTCATAGGGAATTGCTTGGCTAACCCAAAAGCTGAGCCTCTTGGTGGTTGGGATCCACCGGTTACTGCTTGTAGGAAAGATGAGCATTCTCCTCCCTGGCAATTTAGAGCCTCAGAAAACCCTCTCACTTGACAGTCAGCTATGAGTTGATTCTCTCAGTGGTACTGAGTGGAGCTGCACCTGAGGCAAATTGTTCTTACCTTTCCCAACTATTCTCTTTAATTTTTCCTTTGTTTGTTTTGAGCAGGTGGTTGGTAGTGATATTCCAGACTGACTCTTTTAAGATACGTAATACCAAGGTCTTTTAAAAGGAAAATAATAAAAAAAAACCAACCCACAAAACAAAACACAAAGCATCAGCAAAGGAATAAAGTGAAAGGGTCCCAGCCAGAATGACTAGAGGATCTTAGAAGAAAGATTTTTAAAATAGAGACAGCCTGCTTGGCTATTAAATTCTTTTGCTTTGGGTTAATCCCACAGTGTGTATCAGATTGCTAGAATTCAAATGAAAACACTGCTGTAGTACTCCGTCTCCTCACCAAATTATGCTGGAATCTAGTATACGTTGGTTATGAGTACAGAAGAGAATTGAGTTCTGTATGCCTTGTGTGAAATAATTGGTGCCATTCTGTTTCCTGTGAATATTCTCCATAATAGACTGATTGGTTTTGGACTACTGTAGCTGAGTGGAGGAGCCCAGGTAGTGCAATGGTTAAGTTGCTTGGCCGCTCACTTAGAGAGGTTGGTGGTTCAAACCTACTAGAAGATCCATGAGAGGAAGATAATGGCTCCTGTTAATATTTAAGACTTGGAAACCAACAGGGTAGTTGAATTGCATCTTCTAGAATAGGTAGAATCCTATAGGAGATGGAAAAGTCTCAGGAGCAGTTGGTTGGAGCTAAATATATGTCCAGCAGTAATGTACCTTTGTTAATGCATGTTGTAAAATAGACACCTAACTGTCGGGGCAAGCAAAAAGAATGCAAAAAGACCAACGATGTTACTTGAATGCATAATGTACAAATGACATGTGCTGTGTCTTCTGAAACAATCAGCAGGCTCTGTGGTGGTTTTCCTTTTCTTTTTTCCCCTTCCCTGTGTGGGTGTGGATCTTGCTTCTTTCTTCACATGCTGATGTTACTAGATCAGAGATTCCACAAACGCCAAGCAGGTGCTCAGATCACTCCTGACCCTCAGAATTCCTTCAATGACCCCTCCAGGCAGTGAAGTGGTAACATTCTCAGCATGGCAGGATAGCGAGACATCTCAGTTGCTTTTACATTTTTTTCCCCCCCTTAATTTTGAAGTCCATTTTCTACTGCTTTTATAGTTAAAACCAAGAGTTGTGTTGCCTCTGGGCAGTGAAGACTGGAGGTGGTGTGCCTGTGGGAGCAGCCGAAGGAGTTCTGATGGTCAGTGAGCCGGACTAAGAGTCTTTGAAAGATGAATCTTGAAAGGACGAGAGGCTGGGAAAGAGGGTTGAGGTTTGGGATTCTTGTCTGGTAGCTAAGGGCATTACAATGTGCTGAGTCAGTGAGTACAAGATTTGAGTCTTAGTTGCTCATCCTGGTTGCTTAGACAACAGGGACATACATTTAAATGACAGAGTACAACACTTGAGCTCTAGTGGCTTAACGGTAAGGAGCTGTGCTGCCAACCTAAAAGCAAAGGGTTCAAATCTACCAGCTGCTCTTTGGAAAAAAGATGAATAGTCTCATTCTTTGTGATTTACTCCTTCTGAAAACTCACTGGAGGGTCAGCTATGTTAGTGCTGACTTGACAATACATAGCAACACGAACAGCAACAGCATTTCTATTTTTAAATATAGGTTTTCTAACTGCCACCTTTTCTTCACTTTGTACAGCCAGTATTTCTTAATATAAGCTATGTATAGGTTGCTAGTGAATTGGTTGTGAGAGGAGTAAGACTAAGCCTTGTTGCTCCAAGTTGTTTACAATTCTAGGAGAGGAGATAAAAGACTACTTATTAGTAAAATAGTATTCTGCTTTGCCCCTTCCATTCTGAATGGTGCATTGCTGCTGTTAGGTGCCATTGAGTTGACTACGACTCATAGCAATCTTATGACAGATTTGAATCTTGAAAGGTGCATAAATATTGTTAAAGAGTAGATTTGGAAATCTGTTTGAGTACTCTAAAAGTAAAAGGTCTCTTTTCTAGGAGAACTTTCAGAAAGCATTTAGACAATTGCAAGAGGAATTTTTCTGTTGCTGGTTAACCTCTTAGAAGAAATTAATCTGATTTCCAGACATAGTTGAAACTAGTAGTTAGCACCTGGTGTCATAGACTTTCATACAATGTCCCACAAAAAAATGTACAAATGTGTCCCATGTTAGAGTCTGAGGTATTTGTTTTCTATTGTTGCTTAACAATTTGCCCCCAATTTAGTGACTTATAGTTTAAAAGCGATATATGATTGAGTATTATGGTCATGATAAGAGTCCAGAATGAAGGCTGCATAATGGAGTGTACTCAGGGCAGGGGGGATTGTATACCAATGGAAGAATTTTTCTTTTACTTTTCAAAGAAAGGAGTGAACTGGGGGGGAGGGGTGGGCAGGGAGAAAAATGCAACAATGAATGAATGAAAATAAAAAATCTCTGTAAATGTTCATTAAAATTAATAAAATAAAATTTAAAACAAAACAACAAACATTTATCATCAGACAGTTTGGGTGGGTTGGAACTTGGATGCCCCTGGCTTAGAGTCTCAAACATACAATCTAGTTGTCCGCTGAGACTGTAGGCATCACTGTATGGGAAACATCTGTATCCATATTATCTTACTAAGTTGTAGGCCTCTGGTCCTCCCTGGCTGTTTAAGAGAAGGTGCCCTGTCTGTGCTGGCCATTGTCCTCTGACTGTGTTTCATGCCTCTGGCCTCTCCTAGGACAGCTCCCAGCATGACAGCAACTTCCCTCAGGGGTTACGGGGGAGACCTAAGTCTTTCTTTCTATAATGTAATATTAGAAATATGTCTTGGACGAAGTGCTATGAGGGTGCTTCTTAGAGGCCAGGATAGTGAAACTGCATCCCACATACTTTGGCCGTGTTGTCCGGAGGTGCCAGTCTTTGAAAAAAGACACCACACTGGGAAAGGTCGAGGGTCAGCAAAAAAGGAAGACCCTCAGTGAGATGGATTGATACAGTGACTTTAACAATGAGGCTTAAGTGTGATGGAATTAGTGAGGGTGGTGCAAGATTGTTGATAGGTTCGTCAAACTGACCATGACTAAAAGAGACCCTGTGAACGACAGATCTGAACTCTGCCCCATCCTCTGCCATCTTCTCTGCCACACTTGAGCCCATTTTTACAGTCACTCTGTCAATCCATCTCATTGGGGGTCTTCCCCTCCTTCTCTGACCCTCCACATTTCTGAGCACCCTGGATGCACCCTCTCCAAAATATGTCTGTTCTCTTTATAGTCCATGGGAGATTTAGTACTCTTCTCCAGCATCACAATTCAAAGGCATCAGTTCTTCCATCATCTTTATTCACTGTTCAACTCTCAGTTGCATAGCAACTAATTGAAAAGACCATGGCTTGGATCAGCACAGGATAGTGCTAGGTTTCAATCTGTTGTTTATAGGATCGCGGTGAGTTGTGGTTGACTCGACAGCACCTAACAAGGACAACATCAGAAGTGGAGTCCCATCATGGCTGCTTAATTCAGCTTGTTAGAAGTGAGACACTCTGTCCCTCCCACACGCAAAGAGTGGTGATTAGACAAGGGCCACTCCCTGCTGCCAACAGAACCAATCACATCTGTATGCAGCTAATCAGACCAGGCTTGAGAAATTTTCTTCTTACCCCTTCCCCCCACCTCTTTTGTTGTTATTATATAGTCTCCTTGGGTGGTTCCTGTCAAGGACCTCCTCACTCTTTAGGGCATATAATTATGGATGACATACTTAGTTGACAGCAGATTGCTTTAATCTTTTAAAGATTTGTTAGTCTTATAGCATGTCAGCAAGCTGTATTAGATTTTTTTTTTTTTAACTTAGAGTCTTAATCAGTGAATTTGGGGAGTTTTGCTGGCAAGGGTGTTATGTCTGATGAAATGATGAGCGTGTAGAAAGGGAGGTAGAGAGTCCTGTAGATGGTGTGGCTAAACAGGACTCATAGGAAAATAGGGATGTCTCGTTCACATGGTTTGGGTGGGATAGTCTAGTTGGTGTGAACCAGAAAAACAACAACTAAAATGAGTCCTAAAAATCTAGATGGAACACCTGTTAGCCTGAGTTATGCTTCTGGTAGGTGGGCCTGTGGAAACAGCTTCTCGAAGCCACTTTTCAGCCTTGTGTGTGTGTCAGGAGCACGGCTGACCTTCCATCTTTCAAGTCCTGTGAGTCTTAGGGGTTTCGTAGGAAGACTCATTCGTTTTCCTTTCCAGAAGAGAGGAATGTGACTTTTAGCAGAGCGCTCAAAATGTATACACATGTAGGCCTTTGAGGAAATGAAAAAGAAAAAAAAAGTTGCTGTCCTGTCTGCCATGATGCGTGGTGTCCCTCTGTGTGGCAGAGCAGGGCTGTGCTCTCAGGGGGTCCCTGACTCTTTTTTCAGAAGGAGATGGCCAGGTCTTTCTGTCAAAGTGCCTCTGGATGGGATTGAACCTCCAGTCTTGCAGTTAGCCGTTGAGAATAGTAAGTGTTCACACCTACCCAGGAACTCCTCTTTGAAGAAAAGTAGGCAGAATTTGAATGATTTGGTTGGGTTTTGTTTAAATTTTTTTTAAATTTTATTATTTTTGTGTGTATATCATCAAATGGGATGTGACTGGTTCAGAAGAAGATTGCCCCTCCTTCTCCAGCAGAGCATCTGGTAGATTCAAACTGCATACCTCTGGGATTGCAGTGCAGCTTCTTACCACTAGACCACCAGAGCTCCCTTTTGGTTGTTTTGTTTGTTTGTTGTTTTGTGGTTTTTTTTAAATGGACATTGACTTACGGAGTAGTTGACATCTTAAGTTGAGTAAAGGGTTAGAGAAAGGGGGTCTGGACTAGGAGCATGCATCACCATGGAAGGCATCTGTGTACTTTTTGTTGCTACAGGAGCTCTGGTGGCCTACTGACAAGCTGCACTGCAATCCCAAAGGCATGTGGTTCGAGGCCACTATCAACTCCACGGGAGAAAGATGGACAATCTCCTTTTGTGACCAACTGCCTCTGAAAACCCGCTGGAGGGTTAGCAGTGGGTCAGCTCCGACTCCATGGAACACAGCAACAATTTTGTTCTTTAACTTTTTCCTCTTCTTTTTTTTTGCTACACTTCTCCTGGGCTAGTGACCTTGCTATGTGGCGTGTAGTATCCTCCCTGCCAGCAATGCCCTGTTTTTCTTCTCACTCTTAACTCTGCTTGCATCTTGTTTTCTTATAGAATCTCAGTGGACAGGCTTTTTGTGACCATTGGATTTAAACTCACTTCATCTTTCACTTTGTCTCACATTACCACTACTTCTAATTATTTTGTTTCTAATTTTCTTTATTACATAACTTCTCTATCCTTTTTCCTCTTTGAAGCACACATACATACATACATACATACATACACACACTGGCATGCACACAGTCCAGCTTTAAACAGGTAGAGAAATGTGTGTGCTTTATTCCTGCCTGTAACTCCAGCACACAACTGATGCTCAGGAAATGTTATTTGAATCAATGGAACCACGTATAACAACTTTGCATTCTCTAAAAGCACATTTAGCTAAGGACTTTTTACTTACTATCTCTCTTCTACTCCAGGCTGATGTCCCATGAAGCAGGGACTCATCCTCCCCTGCCCGACTCAATGCCAAGCACATAGCAGATGCTCAACACTGGGGATAAAAGAGTGGCTGAACCCTCTGACAGAGAAAGAAACTAGAGAGAGAATAACCTTCACTTCCCCAGCAAGGAACGGGAGGTCCCCAGCACTGTGTCACTGAAGGGCATTGCCCGTGTCTTATTTATCCTTATCTCCCCACGACTGATACTCAGCCCAGTGCCTGGCACAGAGCAGATAGTCAATACAAGTTAATTGGATCAGATTGAATTGAGTTGGAGAAAAGCTAGAACAAAATTCCTTCTCACAGCAGCGTTGGATAAAGCTCAGCCCAAATGTCCATTAAAGGTGGCAGGGATGGATATTTTGTCAGAACATCAAATGGCAGACATAACATTCTTCAAGTTCTGCATGGCAGCACGCAAGGCATTGTGGACGAAAGAAGACTGCATACAAGTTAATCAGTCCTGTCTTCAGAAAGCTTATCTTGAGAAAAGTTGGGCTTTATTCCCTGGCTTCTTCAAACCCCTCTGAAGGGATACAAGAGTTGGAATTGGGTTGTTGTAGTTGCCAGCCTCTGTTCTCAGTGTTGGCTTCTACACCATAGTCATTGGGCAGGAGCAGAAAGGTCACCAACTGTGGTTGCAAATTGGCTCTCACGTTAATCCTGGCTTACCCTAAAACACTCAATATTTTTCCAAACTGAGTTGAGGGCTTTTGATTGAAGTCTGAATCACTTACCACAGCAGAACATATCAATAGCACAGGAAAAAACGAGTCTTAAAAATACAAAGCCCCTTTAAGTAATCCAATATAGGATAATTACATTATTAAATAAAGCTGTGACTCTGAAATGAGTCTGCTGCCATTGTACATGTGAAGATAATAATGTGAGCTGTGTTAAGTGAACAGAGGGAAAAAATGTTGAACAAGAAGGAGCATGTCTAAATCATATGTTTATGTTTAAGTGGAGGTTACACAAAACAGGAAGATTTACTTGGTTTCTACATGAAAGCTTTCTAAATAGGCATAAGCTTTCAGTGATTCTCTGTGAAGACTGCTCTTCTAATTAATGGATACGGTCTATCAAGATTCCATGCCAGAACGCCAGTAACCTTTGACAATTCAGAAGGCTTCCACTTTGATTTTCAAATACCAGCTGAGAAAAAGTGTCTTTGTCCTTGTGGTCTTCATGGAATACAGGCCCTGCTGGACGACATAGCTTGTCAGAGATTGAGATGGAGTGATGATGCTTAGAGTCATTCAATATATTAGAATTATTGGGGTGAGTGGTGGGTGAGTTGGGGTTTTATCACTATTATTTGTGTTTTCTGTATAACACTTTTATCATGAGGTGGACTGAGCATTAACATCAGAACTGGACTGTTTGTCTCTTTGTATTTATGTTTAATGGCTAACTCGAAGTATATGGATGGTAAGCTAATTTTAATATGTAACATAAAATCCAACCGCTTCACCAGCAAGGTTCAGATCTTTTGTTCATAGGGTTGCTGTGAGTCGTTCTCGATTCAGTGTCACTTAACAACAACAACAGTGTGAAATAGTTAGACAATGACTCTGAAGCTAATACCCTATTAATTTTACCAAAGGAAGAATGGGAAAGCAAAGCATTTGCTTTAAAAATTGACTTAAAGAAGTTCTTTGCTTGTCAAAAGTTTAGAGAGGAATAAGTCTAGGACATTGGGTTACAATCTCTTGTTCTCTGTATGAGTGATCTTTAGTTTTATGGAGGAAAAAATTCATACTTGCTAAACTCGTGTGGAAATGAATGAACCTGAAAATTAATGAGAGGATTATTCTGGGGCTTTGTTTTGAGGTGGCCTTCTGGTCAGGCAAGCAGACTGCAGCCAATCATATTTCAGATTGTATTTTGTTCTTGTTCTTGGGTGTCATCAAGTTGCGTACAGCTCAGAGCGACCCTTTGAATGACAGATCTGACCCTCGCCCTGTCTCACACCGTCCTCGATCTCTGCTATGCTTGCGTCCATCGTTATAGTCACTGTGTCAATCTATCTTACTAGGGGGCTTCCTCCCTTTTTCTGAACCTCTGCTTTTCCCAGCATGATGTTCTTTTCCAAACATGGCCTCGCCTAACAACATGCCCAAACTATATTTCAAATTGTTATTGTTTGTTAAGTGCCATCGAGTTGAGTACAACTCTTAGAGACCCTATGAACAGTATATCTGAACTCTGCCTTGTTCTGTGCCAGTGTCATCATCTCTGACCACTAGAGGACATTGCTGAAGTCACTGTGTCACTTCCTGTTTTAAAAGTGCATTTAAGACCATAAAATATTTAGGATTTTTGGAATGACCTGTTTTATATGCAAATGAACCTAAGTCCGGAAGGATGATTACATTACAGTGGACAGAATCATGCTTCAAAGCAGTCTCCCATTTGCCTCTCTCTTCTCATTGTGCAAGGTTGTATTTCCAAAATTCGTTTAGCCATAAGCTTTTTATCCAAATGTCTCCTTTTCAGGAGTGATGGGGTGAAGAGGGTAGAGAGAAGGCGGAAAAATTAGAAGAGGAGAGGCTGGCCTGGGAAATGAGATTGAGTTCCATAGAAATGAGCCTCCATGGCAAATCCATTTCAGATCATAGTAAGAGGGTCAAATTAAACAAGCACATAGTTTGACAGGCTATCTTTATCACTCAGACAACAGAAAATTCTTTACATTTTTAACTAGCATATGAATAACAATTTCTATAGTTTCACTCTGGGGCTAACAACACTATAAAAATGAGAAATGTATATTCTTTTTGTTGTGAAGTAACTTTAAACCTTACCCTCCCCCTCGGAATTGGTGTGAGGGGGGAAAGTTCATGTGTCTCAGGATAGGAATAATCTACTGGTAGGATTTAAGAGGGAAATTTCCAAGAAAGAAGATTGTGTTCATCTTCCATTCGGTTTCAGAGGTTCTACACAAGGGAAGGAGATTGCCTATCTTTCTCCTTTGGATGCGCTGGTGGCTTTGAACTGCCCGAGAGTGGCACCACAACTACCTATAGACTACATCACCAGAACTTTATTTTTATACTGATGGATTTAGGAGACCAATTTCCAAGACTGAAAGTTTGTTTCCATTTCTATTTTCTTATCTCTAAAATGATCTTTAGAACATTTACCTCAGAGAGTCCTCATAAGGGTGGTGGTTGTTGTGAGGTGCTAGACAAATCATATCAAGGACAAACCATAATCACCTTATAAACAACAGGTCTGAACCCTGCCCTATCCTGTGTCATCCTCACAATGTCTTCACATACTTGAGCCCATTGCTACAATCATTGTGTCAGTCCATCTCGTTGAGAGTCGTCTTCTCTTTCACTAACCCTCTATGTTTCCAAGCATTATTTCCCTCTCCAAGGAATAGCCTCTTCTAACAAGATGCCCAAAGTATGTGAAAGGAAGCTTTGCTATCCTTCCTTCTGAGGAGAACTCTATCTGCACCTTCTCCAAGCCACATCTGTTTGTACTTTTGGTAGTCTGTGGGATATTTAGTGCTCTTCTCCAACACCACAGCTCAAAACATCTGTTCTTTTTTTTGTCATCCTTATTCATTATCCAGCTTTCATATACATAATAAATGACTGAAAAGACCATGGCTTGAGTTAGGAACACCATAGTCTATAAACTGACATCATTGTTCCTCAGTACTTTGGAGAGGTCCCTGATAGCTGACTTTCCTCATAAGAGTTAGATGAGATATGTCCATAAAGTACTTAGATTACTGTCTGGGTGGAGTAAACATCCAGACTTCTTCCTTGCTATTTCCTTATTTTTTTTTTTATTTATTCATTTAACAACTAGTTATAAAAAATATGCTATACTTTTGTGGCTTAGATATTTCACTCAACATAATATGTTCTAGACTGATCCATGTTGTATAGTGTTTCACAAGTTCATTGTTTTTCATTGCTGCATAATACTCCATTGTGCGAATGTACACTTTTTTATTTCCATTCATTCTTTGTTGCATTTTCCTCTCCACCCCCCTTCTTCCCCCCATCCCCATTCACTCTTCTCTTTGAAAAGTAAAATTCTTTCATCAATATACAGTCCCCCCGGGTGCACTCCACTACAAGCAGATATGTGCACACCCATGTTTGTTCACAATAGCAAAGAGCTGAAAACAACCCAAGTGCCCATCAACAAACGAATGGATAGAGAAGCTCTGGGATATTCACACAATGGAATACTATGCTGCGTAAAAAAAACAAGGAACTCATGAAATATTATTAAAAATGTATGACCCTGGAGAGGACATTATGCTGATTGAAATATCTCAATCACAAAAGGACAAATACTGCATAGTGCCACTGTTGTAGAACAGGACTGACATCAGGGTTGGAGTGAGACTGAGAATGATGGGATAAGTTATGTGTACTACATTGACACAGATGAGGGAGAGAACTGTTTAAAAGCAATATATGATTGGGTATTTCCTTATTTTCTGGCCCAGCTTCTGCTTGGAGGTCACCAGTAGGAGCAACAGGAAATTCTTGATAGAGACTGAAAAAAGGTTAGGAACACACATGTTTACTCTAAGGTGATATCTGAACATCCTAGTCCCTCGTTTTTGTTAAAATGATAATATATAGTAGTAGTAATGGTTTCTTAGACACCTGTTCATTGTACTATATATAACTACTTCAACATCTTGATTACTCAAAAAAGCTGATTCTTTAATCCAGCATCAATATGCTATAACTTCCCAAGGTTAACAAGGACATTAAACCTGAAAAACTAACACTTGAATCAAATTTAGCTGACGCCAAAGCTAGCATTTTTTCAACTATCCCTTTATTTTCTGCAACATGGAAAAATCAGAGATGATGTACCATTAAAAATGAATATCATTGAGTGCTTTAGGCTCAGCAGAGTCCTTGACTTTTTGAAAAGTACAGGAGAAGTGAAAATTAAGCAAGGGTACCTGCCTGTAAAAATTGTTTACTGTAGAAGACAATATTATGCAATTCAGCAACCAAAACTGACACCTAATAAAGATATAACATTATGTCACATATAATGAGAACAGTAATTCCCAGTTCAGGGACCAACTTTGAATTGATAGCATTTTATTTTGCCCAGTAAGGACATTTTCAAGAATAACTTTTAGCATCTTCATTTCAGAGGAAGCTATTATAACACCAGACAAAAAGAGGAGATCAGTTTTTTGGTGATTTTTGGTTTGGTTTTTTTTTTTAATGAAAGGACTCTTCCCTCGCCCTTGTGCTGTGCCCTGGGAGGCTGGTCTGTGTGGCCTCCTTTAGTAGGGCTACTGACCACGTGGTTTCTGGTGAGTACAGCCACAGAGGTGCCCCATGAGGAAAGGAGGAGCGATTCCTGTGGCCTTCTCCGTGAAGCCCCTCTGAACTGTGTCCCTCCAATAGCCACTGCTGCTGTCAGAATAGTCTGCTCTAACCTTGGTCCTCCTGGGACAAAAGGACAGAGGTCCTCAAATTCCAGAGCAGAAATACTGAGAGGCTCAAAAGTGCTAACAATGGTCAGCCTTGCCAAGCACAAAAATGGCACCTTCTCTTTCTGCGAGCGTGGGCACACAGTACAGGCACCCATTCCCAACCAGAATGGTTCAGGTTCCAAGCTGTGCTTGGTACTTTGCAAACATTGATGTGGTTTTCCTTCATTTGCTGTAACATGATGAAAATTCTCACTCATATACAGCAGTGTTTTTTTTAAATGGACTTAATAACAACAACGACAACAACAATAGTGAATTTTTTTAATTTATGTATTCTTTTTACTTTTTATGTGTGTGTTTTTTAAAAAGTTGGCAATAGAA
>NW_006399824.1:14053461-14088021 GCF_000299155.1 Elephantulus edwardii | reverse complement strand
CATTGTGTGAATGTACCATAATTTCTCAATCCATTTTTTGTGGTTGGACATCTGGGCTGTTTCCATTCACTTGCAATGGTGAATAATGCTGCTAAGAACAAGTGTACAAGTCTCTATTTGTGCCTCTGTTCTCATTTTCTCAGGGTATGAAATTTCTATGTTCAGCGTTCAGAGGAAGCACCAAACTGCTTTCCAGAATGATTGTACCATTTTACAATCCCACCAGCAATGTATAAGAATTCCTTTATCACCACCTCCTCTCTTGCCACTGTTACTGGTGTGAGATGGTATCTCATTGTGGTTTTTATTTGCATTTCTCATTGCCAGTGATTTTGAGCATTTCTTCATGTGTCTGTTTGTCATTCAAATATCTTCCTCTGTGAAAATTCTTTCCATGTCTTTTGCCCATTTTCTAATTGGGTTATCAGTCTTTTTCTTGTGGAGGCCCAGGAGTATTCTGTAAACTTTCATTATGAGACCCTTGTCTGAGATGGTATTACCAAATATTTGTTCCTAGTTGATAAGTTTTCTTTTTCATCCTTTTCAGAAATGTTTTTTGATGCACACATGGATTTAATCTTTAGAAAGTCCCATTCATCAATTTTATACTCTTCTGATTGTGCATTTCTGGCTGTAACTGGCTTTCTATTCTGAACATTTATTGGATTTCACCCACTACAAAGCACATTTCTAAAGTCTGGGATGTTTGTGGAAGGTGAAATGACTGTATTCTATTTTCGCTTGCTCACTGTATTTCATCCTGGCTAAAACCTACCTGTGCTTTAAATGTATGGCTTATTGTCGTTGGAATGTCATGAATCCACTAAAATGGCAAGAAATAATGACAATATCAAGTGCTGATAAGGAAAAGGAGCAACTGGAAGTAGTGTTTGTTGCTGCTAGCAAGGCACAATAGTTCAGTCCCTGTAGAAGAGTGACAGTTGTCTTTCTTTTAAAAAATATTTTATTCACCACAAGATAAAGGTAAATAATCCAATAGAAAAGTGGGCACAGGATATGAACAGACACTTCACCAAAGAAGACATTCAGATGGCCAACAAGCACATGAAGAAATGTTCAAAATCCCTAGCTCTAAGAGAGATGCAAATCAAAACAACTATGAGATATCATCTCACTCCAGTAAGAATAGCAAAATTTAACAGAACAGCTAGCAACAAATGCTGGCGAGGTTGTGGAGAAACTGGAACCCTTATTCACTGTCGGTGGGAGTGTAAAATGGTGCAACCACTGTGGAAGGCAATATGGCCGTTTCTCAATAAGTTGCAAGTAAAGATACCATTTGACCCAATAATTCCACTACTGGGAATATACCCCAAAGAGACCATAACTGACATCCAAGCAGATATATGCACACCCATGTTTATCGCAGCTTTGTTCACAATAGCAAGGAGTTGGAAACAACCCAGGTGCCCATAAACAAACGAGTGAATAGAGAAGCCCTGGTGTATTCACACAATGGAATACTATGCTGCATTGAAAAGCAAGGAATTCATGCAGTATTAGTCAAAATGGGTGACCCTCGAGGACATTATGCTGAGTGAAGTATCTCAGTCACCTCAGTCACAAAAGGACAGATACTTCTTGGTACCATGGTTGTAAAACAGAACTGACCTCGGGGTTGCGGGGGAGACTGAGAAAGATGGGTTCAATAATGTATACTGCATTGATACAGATGAGGGAGAAAGCTGTTTAAAAAGAGGTATGTTATTAGGTATTTTTGTCATGACAGGAGTCCAGAGTGAAAACTGCATAGGTGAAGTGGACCTGGGGGGAGGGATTGTAAAACAAAGAAAGAATTTTTCTCTTACTTTTCCAAGAGGGTAGTATACTAGGGGAGAGAGAGAAAAGCGCAACAATGTATGAATGGAAAAACCAAAGTCTCTGTAAATTTTCATTGAAATTAATAATAAATTTAATTTTAAAACTTTTTGTTGTAATTTTAATGGAAATGCACAGAGCAAATTATTATTTCATTCTACCATTCATACATATTTTGGTTTTTGACACCTTCAGAGCTTTATCCTGTGTAAATGCTGTCTTTGTGACACTTGTAGGTCCTTGTTCTAATGGCTTGGTATTGTCCTGGTGGTGGTTTTCATTTTATAGATCTGTTGTTTATTTGGCTAGAGGTTGTACCACAGACATGCGTTCAGTTCCAGACTCAAAAGGTGGCCAGGAGCCCATAGTCTCTGGGGTTCCACCAGTTTGTGTAAGACAGGTAAGCCTTGCCATTCTTGTGGCTTTCATTTTTATGTTAAAATTGTCTTTCTACCCTGGGCCTTTTATAATGAACCCTTTCAGAGAGTTAACTTTGATAGTCAGGTGCTATCTAGTTCTTCTGGTCTCAGTGTTGTGAAAGTTCAGGACATGTTGATGCTGTGGAGTAATTATTTCCATGTAACGATTTCTTCATTCTTCTTTGCTTCAGACAGGGTGAGTCCAATGGTTCCACCTTAGATGGTTGTTCTCAAGCTTTTAAGTCCCCAGTTATTCCTCACCAGTGTAGGGTGGAGAACATTGTCTTTGTGGACAATGTATTACAGTGGACCTTGGTGTTCCCCCAGACTGTGATCCTGAGGCCCCGTGACTCATCCTATCAGATATTTTTGGTTATGGCTCAGGGGTTTACATACAATTGGCTTTACTATGTATGTATATATATATGCAGCACATACAAGTAGTCTCTTTAACTTGTCCATATCTGTTTGTCTTGTTTATCTGCTTATGTAGCCACTTGTAGGTCAATGTTTATTACTGCTGGTAATGTACGGGTTGGGTACATAATTAATTGTCAGTTTTTGTTTATAATTCTTGCACAACTCTGTCTTCCTCTTTTTTAGTGATATTATGCTAATAATATTTTATTTAGCTTTTCCTTTCAATCAATTTACATTTCTATTAATTAGTGATTTTCATTCTCCTACCCCATCCCTCCCATCCATGGTAAACATAAAATCATATTTCATTCTTTCTGTACACTTTTCATTTCAACCCTGCGTACCTAATATGAATCTCACTTGGTCATAACATATTTTTTATTGTGATGTTGGATTCTGTTGAACATTTTTGCATCAATGTTCACAAGGGATTTTGTTCTGTGTTTTGTGGTGGGTTTTTTTTTGGGTTTTTTTTTTTTAGTTGTTTCTTTACCTGCCTTTGATATCAGAGTTATGCTTGCTTCTTAAAATAAACCCAGGAGTATTCCATCGTTTTCTACATTCTGGACTAGTTTGAGTAGAATTGTCACCTCCTCTCTTTATGTTTGGTAGAATTCTCCTATGAAGAAATCTAAGCCAGTATTATTTTGGGAGAAAGTTGTTCTATGACTTATCTAATTTCTTCTTCACTCTGGTGGTTCAGTCCATACTAACCCAAAAACCATGTCTCTCTGGCAGTTCAAACACACCTGGGGATCTGGGGGACAAAAATGGGGAACCATCTCTAGTGTGATTTACAGCCTCAGATACCCAATGGAAGGTCAGCTATGAGTTGGTTCCAACTCAACAGCCATGAGTGAGTGAGAACATTTCTTCTTTTGTTATTGTTGTTGTTGTTGATTGCCTTCAAGTCGAGCACGACTCATAGCAAACCTATGAACAAAAGGCCTGAAGCTTTTCTATAACTATCAACATTTATCAAAATTCAAGGAGTTTTCAGAGGCATGTTGTTTAGGGAGTGGATGCCACTCCTGCTTCCATGTCTATTAAAATTATCTTGGTTTGATTTAGTTTTGGTAGATCATATGTTTTTAGAAATGTGTCCATTTATCCTGTTTCCCAGTTTCTTCAGATATAGTTCCTCACAGTATTCTGTTATTTTTACTTTTTAAATTTCTATTGCGTCTATTATGATATCATCCATTTCATTTTTTTTTTCATTTCATTTTTTTAAATTTATTTATATCTTCTCTCCATTTTCCTTTGTTACATTAGCCAGTAGTTTGTCAATTTTGTTACATTTTTCTGAAGAACAAAATTTAAATTTGCGGTTCAGTTTTTTTTCTCTTCATTGATTTGTGCTCTAATCTTTATTTCAATTCTTTTGGAAACTGTAGGCCTTTTTTTTGCCATCCTTTCATAATTGCTGGAGTTACTGGATTAAGAACTTGAGTTTGGGGTTTTTTCCCCCTTTTTTTTATTCAGTTGCTGCAATTATCTTTTGAGCAATACTTTTGCTGTGCTCCAAATATTTTAGTGTGTTGTATTTTTATTCTTGTTTGGTTCTAAAATAATTTCTTCCTCTTTATTTCTTCTTTTACCAAACAGTTTTTCAGCAAACTATTACTCCATTTTCTTGTATGTGACTCCGCCACTCACAAGACTTGCTAATGATACCTAATTTGATAGCATTATGATCCAAGAAGATTGTATTATTTTGATATTTTAAAAATTTATTGAAGTTTGTTTTGTGGCCTCTCATTTCAGTTCTGGAGAATGTTTCATGTCTACCAACCAGTGGGAAAACTGCTTATTGCCTTTTTGTTAGGGAGAGTGTTCTGTGTACTTATGAGGTCAAGTTGGATGATGTTGTAGTTGAGCTCTTCTGCACCTATGATTGAATTTCTTTTTAGTTATTCTTTCATTGAGAGTGGTATAAAGAAGTCCTCTCCTGTTATTTTATTTATTTCTCCCTCCAATTCTGTGAATGTTTGTCTTATGTATTTTAAGGCTCTTTCTTTGAGTCCCTGGATATTTATTAAGATTATTTCCTCTTGTTGATTTAGCATTTTAATCCTTGCATACCCTTTCATATTAGTTATGTTTATTTTCTACTTTATGTCTATTTTATCTGAAATTAATATTGCCACTCCTTTTTTTAGTTTGCCATGTGCTTAACATATGCATTTCTTATTTTTTTTTTTTTGTTTTTAACTTATCTTTATGTCTAAGGCAAGTCTCTTGATAGCATCATGTTAATGGGTCCTGCTTTCTCTTGACTGGTGCATTAAAATAAATTTTACTCAGTGTAAATATTGTTAGGTCTGAGTTTACTTCTGTCAGTCATTTGTGTTTTTTATTGTGATGTTCATGATTTTTTTACTCTGCTTATTTTTCCATGCTGAGTTCATTTTGTTATCGGATTTTCTTAGCAAATAAAAAGGAAAACTGCTAGTGAGGTGGAATGAAACTGTGATTGCAACAGTGCGGTTCAGCACAGCAGATACTGTGAAGATGCCATGGGACTGGGCAGGGTTTCATCCTTTCATTCGTGGAGTCACTAGGAGGTGAAGCCTGTTCAGTGGAACATGGAACAATAATTCCTTATCATTTACTTTTTTCTTATTTTGGGTAAAATGTTCATTAACTCATTTTAGTTAATTTTTTACTGCCTATTTACCTTCTTAAATAGAAAACATTCTGTTCTGACTTGATACTGGTTTAACTTCCTCTTCATTGAGAAATTCTGTAATTAATTCATTTATTCTCTCAATTTGTAGTTGTCATTATTTATAGAGTGACCTTTGAGCTTCTGTATTTTCAGTCATGTAAGCTTATTTAACTTTCAGAAGTTCCCTTTCTTTTTTTCCCTTTTTCACGTGGTGGTGTTATTCGTATTAATCTCATGTCATTGTCTTAGAGATCGTCATTTAGACATGCTTTAGCTTTTTTTTTTTTGTAAATTTAGTTTGGTTTTTATGTATTTTCTTATTATCTGTAAATATTCTAATTCCATCATCTCTTTTGTAGATAGTTTCCTGGTGGGTTTCTTTTTTTCTTTTTTTACATTTCAGGGCTTTAAATATGCTATCCCATTACCTTCTTGGTTTCTAATGTGAAATCTGAGCTTAGTCTTAATTGGTCAGTCTTTGTAAGTGACATTTGCATTTTTCCCCAAGCTGCTCTTAAGATATTTTTCTTGTCTTTGGTTTTGGAAAGTCGGTTATAATATGTCTTAGTGATTTTTTAAATTTTTTTTTTAATCTATCAGTGACTCAGCGGTAAGGAACTATGTTGCCAACCCTTGGGTACTTGGTTTGACTCTACCAGCTGCTCCATGGGAGAAAGATGGTTCTCCTCTTTTGCAGTTTACTGCCTCTGAAAACCCACTGGAGGGTCAACTGTGGGATAGTTCTGACTCAACAGTACACAATAACAACACCACCATATATAGAGTTCATTGAGCTTTATGAACAGTTATCTTTTTTTTCCTTCATGATATTGGGGAATTTTCTGTGAGCAAATCTTTAGTAATTCTATACTTTTAAAAGAATTCTATATTTATAAAATATATTCTGTAATTCTAAAATAATTCCTTTTCTGGAATTCTGATCACATGCCAGTTTCTTCCTCTTGCTGGAGTCACAACTCTTTCTTAGATTTTCTTTGTTTTTCTTCATTTTTGTACACTGATTTTTTTTTTACCTGATTGTCTATTTAGTTATATTTGCCAAGTGCTATGAAAGTGGGAGACTTTACACAAATTTACTCTTCTGTTGTTTCCTTGAATTATTTCAAAATATTGTCTGTTTCTACCTCCATTTTTGTATTGTGGTTTCCATGAGTCCTTGAAGGATCCAATTATACGTCTTTTGAATTCCTTATCACCTAACCTTTATTCTCTTTCTTCCTTGTAGAGGTGTCTTGGTTCTTTATTTGGATCACATGCTTGTGTCAATCTTGCTTTTCTCCTTTTTTAAAATGATTTGTAGTTGTCTCCTATTTCCAGGATACTCTGGAGATGTATTTATATGTTGCTCATGTGTTGTTTTGGTTCAGGTTGAGCTTTTCTTCTGTGCTATCCAGGCAGGCAGGATGAATGTTCATTTTGTGGTTTTCGTTTGGCAGCAGCAAGCCTTTTGATAACTGTCTCTGGATGGTAGAATCATTGGTGAGGGATTGCTGCAGATGTTTGAGGAGAGTAGCTGCAGGTAGTATGAGCAGGTGTGACTCATGTCTGATGATGATTCAGTGGTACAGGAGTGAGCAATGGTGGGACTCAACTGTGGAGAAGTAGCTGGTAGGTATGGTTGACTAGCTAGAAACAGAGTTCATCTTTTCTTGGATAGGACAGATCAAGGCAGGGGGTGGGGGTGGAGGAAAGAGAAGAATGGGGAGAAAGACATAAGGAGGTGAGGAAGGCAGAAAAACCAAGCAAGAGAGAAATGAAAGAAGGAGATAGAAAGAATTTAGAGGCAGAATATAGGAGAAATGTCCTTAAATAACAAGCAGTAGGTATGGTACAGCAGGGTTACCCTCACTTATCTGATACCTGTCACTCCGTATGCAGGAGTGTTTGGCCAACAGTTTTTCTTGTCACTTGTAAGGTGAGCCGTAAAAAGCAAAACTCATATAGACAGAGTAGAAAGAGTGCTCAGAGTCCAGCAGGCCCCAGGCATCCCCTCAAAAGTTTTCTCCACATGGTGGCAATTCCATGAGACTTTCTCCTTGTTCATGTGTATTTCCGTCTGAATGTTAAGATGTGTGGACTCTGCGTTAGGCACCATCTCATTTCTGCCCTGTCACTCCTCATGTTTAGTCTCCCTTTCTGGTTGGTAATTAATTTTCTTATTTTCTCCTCTGGTTCCCAGAGTTCCAGGTTTATCATCTGTATACATTTTAGTTGATCTGTCTGATCTCTGATGCAGTGAGTTGGGTGAAGTGCGTCACCAGGATGGTCATTTTGGCTTCTCTACCTGGCAGTTTCTTAAAGTAAAATATAACCATCCCATGTGACTCAGTAATCCTTCTTCTAGGTATTTACTTTTAAAAACTTAAAACTTGGGTTTATCCCAAAACCTGTATGCAAATGTTTACAGTTGCTTTCTTTCTTGTTCATGATTGTCTAGATAAGATCTAATTGTAACTGTCACTACTTAAAACAACCCAGATATCCCTTAGTGGATGAACTGATGATAAACAAGCTTTGTATACATCCAACCATGGAGTATTATTTAGCAGGCAAAAAGAAAAGAATGATTGATATATGAAGCAACATGGAAGAATCACAAAGCTATAATTCTGAATAAGACACTCTAAAAAAGTTTCATGCTATTTGTTCCATTTATATGACATTTGGAAAAGAAAATGAATAAAGAACAAATTAATGTTTTCCTGGTTTGGGAAAGGGAAAGACTCATTGCCAGGGAAAAAAAATAGGGTCTTAGGTTCGTTATGAAAATTACTTTGTCCCTGTGGACTGCCCAAAACCATCTTAAGGATTTCTAGTTGTCTCTAGACCAGCCGTTGAGAACCACTGATATAATATACATTTCTAAATGTCAGTCATTATCATGATAGCTTTAACGATTTTTATAACCTTACCTACATGTCCCCTGTAACATTACTGATTTAATGGTCATATTTAAGTGGCTCATTTTTAAATTAGATTTCAAGAGCAAATATTCTATATCTCCTGTAATGGAAAGTCAGTACCACTTTCCCCATAAATAAAAGGTAACTAGAAAATAAATATTTCCTTTTTTATTTGCTTACACAGTGGAAAACTTTGCAGCACTAAAAAATAATGGTTTTATAAAATGCTATATAACAAGGAAGAGTATGAATGAAGTAATTCAGTCCCATAATGACAAATACTGCATAAAACCATTATTGTAAAAATAGAAGAATAACTAACCAAGATGTGTATAAATGTTCAAAAGGCAAAAAGAAGAAGGGAATGGAAAAAGAGGAAGGAAAGAAATGACTAGGTTAGGTTAGTGGGCAGATGGGGCAATGAGGAATAAGAACGAGTCAGTGGGAACTTGGAAAGACAGGGTAATGATAGATTTGGGTCAGTAGTACTTGTTGTTGTTGTTGTTGTTATGTGCCGTCGAGTCGTTTGTGACTCATAGCGACCCTATGTACAACAGCCCTAAACCCTGCTCTATCCTGTGCCAATCTCACTGCCTCTGACACACCCATCCCGATTTCCCCAGTCACTGAATCAATCCACCTCATAGAGGGTCTTCCCCTCCTGCGCCATCCCTCTACTCTACCCAGCATGATGTCCCTCTCCAAAGACCTGTCTCTCCTTGCAACATGTCCAAAGTATGTCAGACGAAGCCCCAGAATCCTTGCCTCCAAGGAGTACCTGGTTTAACCCTCTCCAGGATGAATCTGTTTGTTTTCTTGGCAGTCCATGGTACATTCAGTACTCTTCTCCAGCACCACAGCTCAAAGGCGTCAATTCTCCTTCTATCCTCCCTAGTCATTGTCCAGCTCTGTGATGCATAACAAGTGATTGCAAAGACCATGGCCTGAATCAGGCACACCTTCGTCTCCAAAGAGACACCGTTGCTCCTCAGTACTTTAGAGAGGTCCCTAATAGCAGACTTTCCCATCGCAATATGCAGTATGTACAGTAGTACTTAGTTATGTGAAATGCAGTGTATGTGAGCAGTTGTATAAAGCACATTGTACATGGACAAAACACAGTGTAAATAAAAGGTTATATAAAACACAGTGAACATGTATGGGAAAAGTAAACATAAAGTGAGTAATTTAATACATGAAAAGTTTCTCTGCCTGTGAACTAATACCGTATTTTTATGATTTTACCAAAACCACTGCCCTCAAGTCAGATCTGAGCCTACATGGTGACCTTTCATCCGGTTCCACTGCCCTCAAGTCAGATCTGAGCCTACATGGTGACCTTTTATCCGGTTCCACAAATTGTAGATCTTTCTGGGAGCGGACTGTCCATCCTGCTCCCTCTGAGTGACTAGTTGAGTAAAACAACCCACTACCTTTTTGGTTAACAGCCCAATACATAATGCTCTGTGCCACCAGGCCAGCTTTCTACATGCCACATTGTATATAACCAGTGGATAAGAGTAAAGAAAATGGTAACTAGCTGAGACAAATGTCTACATTTATGTCAACCCATTTAATCCTGGTAGTTACAGGTAGGATAGTTTTTAAAAATATCCATTGAAAAACGGTTGGAACACAGAGACATTTGTGAAATTGCCCAATATTCTATACCTAGTGACTTGCAGGCGTAGCATTTGAACCTAGGCAGTCTGCTCCAGCATCCTCAATGACTGCTGCTTTATAGCAGGTAGGAAACCTAGATTCTTGTCCTAATTCTTTTAGAAGTTGGTATTGGGCCAAGGACCTTAGAACTGAGACACAAAAGGAGATTTGTATATTAGTGTTCATAGCAGAATTATTCACCCTCATAAGAACATGGAAACAGCCCAGATGTCCAACCACAACTCAACTGATTGAGAAATTGTGGTACATTCACACAATGGAATACTATGCAGCAGTCAGGAATGCTGATTTTGAAAAACACTACGTAATTTGGAAGAGATTGGAGAGCATTATGCTGAGTGAGCTAGCTCAGTCTCATAAAGACAAATACTGAATAAGACCATTATTGTAAAAATAGAAGGATAACTAGTAAAACATGTACGGGGACCCAAGGGGGAAAGAGTGGGAGCAGAGGGGTGAGGATGAGTAGGGACAAAATAATAGAGTTGCACAGTTTGGTGGGTGGAGGAAGGGAGTAAAGGAAATGGGAAAGATCTGGTGGGGACCTAATACGACAGGGTAGTTAATGGTGGTCATAGTCCAATGGTAATTAAATTCATAAAGCATAATGCTTGGAATGATTGAATGAAACACAATGGGAATGAAAGAGTAGTATGAAACACAATGTATACAAACTGTAAGCAAAGCAATATAAAATATTTTTTTTAAAAAAAGAAGTTGGTATTACGATGTGTAACTCAAAAATAAAGTGTAAGATAAAAAAATAAATCAGGGTTGTTGCTTTGTGCTCTTGAATCAGAACCGACTGATAGTGGACCCTCCACCAGATTTTCAGAGGCTATAAACTGCGCAAGAGGAGATTGCCCATCTTTCTCCTAGGTAGCTGCTGGTGGATTCAAACTGCATGAGTTTGAGTTGGCAACACAACACCTTTCCATTAAGCCACTAGAGCAAACTCAAATGTGTGTTGCCTGCTCCACAGCCAGGCAAGAAGGAGAAATATAGAATGAGTCCAGTGTAATAGAGAACAATGGGGATGGTCAGAAATTAGAAGTCTCATGTTTCCTAAAGCAAGTAGTGACTAGTTTTAATCTGTTTTGTCTTGTAGTATGTCAGATAGCCCCTCCCCCCTTCAAAAAGATAGAAGCATGGCCATATTTGCATAAATTTTCCCAGTTTTCAGTGATTGGCAAAGCCATTCATACAAATGAACTGTGTGATTTGTGACTTTTTTACTAAATTATTGCCTCTGACTTGGAGAATTTTATGATTGAATGTGCTGTTTTTGTGCTGTGATAGAAGCTTAATCTGAATTATAGAAATAGGCAGTTTAAAACAACCATCAAAGGGTATATACACTTGGAAAGTGTCTCGACACAGCCTGCATAAATATTGATTATGAGCTGGGTTAATTGAAAAGCCAAGGTATATTAATAGAATAATAAAGTGTATTTCTTTGTGCTCCTTTTATGTTGTATTAGAGTAAATCAGCAATATTTATCCAGTGTTAATTCTCAGTTTGCAGAGAGCTAATGTAATCATGAGACAAGCTTATTGAAATTCTTTTCTTAGACATAGAGACTTGCCCAAGAATGGTGACTATTAGGAACTTTAGTCAGCACTTGCTCAGAATAGTAAATACGAACATGTGATTTATGCCATTGTGTGTACAAAGCAATGTTTCCTGAGACTTTTTCTATATATATGTTGGCTGTTTTGTCTCAGGGGTTGGTTTGTTGTTTCCCCCTGCCTCTGATTATCAGATTTCCTCTTAAATCCTGGCGTTTGACATTGTTGCAGGGCCAGTTTGTCTGTGAATCGACAATAAAACATACTGGTGGTTTCACAATTAATCCAAACTTGGATTTATGATTTATGCGTGTTTATATGAATCCCTGCATTTGTTTTTATATCTGTATGTATAATTTCTGTATGTATATTCAGAAAGGTCTGTTGAAAAGAAAGGGACAAGAAAAGAGGGAGAAATCTATAGCCTGAATCTCGAAAAATGGGTTTATTCATCAATGACATCATATGAATTGTATTTTCTCTTAGTTAATAAACTATTTGCTTGGCAGGCGCTGTAAGCCAGCCACAGCTAGTCATGCCATTTCTTGGAAAAGATCTGAAGCAACTGGTAATTGAAATGATAATCATTTGATCATAGCTAGAGCTATTTGAAAATAGCTCTCATCTCCAGCTTTGTCAAGTCTGAGGAGCCATATTTGGTAAAAATGTTGCCAAATTCTATCTTTCCTAACGTTAACACTTATATACCTTAATAATTATATTCCAGCACATTGTAAACTTGAATTCTGTTGTGTTCTGTCCAGAAGCTGTCCCCATATGCTTTGAAACAATACCCAGGCTGAATTTTTATTCTGACATTTCATAATCACCATGTAATATTTATAAAATGCATGACAACTACAGAGCTTTTATTTCAAGAGGATGGTGTAGTGAAACTGAGTGAAATCATCAGTTGAAATGGTACTTTGTAGTAAGCTCCATTGTTTATAAAGTATTGCAGTGGGTTGTGTTTTTTCATGAGCAGCAGATAAAAACACAGTTTCCACTGTGTCTCCCATTTAGTGGAAGTTCATATTTAATCATGATAAGGGAGAGGATTCCATTACGCAAGTTTTAGTTTTCATTTTTGATAGAGTATTTGTTATTTTGCAGCAGCTTAACAAACTTTCATCAGGGAGCTGGAAGAGGAAAAGTGAAATTTTAGATTCTACCTTAAAACATTTTTTAAAAAACTCAATCTGTGGCTTATTATTGTATGAAGCTTATCTAAATAAATCCTTTTTGTTCACTTTGGAGTAGTGCATAAGGGGGGGAGAGAGTGTGTGTGTGTGTGTGTGTGTGTGTGTGTGTGGTGGAGGGAACAGTCATGCTTAACAGTAAAATTTGCCAAATCAGTTGTGAATTCTTTTGTTTAATAGCTTAGTGACATCTTCCTGTTGTTGTTTGTTAAAAATATTTCTAAGATTTTGTAAGCTTAGGGGTTTTCACAGCTAAGCTTTCTTCAGAAATGTGAAGTAAAAAAGAAATGAAAGAAGTCAATTCAAGCTGAAATGTCAAATGCTTCAAATAATTTAACTTAAAACCAGAGAGATGATCTTTTTAAGCCTTTTCTAAAGAATCTTCTGGTTGAGGGGCCCTCCTTTGTTCTGTGTATGAATATCTCTAAATATCTTGCAGGATTAATTCTGAGTAAAAAAAAAAAGTTGCTTGTTTCCTGGAAGCAATTAGAGATGCTTAAAATTAAAATTTATGATCCATAGGAGAAGCTGAAGTTTCAGTTGCTTTTCTCAGATTCAAAGGTTTCTTCTCACTCACCCTCTCCCCCAACCCCAAATGTATTAAAAGAAAAAGTCAGTTCATTTCTCAACTTACAAAGTTTTAAAGAAACATGAGAACGTGTAAGGTTCTTTCTTTCACATAACATTTCTGAAGTATTTCTTTTGGGGTTACATCACAGTTTTATTTAATTTTTAGGACAAAAGTTAAATTCAATATTTGTGTATAAGCCAAGGGAAAATGTACCATAAACATAGGAATTTGAGGGTGAGTCAGAGTTCTAAGAATCCTAGATTTACTTAGACCCTTTATATAGAGACAGGCTAACCATTACTCATCTAGTGCTCACTTTTCACATTTGCAATTAATTGCACTTAAAAAATTAGCTTTCTACCCAAGTGGCAGATAGGCAGAGAAAACTTTGGTAACTGGTACTAAAGGGGCTGTTAGAACTACTGCTCTATTTTGGGACACATAACCCATGTATCATATAAATTATTTCCTGACTGAACTGTTAACAGTGGAGGTGGGCTCCCATAAAAGAATTGAGTTATTGGAGATGTTTTCTCACTGAAAAACACATTTTCTGGTAGCATCAGGTTAAACCACCAAATGATATTTTCCATGGATTCTTTATTTATTCAATAGAATACTTGTCATTTACTTCAGACTCATAAATAATTGCTTGTTTTCTTCTTTTTCTCCCCTAAACACCTCTTGTAGGATGAAGTCATTGCCGTTTCTGAAAAGGTGATTGTGAAGCTTGAAGACCTGGTCAAGTGGGTACATTCTGATTTCTCCAAGTGGAGATGTGGCCTTCGTGCTGGGTCTGTGAAAACAGAGGTCTTGGGGCGAAATGGACAGAAGGAGGCTCTGCTGAAATACAGGCAGTCAACGCTCAACAGTGGACTCAACTTCAAAGACGTTCTCAAGGAAAAGGCTGACCTTGGTAAATATGATGTTTGTTTCTTAATCTAACTTATACACATGCAGTGATTTTTTTCCCCCAATTGATTTTTCTAAAAACTCTGTCAAGTGCACATCATTTATTTAACCTGAAATAATACATGAAGACAGATGATTGGGTGGCTGAGGGAGTGTATTGTCCTTTTTTTCTCCAGAACCTTCTGTATGTGCTGGATCTTAGATAATATAACACATGACTTCCAAGGCCAAAGGATAAGAGTTAATTATGGCACCTGAATTTGTGTTAATGATGAAATTACGTATTTAATATAAGTAGATATCAGGATATCTATCAGTAGCATGTCAGAATTTTGTATTTTATGGTAAGTGGGAAGCAGGGTGAACAAGAGAGATGAATTACTGAGTTAGAAGCAAGTGGGCACTGTCAAAGTAGGAAAACAGATTTCTCTGTGCATTTCGCATTTATTCATTATCCTCAGTTAGTTCCTAGAGAGGGACCTTGTCCTTGGGAAAACAGCCTCAGTGAAGAGAGAAAGACTCTCAGTGAGCTGGATTGACACACTGAACACAACAGTGGACCTAAGACCAGCAGAGATTGTGAGGACGGCACAGGTTCAAGAAGGGTTTCATTTCATTACATTGTTTGTGAGGTCGCTCCGAGGTGGAGCCAAAGCAGAGGTCCCTATACAACAACAACAAAAATAACAACAACTACATCTTCCACTATAAAATTTGAAGGAGATCTTGGGCTTCCAAATAGGCTTTGGTTTGTTTTCTTTTTTTGATTAAGTGTTTGAATCCTGATCCTGCCACTTACTTAGTATTGTGAGCTTGGACAAATGATTGACCCTCTAAACTTCAGTTGATGGGTCCTTGTGTCACAGTGGTTGTTAAAATGCTGAGCTGCCAACCAAAAGGTAAGACGTTAGAATCTACTAGCTGCTTCATGAGAGGAAGGTGAGGCAGTAGCTTCTGTAAAGATTTACAGCTTCAGAAGTTCAGTGGCAGCTCCTCTCTATCCTATAAAAAAGATCTGAGTTGGGATCAACTCATTGGCAACAAGTTTGGTTTGAGGTTTTTGGGGGGTTTGTTTAAAGTCATGTTTTTCTCTATGTTAAATAGAAGTACTTACAGGGTCATTGAAAGATGTTAGCTATAAAGATTCTAGTACAGTGCCTGGCAGGTAAAAAGGAGGGCTAGAATTAATGACATGAAATTTGTGCCTCCATCCCTTAACCTTTTCTGAGGGCTTTTTTGTGTGTTTTTTTTCTTGTTTTCTCTTCTTATTGACTTTCAGTGACTTACTCTTCTAGTATTGCTCAAGACTCATGTTGTTGACCTCTGATTGAGCCTAGTTATTTCCTCTTTAGGCAAAGGAAAGCTTCACTTTCAACATATTGAAGCCTCTTTTTCTTTCATTCTAGCACAATGCTGAGTTTTATAGCTCTATTTCACGCTTAATTCAACAACTTCCTGTTGTTTTTGTTTTTTTCAATTTTTTTTTTTATCTTAGAGCTTAACTATTACAACATACCTAGGCTATTTATTTTAATTGACTTAAAGAGATGGAAAAACACCCTTAACTACGTCCTTTTGCTTTTCATGTGATTCTGCTCTGTGGTGAGCTGTGTTGTGTTTTGAGACACATTAGTATTTTCTTGCTATTTCAGTTGAAAAATCAACAATTTCCTGGCAATTTTGGTAGATGTCAGTTGTTCATATTTTGGATATGACAGCCTTATGACAAGTGCACATTTAAAGAAAATTGTTGAGCAACTAATTTTACTTTTAAAGCCAAAACATCTATTTCTTTATAAGTAATCTTCCTATGTAGTCTGTTAATACCCTCCCAGTTTTGTGAAATGGCCAGTGACTAATCTTCTGACATGTGATAATTCTGAATAATGCATCTGGTGTGCTGGTTTCCTAATGTGTGATCTAAATTGTATTGCCATTGTCTTGTATTTTCCTTAACATTAAAAACCTTTCTTTTGTTTGTTTACTTTTTTCTTTTCTTTTCTTTTTTTTTATTAAGTTGTGGAATATACGGTTACTAATAAAAACTAAACAGGAAACCAACAGGGGACAAAAAGGATGTGTAGTTTGTTAAGCTTGTTGCCACCCATGTAAACAGAGTATTTATAGTAGTGTCATTTTAAACGTAAAACTGGTACTTTATTATTGAAGACAAAAACCCCCCCTCAATATCTTAATTGTTTCAAAAAGATGTAGAGAATTTAATCTTGAATTCTTTTTAAAAAAAAAATCTGTGATCAACCTTATTTTTTTTTTCAATTGATTCCACAGGAAATTGGATTATAGTGAATATTCAAAGTACTTGCAAGTGGTTTGGCCTAGAAAAAAATCTAGATTAGTGGTTTATAAATCTAGTTGCTCGTTGGATTCACCAGAAGAATTTAAAAATAATAGATATTGCTGAGTCTAGCTTCCACCAACTCTTCATACAGTTTGAGGCTGGGCCAAGATTGGGCTGATAAAAGTCTTCCCAACTGATTTCTAATTTTTTGAGGGTGGAAGCAGATCTAGGAGACGGTAAGATTTAACGGGAAGGTTTTGCTTCGTGGACAAGAAACACCACCTACTTTTATTTTTCTTTTAATGTAACATACCCCTTTAAGGATAGAATTTGGGGCCTTGCAATTCTTCTCAGTTGGTATGAGCTATGGGGAATTTGAGACAAACAGCTTTTGTAATTGGAATGCACACTGTGTTGTAATAATGTGGAAAGAGAAACAAAAACTTTCCTTAATGTAATGAGTTTCCATTATCTGCCAGATCTAAGGTTTACAAGTCTACTTTGCCAGGATTTCTATTGGGCACATAGGGGTGTCATTTGCTGTGTATGTGTTCCCACCCCAGCCACTTTCTCTTCAACATCTTCCTTTCTCGGTCTGCAGCATCACAATGTTTGTTGTCTGCACCTTTCTTTCCACACAGTGGTTTTCTTATCTCCCTTTCTCTTGGCCACACTGAAACCACCTCCAGTACCACATTGTTAATGGAAGTTCACACACTTATTAGGTTTTTCCTTCTGTAGAACTCCTCATTGTTCTACCAAAGAAAGAAGATGAACTGTGAGATTACTTAAGACCTCTCTTTTTCTAATTCTTTCTGATGGAAGTAAGTAAAGAATGGAAAGATCTCACTTTTCTGTGAATAAATAAAACTCCAGCATGGTTTTATGTGTATATTTATATTTTATATTTTATATTTATAGTTTATATTTTATTTATACACACATACACACACACACGTGTGTATAGCTGAGTCATTTCATCATGTTAAAATATCAACAGTAGCAAAGTAATTAGGTTGAATCTTAAAAGAAGGAATTTTAAAACACAAAAGCCAATTAAAGAACTCTTGCTCAGTATTTGCGTAGGATAAATTCCCTTTAATCCTCGTTTGTGTCACTTCCTGTCTCTCTCTGAATAGTATAAAAACAAGAATGTTCTCACAAATGTGTGTCTGCCAACAAATTAATACTCGGCAAAGAGAAACTCTGCCCCACATGGCAGCTTCCAATAACTGCTCTGATTCAAATCACAACAGCGGCTTTCCTTTTTCTCTCTCCTTCCCCCTTCAAGAAATACATTGGGACAATATTTATGGGTATCATGTTTGCCTTTTAAAGAAACCTCAGGAGTTTTCATTTAAGATTCTAGACGGCTGGTGACTAAAACTACACATGTAGATAGTGGAAAAACTAATAATCTTAAAAAAAAAACACTTCAGAGATGCGGTGGCATACACTCATCCCTCTCTCTCCCCTTTGTCTTTTTCAAAGAAAGTTCGTTCAACATGAAACCCATGCAAATAGCGACATGACTTGGTGAAGTGTTTTACCTTCTTTCAAACTGTTTCATTCTAAGGTTCATTAAAAAAAAAAACCAACCTGTGTTAAAATAAAAGGGTTAAGGAATGTATTATTCATAAGTATAATGAACACAAGAACCTGTTTTTCCAGAAGAATTGGGTTGATTAAATCATTCACTACACAGGCCACTAGTTATTTATTTTTGTCTTTAGAATTACAGTACTTAGCTTTTGTAATAAAGTGGAGTTGATGCCCATATTTGGCATGGCAGTTGAAAGTAGTCAAATGAATGATTTCATTTCCTAAAATCTTGAACTGCTAAGGAATAGAAACACTATCAGTTAAACATAGAAAACTTGCATTTTTTTTTTTAATTCCTTGGGCTATAGTTTTGGGGGGAAAAAACCTCCTCAAATTATTTTATATAACACTGCTTCTTACAGAGTTCCTTCAAGTGAAGTATGAAAGCTGCAATGTAAGCTTTATTGGCCTATAAATATGTCATTATAGTTGGACTACATTTATATGCTTTGGATTGTTGTTAAAGCCAAGAAAATATGTCTCTACAGGTTGACTTTTTATTGAAACCCTTTGAGGCATACAACTGAATGTATTTTAGGCCAAGGTTATTAAAACAGCATTTTCATTTTTTTGTAGCAGACTCATTGTCAATTATGCTGCCACAAACTGTCTGTCTATGGGCAGTTATGAATGGTTTCATCTCTGAATGTGTCTTTAGGAAAGAAAAAATAAACAACAAGAAAAGATAGAGGAGTCTGAGTTGAAATCGAGAAAAGAGATCAAAAGATTGTGGGTGTGGGTATGGCTGAATTTAATGATGGGGGTTCCCTTGGTTCAGTTTCTGTTTCTAAAGGCCTATCAAACTGAGAACCAGCAGCTTCCCCGTTGTTTCTGCCACTGGGACTTTCGGTGTACTTTTGGGAATAGACAGCATGGTGGTATTCAAAGAGCAGAGGAGGCATCAGGGGACTCAGCCTTGTGTAGCCCTGTGACTTACTGTTTCTACAGCTTCCAGTTTCTTGGATGTACAATGGGACCCTGGCTTTATCTCATTAGTCGTTTTAGAAGGTCAGCTGAGAGGAAGTGGGTCCATATCCATGGAGTCAATATTTATGACCTTAAAGCCTGAAGTGGTATTGCCATTAGATTATCGTCATCAGAAGGAGGCTCCATATCAGAGGGACTGCAGAAATGCAGTGTTCCCTGTGTCGGCTTATTTGTCCCTTTTGGAGTTTCCGAATCACACAGTGTAGTGGTTAGGACAGGGTTTGCCCTTATTACTGTCTGCCTTCATAGGAGACTGTTATTAAGTCCTTCAGCTCTTTGCTTTGTTGTTTGTTTGTTTATACATGCGTTTATCTCACACGTAATGTTTTCTTTTGGAAATTTCTGTAGGAATAAGCTGAATTATATGTGGTCAGTGGTGTAAGTGGCTAGAAATTGACTGAGGCTTTTGCTTAGAAATTCTGGAATCTTATATTTCAAGTGATCATTTAAGAACACTTTATTTATTTATTTGAATTTTATACTGGTTTACATACAAAGCTCATGAAGTTCGTATACATTGTTTTTCACTTTTGAGTTTGGGGTGTCCAGCTGCTTCCAGGGATGTGGCTGTGAAGAGATCCTCTCTATGTTGAAGAAAATAGCACATAAGTTTCCATATATGAAGTAAGCTAAGGTGTTGAGGTGTTGACAGTTTGTTATGCCAAAGATTCTTTGACCTTGCACACCTAATGAACATATTAAAGACACACTTCTTAGCTTGACAACAGTCTTGTTGTGACCAACTCATAGCTGACCTTCCAGCGATTTTACAGACTTTAAATGTTGTGTGAGGAAATTGCCAATCTTTCTCCCTCAGAGCAGCTGGTGGATTTGAACTACCTGCCTTTGTGTTAGCACTACAGCTCCTTCCCACTAGACCACCAGCACTTCCATTAACTGTCTTATAAGGATATTTAGTATTTCTATTTTAACTTATGTTTGGCTGTCTGTACCATTTTCTTTAACATTGTTAGTTGAGTAGTTTCTTAGATGCTGTAGTGTTATGTGATTATATCCATGTATTATTAATATCATGAAGAAGTTCAGAGGATAGCCTCCTCACGAAAGCAGATTTGGCTTGCGTAGTATCTTCAACCTTGGGTTAGAAATCAATTCTTGATGGGGCATATAAAAAAGTTATGGTGATACTTTACAAAATATTTTCTCATGAAATCCTCTGACAACATTTTTGTGTGTACCATGCATTCTTTAAAGATTCTTCTCTTAACAGAGTTAATATTGAAGAAGGATATCCAAATGGTAAAATGGCTCTTTCAGAAGGTTGTCCTGTGCATTGTAAACCAGCTGCATCAAGGTCTCCTGAAGGTGGACCAAGTTACACTTCTAAGAATTACCATCCAAGATATTGAAAGCTTCAGAGCAGCTCATAGATAGGATATGTTCTATGAAACCTTAAAGGAAATTAGTTCATTTCCTGTCTAAGCTAAAATTCAATTTGTTGTTGTTGTTGTTGATTGCCTTTGAGTCAAGCATGACTCACGACCCTATGAACAAAAGGCCTGAAGCCTCTCTACAACTATCAACATTTATCATAGTTCATAGAATTTCTGGAGGCGTGTTTTTAGGAAGTGGATGCCACTCCTGCATCCATACCTGTCATAGTATGTTGTTATGTACCATTGAGTCACCTGCGATGTATAGTGACCCTGTGTACAGCAGTTCTGAACCCTTCCCTGTCCTGAGCCAGTCTCACTAACTTTGACACACCAATCCCCATTGCCCCAGTTCCTGTATCAGTCCATCTCATCGGGGTCTTAGTCATATTATAATTTAACGTTGTCCTAAAATTTCAGTACAAAGAGAGTAAAAAATGTTGTGACATGCATAAGGAACACTGAGATTCTATTAATGCATTGTTGTTGAGTTGGAACTAACTTATAACTGACCCTCCACTGGATTTCCAAGACTAAATCACATGGGAGGAGACTGTCCATCTTTCTCGCTCGAATCTACTGATGAATTAGAAACACCAGAGAGTCTTAATCTTCCGATTAGCAGTGTAGGTTTCTACAGGCGAGCTCACCAAAGCTCCCTGGGGTTCTGTTAAGGGTGGTAAACATTTCTGGAAATGGTTAACATGATGAACATGATAAACACAAAGAATGTCACTGAATCTTATCTGTGAAGATTATAGAAAGAGCAAGTGTTTTCTTACCTAGATATTTACCACAATAAATAAGAGTCATGAAGAAAATAACTGGTCATTGTTACTGCCATGTTGCCATCATTCCTGAAGGTCCACTTGAATTGAAGACAGTTTTATTGGAATTTCTGTTGACTTGCAGTTCTTCCTGTCCTTCCTAGAGTGAGGAAAGCTTTTCAGGATTCCCAACTTGTATCCCCTTTTGATGATGGAATGAAATGGACACATAACCAAAGAAGAGATTTTGGGTTTAAGAGTTGTTCTCCTAATTTTAGAACTTAGAGGTGTCAGGGATGGTTTATAAAAATGAAGTGAAAGTGGAACTTTTAGTGCTATTTTTAGGATCCAAGTTAGCGGTACTCACCATCTAGATATGATAAATAGTATCCTGGGAAGGCAAGGTAAGAAACGAATGCATTTGGGGGGAATTTTTCATAGAATTTTCAGGCCTATGGTGATGTTGAGTTGATGTTTTTTTCTCCCTATTTCTCAACATTCCTCAGTCTTCTCTTTATTTACTCTAGTTGGGTTTTTTAAAATCTTCTCTAGGATGTGCTTCAGAATCCCTTACCATTGAGACTACTTCTCTCAGGACACACTTTGGATGTTCTTGTGGGATGGTTTAGTCACACTGTAAGAGCTCATCTTTGCTGAGAAACCCAGAGCAGAGTTAGGAATGGTTTCTGGTGGAGTTAAAGCCCTGATGCCTCCATTGTACAGGATGTGAGCTCTGGAGCCCAGCATGGCATCTTCTAGAAGTGATGTACCATTGGTAAAATACATAGACTCTCATCTCTAAAGTTGAATATCTTTTCTATTTCTCAGAGCAACGAAAGGGGTGAGACAGAATCTTGCCAACTTGTGTTCCAGAATCTGTGTCTTCTGAAGTTTGGTTGCCTATTTTTAGTTAGGGATCTCTAGGTGGTATATTCTGTACTGAGTTAAGTTGTAAACCCAAAAACGATGGTCTTCCTTTGGCTATTCAAAGCCACCGGTGGTTTTGTGGGAGAAAAATTGAAAAATTGACATTCTCCTCCAGTGTAAGTTATAGCTTCCTGAAAACCTGCCAGAAGGCCAGCTATGAGTCAGTTCTGACTCAATGACAATGAATTAAATTGACTTTAGTTGTCTTTTTTAAATCACAGTAGGATTAAGTGTAGACTATTCTTTTATTCAAGGAGCTCTGGTGAGATATACATATATCGCATATAGCATATATCATATCTATCATATATCATATATATTATATATATATATATATAGCTTCTAACTCATCAACCCTGTTTTATTCTCTGTTAAGCACCATAGTTCACTAAGATGGCAGGAGCCGTATGAACTCTTTTGACGGGATGGTTTACTATTATGGCAGGATGATTCAGTATCAGTGATAGGCCCTTAGAACTTGTATAGTTCCCACAGTGGTTTACTGCCATTTATAGTGTAGGACTTGCCCAATATTTTTTCTTTTGTCTTTGTGAAGGCTCATGAGACTCATCCTGACTTTTAGGCTGTTCCAGCAAAGTTACACACAAAGCAGCAACACTTCCTTAAATTACCATTATACAGCAGCTGAATTCCTTGTCATGCTGCTCGTTTCTTGTTTTGTTTTTATTTTGGTGCTTTATGTGTCTAAAGGAACGTTATAGCCACATCAGTGATAAAAGACCATGATGGAGAAAAGAACAAATCCATGTTTGGGTCTGAGTAAGGTAAACTGTCACATAACTGTTTTTCTCTGGTGATTACCATTTGATGGGAAGATAACCAAAGATGAAGGATAAAGTCAGTTGTAACCTGGTTCCCTTTGGCTGGATGATTTAGATCTACTTGGAACAGTCTTTTAGACAACCTTGACTATATACAAACTCATATCTGGTATCCTAATTTGCAACTTTGAGCAATGGGTTTGCATTGGATGATAGGAATGGGCCTACTGTGAAGAATGGTATTGACTCTACACCTCTGCTGTGCTTTTAAAATTCATCTTATGGGACAGTTTCCCCTTTAGTTGGAGGCACATGATGCTGTTCCCTTCTTTTTCTCTTTAAAATGTTTGTGTTTGCCCTCTACTCAGCTGGTCATTAGCGGCTTTGTGATTCCTGATGTTAGGCTGTCATTACGGCTGTTCTCTGTCACACCAGCAGCACCTCAGAATGCAACGTACATACATCCTCCGTGTGAATTGATGTGACTTTCCCCAGGCGGTTTGTGAGCAGATATTTGATTTGGGCATTTAGGCTTAATTCTCTTTGGTATTGACATGGATGCTTCTGAACAGCTCGTTTATCTCTTAGAGCATTTTAAATGTGAGGTCTTATTGCAAAACATTAATTTTCTTAAATGTCAAAGATTCACTCCCCTAACATGTGTTGACGTCTGTAGTTTGTACAGGTCACTGCAGAGGACTGCTGAGGTTTCGATGATCACCCTGTTTCAATAAATGTCTTTAGAACACGTGGAATAATAGTAGGCTCTCGGATGCCTTATGAAGTGCTTTGTGCACAGTAGGGGCTGAGCAAATAGAACCTTTGATACGGACTTCTCCGAGCTGTCTCACCTGGCACATTTTCACCTAGTACTATGAAATGAAGCCATGTTGTCTTGCTTTGACAAGTCTTCCTCTGCGTCTCCTCACATGTTGTTTCTATTTTAACAATTCCCAGCCTTTCTTATCCTTTGACTTGCTTTAAATATTGATTCTCAACACGTGTCCCTTTCTTTAATAAACTGTTGGTTTTGTGCACTATCAAGACAATTCCGACTCCCAGCAACCTCGTATGACAAGAGAACTGTCATGCAGGGATCCCTGTATTATAATCTTCATGGGAGTAGAGTGCTAGGTCTTGTCTCTTACAGAGCGACTGGGAGAGGTGAACTACTGACCTTTCTGTTAAAAGACAGGTGCTTAACCATAGTACCACCAGGAATTTTTGATCAGTAACCTGCTACTGAGTAAAATATAAAATATGCCCTGTCTCCATACCTTTTCAACCTGTATGCAGAGCAGATTATCTGGAAGGCTGGGCTCTAGGAGGAGAATTGTGGCATCAGGATTGGTGGAAGATCTATTAACAATCTGCGTTATGCGGATGACACAACCCTGCTTGCTGAAACTGAGGAGGACCTCATGCACTTGCTGCAGAGGGTCAAGGACTGCAGCCTTCAGTATGGACAGAAGCTCAATGTCAAGAAGACTGCAGAAGAACAGTCAGTAAACCACCATTTAGTCCTAGCCTTATTTTTCCCTTTTTAATGATTTTCTAAAATTTTTCTTTTTTCATATATAACTAACTTTCCATGTTCATTTTGAAAATCTAAGCAATGCACACAAAGCAAAAAGCAGAAAATGTAACTTGTATATTTTCTTAACACCCAAAAGTTAATGCTGTTAGCGCTTATATATGTGCCAGTGTGTACAAATGTGTATGTATAGGCAAGAATTCATATGCACATGCTTTTCCCCATGAAAATTGTATATATTGTTTGGAAGGTTTCCTCCTTTCCTCAGGTTAATTTGCATAGATCTATTATAGGTGACTAGACAGCACCTAACAACAGTTATATGACTATGTCTTCATGTTTAATATACTCTTCCTATTTTAATCTGACTGTATAATGTTTCATATAGAGCTCTTTTCATACTAGTAGGAAGCCCTGGTGGTGTAGTCTTAGAGTTTCGCTGCTTATCCATAGATTACACTTCTCTGGAAGTTCTGATCTTCCAGCTGCAACAACAACTGAAGTAGAAAGGTGGACAATCTTCTCCCTTACAATTTAGACCCGTAGAAACCCACTAGAGAGCCAGATATGAGTTGAAACTGACTCGACGGCTATGTGTGTGAATGGATGTTCATATTAACTTCCTACTATTGGATGTTATTGTTACTTTTAATTTTATACCAGTTGTGAAATTATTTTAGCTGTGTGCATATCCACAACCATTATGTGTGTTTAGGAGAACTGTGGACTTCAAAGGGCACAGAGAATGTTAAGACAGGCTGGCTGTGTCTCCTTATCTCTTATCACTCTCCCTGTGTTAATGTTCAGCGTTAGCCTAACTTCTTAGCCCTTTCTCTTTAACCATGCTCCCCTCTTCACTCCCCTGTGTCTCAGACTCTTCAGGATGTTGGGGGTGGCACGTTGCCTTTGCTCAGTCTTGGAACAGCCCTCTAGGTCTCTTACCTAAGACAGCTCTCCCTTTTCTTCACCCACTTCAAGCTGTTCGAGCCCTTGTTGGCCATCCAGCTCGTAGGACTTGTCTTCCTTTATTAAGCTCTTATCTTATCACACTTAGTGTTGCTACCACCTTACTGAGCACCTTAGTCTGTAACTGCCAATATAATGCAGTATCTTTTCTGTGTGTGTTTGTCTTATCTGCCCAGTTACAGTCTTAACTCTATAGTGTAGGTACTCTAACTTCAAAGCTCTGACTAGTAGGTTAGGTAAACATGCGGCTTTTATGGCCAGCCTCCTCTGAAATTCTCTGTTCTTTGCTCACCTGGAATGGCTGTGTGCATTTGAAGTTGGATTGATTCCTTTAACAAGCACCTCCTAAGACACCCTCTAGTGGAGGGGCTGTCTCATGGACACTGGTAGGAGAAGGGACCTCCTTGGGCTTGGGGGCTTCAGTTGCTAATAATCCTCGGCCTAATTGGTAGCCAGCCATCTTTAGACTCATGCTGGAAAACTTTCTGAGTGAGAGCTGTTGAACGGCTTGGAAGCTAGTGTGCTAGCCTTGGAATTTGTATTGTTACAGTCTACAAGTACGCGTGTGCACGTTTTACATATTAATCCCGGTGTTTATTAATTTCTCCCTTCCTCAGAGGAATGAGTTTCATGTTTCAGGATTATAGCAGTGACAAAAATGTGCAGGGAAGGAAACAAATCCAGACTGGACTTGCTCGGCCTTATCTTTTTTATTATCAGCTTGCTTGTAATCTGTCTCTTTTTTAGGTGACAGGTTGTTAAGGAAATGGTTTTAGCACAGAATCAAATGCTGCTTATTCTGGGCAATTGTGCGATCTTAATCCTTGCCTCCCTTAAAATGGTTACTTGGTAATCATGATGGAGAGTATTCCTTCCCCACCTTCCAACTCCCCATTCTTACTGCTTTGGTTCACAAAGAAAGTATTCTGCTAAGCCTTACAGAAACAATGCTTCGTGCCTGGCCTATTCTCTCAATAAGAAATAAAACATTGTTTTCATAGCAAGGGCTGATAATAAGGCAGATTTCAAAGCATGATGAAACATATACTTTTCTAGCAAAGAAAAACCTATAGTTACCTGGCTAATTATCCATCACGTGATGGCTGTGTGTATAAATATAGGCTTTTCACATGTGCAGCCTCTGTGTGGGTTTATATATATTTTTTTAAATTGGGAGTGCTCATTTAGACCTCATTGTTTGATATTAATGTTTTAAGTCAAGTATTGAGCACAATGAGCAAATGTGAACGCTACTACTGGTTTAGGGGTAGCTTCATGCTGACCACTAGATTAAACCTTTGTGGCAGGTTTTGATATAGTGGAAAGAACATGGGCTTTGATAGGCTTGGGTTCAAATGCTGATTACATGACTTGTGTGAATGAGAAAGCTTTGGTTCTTTCTTGGATTGCTTCTTCAGAGCACTCAGACTGATCCAGGATTGAACTGATCATGGCCCCAGTTTTCCAGGAGTCATGAAAACCTTCAGGATTGTTTTTAAGTTCTTGTACTAGGATTTTAGCATAAAATAATGCAGTCTTTTTTTATGCTAGAACCTGTCTTCGACGAGGTCCAGCGAGGGTGCATCTCACATGCTTTGGGCATGTTGTCAAGAGGGTCTAGTCCTTGGAAAAGGCATCGTGCTGGGAAGGGTGGAGGACAGAGAAAGAGAGGACCCTCCACGAGATGGATTGACTCAGTACCTGCAACAGTGGGTGTAGCAAAGAGGAGCAGGATAGGGCAAGGTTCCCATCTATTGTTCAGAGGGTTGCTATGTGTATTAGTCAATTCCATGGCCTCTAAAAAGAAAAATATTATAAGCTATTCACTTTTTGTTCCTTTTGATCACTCATACTATAGCTGAGAGTTAATCTTCGTTATTAGAAAATGTGGTACCAGAAGTTATCTGACCTTTACCAACTCCACAATGGGGAAAAGCCCCTACCACCAAAATCCACAGTACAAAACCAATTTTACTGAGGTCAGACTTATCCCTCACACTCCCTCACCTTTTCCCACCCACCCCAACACTAATCGTACTGCTCTACTGGGTCCACAATCCATTACAATAGCTCCCAGAACAAACAGGACCATGCTCATGATTATTAGGTTTATCAGAGAAGTCAAAAGGTAAGTCTGGTTGATAGCAGAATACAATCACTCAATCAGGACAGCTGAGGAAATATACTCACAGGTCCCTCAGCCTTTAGCTTTGCAGCTTTAGGTCAGTGTTACAAAGCTCTTGTTTGCCGAGTCAAACATGACTCTTAGTGACCCTATGAACAAAAGACCGGAAGTCTTTCTATAACTATTGTTGTTTCTCAAAGTTCAGAGAATTTTAGGAAGTGGATGCCACTCCTGCCCCTTAGTCCTGCCAACTATGGCTCCCCACCACCCGCCCTAGTCCTGCAGCAAATTTGGGCAAGGGCTCCTAGCTCTGGTTCCATTGAGATAGCAATCCCAAAGTGAGCTTGTCTCACATCAGATCTCCAATTCTCTGCTATGGCGGTGAATCCTATGGCTTAAGCTGGTACAGGAATCTCTGGTCCCAGAAGGTGTGTCCTGCCTCCCTGCTGCTTCTTCATTGGTGGTAAGATTCTCTAAATCTGTCCCTGAATCAGCTCAATTTAGTGATGAGACTGGCCAATCCCCTTGTGGATAGACTAACATACCCTATTCGTATCTTCCCACCCCTCCCCAGGGCAAAGTCAAATCAGTGGCTAGGAAAGCCATGTTGAACAATAAACTCCTAACGCAGGTAGCTACGGCCAATATGTAACTGTTGAGCGCTTGAAATGTTTCTCCTGTGCCTAACAGACAGAACTGTAAGTTTGCTTTCATTTTAATCAATTTAATTTAAAATGGAAAAAAACAACAACAATGAAATATTTCTGTTAAACCTAACTTTCTTATTTTGTTAGGATTATGTTTTACTCGAATTGTTGAATATTGAATATGCCAATTAGATGTAAATGTAGTAGCTGGGGACCCTTGTTGGCCTAGTGGGTAAAGCATTCTACTGCCAACCCAAAGGCAAATGGTTTGACTCCACCAGAGGGAGAAAGATGGGCTGTCTCCTCTTGTGCAATTTACTGTCTCTGAAAACCTGTTGGCAGGTCAGCTATGAGTCAGTTCTGACTCAGTGACAGTGAGTGTGTTGTTTTGTTTGGTTTTTTAATTTTTTTAAAAGATGTAATATACACATCAGTCTTCAAAACTTAATTCAAAACAAAACGTAATAATAAAACTCTCATTAATAATTTTATATTGATTAAGCAAATAACGTTTGGTCTTTATTTTTGAGATCTTTTTGGGATTCATTTTTCCTTTTCCTTTTTCATTTCTCTTTAATGTAACTGCTAGAGAAGGTTAAATTGTGTATCTATGACTCACGTTGTATTTATATTGGAGAGTGCTGATCTAAAGAGATTTAGGCAGCTGCGATGTTTAGCCAACCCTTTTATTTCGAAGTAGAATCACTGTTTGTGCACTGAGTACTTAATAAGGCCAGGACACTATGCTTGCTGGTGAAGAAAGATGGAGATGAAAGAGGCCTAACTCCTGCCCTCAGGACCTCAGAGTGTAGCAGGGCAGATAGACGTAACTGTGTTATAAGGGTGGTATTGCCAGGGCATGGATGAAGGTATAAGCTGACTGAACTGGGAGCACTGAAGGTGGTTCTTGCCTGTGAGTAAGCTTGTAAACCCTTGAAGAGCAGACATTGTAATTCTGTGTCTCTGGTAATGGTCTCTTATACATCATTGCTGAATAATTGGGGAGATTCCCATTTTATGTGATCTTCCTATTCTACCAGAGTATTACTGGAAATGCAGAATCTTGTGGTCATCTCTCTTCTAGATATTCTCTTTTCTTTTAGGGTTTATTTATCCAGTTAGGAACTTGGGCTTTGTTCAGCCTAAGTTTTCCGAAAAGAAATCATTATTTTAAATGCTGATCTTTCTCTGTCTTTGATAAATACATGGCAATTCATGTCGAGCTTGTCTGGTTAACAGAAGAAATATATTGAAAATTCCTCATTGCCAGGTTTAACATTCTGCCAAAGCTTTAGCATATCTGACCAGAAAATTTTAGAAAGATTGAAGATCATTAAGCTTAAGATTCTTGGTTTATTTGGATATACTGGATTTCTTTTGTTTTAGAACTAATGATTTTTCATGCATAGTACACTCTGACAATAAAGAGAAAGCAATTGAATCTCAAAAATGTAAGTCTTTATCCTCTCATTTACTGTCCTTGATGAAGCAAAGCACTATCTTCACATCATATTCTGAGGGCATAGCCTAAAAGCTAAGGGGAAAAGTTAACAATTTCAAATGACCAACAAGAGAGCTTTTCCATGAAAATGCCAACTTTCTGCCTTGCTCCATTATTCATGGTTGTAAATGGAGCTAGTATTGGTTAATCAAATGAATTTATATAAAGCCATTTTCCCCAAAGGCAATATTAGTGGTAGATCTTAGAAAATCAGAAAATTCACCGTGGGCAGAACTTTCTGGCTGACTAGAAATTTCCCCTGTCATATCTTCATCCAGGGAGTGAAGGTAGGGGTGTAGTAAAATATCTACAGGCTGTCCTTTGGAGTAACTGTAGGTTTGGTCACAAACCATTATGGTGAAGTGTATATCACAACATAAGCTAGTCACACAACATTTTAGGGTTCTAAGTGCATATAAAAGTTATGTTTGCTCTATACTGTAGCCTATTAAGTGTTTTATTGCACTGTGAAAAAGTTTGAAATATTGCAAGAATTGTCAAAAAGTGACACGGAGACACTAAGTCAACACTTGCTATTGGAAAAGTGGTGTAGAAAGATTTGCTTGACACAGGATTGCCACAAACATTCAATTTTATATTTTTTTTTTCTAAAAAAAGAGCATGAAATGTCTGTGAAGTACTGTAAAATGAAGTACCATAAAATGAGGTAAGCCTACATACGAGAGCTGGAGAGTTCAGAGCTTAGCAAGATTTATGTGTTAGTCTTCTCAAGGTTAGACACAGTTTGTGATTGTGCACCTGAGAAACTTAACGTGGACCAGGAAGCAGTTGTCAGAACAAAGCAAGGAAACACTGCAGGTTCAAAATCAAGAAAGGATTGTGTTGCGGATACATCCTTTCTCCATACCCTTTTAATCTGTGTGCAGAACAGATTATTTGGGAGGTTGGACTTTATGAGGAAAAGTGTGGCATCAGGATTGGAGGAGGACTCATCAACAACCTATGCTATGCAGATGACACAACCTTGCTGAAACTGAGGAGGACATGAACTGTTTGGTGCAGAAGGTCAAGGACTGCAGTCTTCAATAGGGACTGAAGCTCAATATAAAAAAAACCAAGACTTTTACCACTAGGCTAATTGGCAGCACCATGATAGATGCAGAAGAGATTGAGATTGTTAACACATTCAGGTTACTTGGTTCCACCATCAACATTCTTGACTTCAGCAGTCAGAAAATCAAAAGACAAATTGCATTAGGAAAATCTGCTGTCAGGGACTTCTCCAGAGTGCTGGAGAACAATAATGTCAGTCTAGAGACTAAGGTGTGCCTGATTCAGGTCATGGTCTTTGCAATTTCTTGTTACACATCAGAAAGCTGGACAGTGAATAAAGATGATAGAATAGTTAAGTGATGCCTTTGAGTTGTGGTGCTGGAGAAGAATACTGAACAGACCCTGTAGTGCCAGAAAACAAACAAGTCTGTCCTGGAGAGTGAAGCCAGATTGCTCTTTGGAGGCAAGAATTTTGAAGCTCCATCGGTCTTGTCATGCTTTGGGCATGTTGCTAGGAGGGACCAATTCTTGGAGAAGGACATCATGCTTGGAAAGATGGAGGGACAGTACAGGAGAGAAGGACTCAGAATGAGATGGATTGACATAGTACCTGAGATAATGGCGGTAGGTGTGTCTGAGATAGTGAAACTGGCTCAGGATAGGGCAGAGTTCAGAGCTACAGTGCAGAGGGTCACTATAAGTCATGGTGGACTCGATGGCACATAACGACAATGTGATAGTCATCATCCCACCCCTCATGCCTCCCATGAAAATGTAACTTGGCCATTAAGGCATATGTCTTAATATGCTGTTGGGAAAGCATCTGAATCACCAGTTCCTAATTGAGAACCAGTTGATGGATGGCATTCAATTGATGGCAGTAGCTTGAAAAGTTAGCTAGGAACCATAGGGGACAATGCATTTATGTTGATTGAGGACGAACGACTCAGAAGAGGAAGGTAAGAATGGCTACCCACAGCTCAAAGAATGTAATAAACATTGCTAAATGGTGTAAGTAGAAACTGGTGGACTATTGTATATTTTGCAGAATTTCTCAAGAGACTATATGCTTTTTTCACTTCAGTAAGGCCATTCATAGTGTTTAACTGTTTCTGAAATAGGTCGGTCGGGTCTATAAAAAGATTATAAATTACCTTTTAAAGATTGTTTCTTTTCTGTTTATCCCTTCAAAACACAGTCTTCAAAAATTTCAACTCTGTGAGGTTTTTTATTTTCATATTTTTCTTGCGCACCTGACTGAGGTGCTGGAGAATTGCATCTGCTGTTAAAGACCTTCGAGTCAGCTCCTCCTCATAGTGACCCTGTGTACAATAGAATGAGCTGCTGTCTGGTCCTGCACCATCCTCACATTCTCTGCTGTGACTAAGCCTGTTGCAGTCCCTGGGTCAACCCATCTCATTGAGGCTGTTCCTCTCATTCTGTTAGTACACTTTTTCAAGCATGACAGCCTTTTCCAAGGGCTGTTCCCTCCTGAAGACATACCCACAGTCCCTTTTGCTAAGGGCACTCTAGCTGCTCTTCTTGTAAGAGAGTTTTTGTTCTTTTGGCAGTCCATGGTGTGTTCAAGATTCTTTTCCAGCATTACGACTAAAAGGCACCTGTTCTTCAATCTTCCTTATTCATTGTTCTAATAGTGCTTTAAAGGAGTCTCTGGGGGTGGTCCAAATGGTTAATATATTTAACTACTAACTGAAAGGTTGAAGCTTTCCGTCCACCCAAAGACACATTGGAATAAAGACCTATTCTAAAAACCAGCAATTGAAAACCTTGTGGTGCGTCCACAGTTCTACTGTGACACACATGGGGTTGCCCTGAGTTAGAATGACTTCAGAGCCACAGCTTGGAGTGGTGCTTACCCACTGACCTTGGAAAACCTCTTCCAGAAAATTTTTATATCCACAAAACTTTCAATACTACTTGAAGACATTCATGAGTACCCTCCTGAATTGGTCTAGGGACTGGTGGTTGTTTCATTCTCTTCATAGAGCTATCGTGCTATGAAGAAGGAAGACAAGGACATATGTTCACCTTTATCGTGAGGCTGGTAGTCTTCCACTTCCAGAGATGAAGGTTTCTGGTTTTCTTGCACATGAGAGGGTGGGGGAGGGCATGCCTTTCTCATTCCATTTATTTCTCTTGTATTTTCAGGTTATGCATTTTGACAGCCAGAGTGGTTAATAGATTAATCTTGTTTACTACTACCCTAAGTCCGGATATGCCGTGGACCTGTTATATTTGTGTTCATTACTTCCTCACTAATGTGAACTAAGGAACTTTATAACATTGGGAAGCCCTGTGAAAACCTCCCTTGTTAGTTTTTAATTGCCTCAAGACAATTGTAACTCATGAAAACTCCATAGGTGACAGAGTACAATTGCTCCATAGGGTTTTCTGGGTGCTGATGGTGCGTTAGTTAAAGCACTCATCTGCTAGCCTGAAGGTTGGTAACTGGAAACCATATTCCACCAGAGAAAGATTTGTCAATTGGTTTCTTCAGAGATTTTAAGCTCAAACCAAAGCACTGCCCTTGTGTGACAGTTTTGGACACCCTAAGGGAGCAGGTCTACCCTGTTCTGGACACATAGGGTGAGTACAGTATGGTCAACAGCCATGGGTTCTATGGCTAAACTAGCAGGTCAGTCCCTCTGTGTTGCTGCTGAGTGCTGATAATTAGGTTCATGATTGCATGCACAGGGACCCTGCCACTCAAGGATTTTCTTTAGTAAACTGGAACATGCTTTTCCAAAACTTAGATTTTATATATCGGGCTTTCATAAAATGAGGTCTTTAATATTCTGTAGAAAGACAAGTTGTTGAAATGAAAATTGGTTTAGTGACTACACCAACAGCAATATGTTTATTGTGTGAAACAATCCCATGTTCAATATTCTAAATATTTCTAAATCATGACTTTTGGTCTTTTACTTGGAGATTGCTGTATATTGCTTATGGTTATAAATTTGGCATCTTTTTCTGGAAATATTAGTTGAAGCCAAAAAAAAGAGAGAGATATTTTTCTCTCTCTCTAGCTTTCTGATCAAGATTCTGTTTGCTATTTACTAAATTGCATAAATTGGAGAGAATGACGCCTTCCTCCTGTCTACCATAATTATGATGTCTGGCAAGGAGCTCTGGTGGTATAATCCATAGCCATTTGCACTGCTTAATCCAAAATATTATCTGGCATGTAAAATGTACTCAATACATATGTTAGATAAATGCATGGATGATTACACCTTCGATATCGCAGTTATGTAATATTGGGTAAGGACTTGGACTTGAATTTGAACTCAAGTTCCTTAGTTCCTAGCTACAGTTACAGCCTTCTCATTTATAAAATACTGGGGATAATAAGTCATAACCTCATGGTATTTGACAGAGATTCCTTTTGGTAAAGAACATTGAATTCTAGGTGCTTAGGATAGATAGCATGTAGAACACTAAAGCATTTCATAAGTGGTAACATTATAAACTATTGGATTTTAATTGAGAGGTTATATTGAATTTTAGCACATTTGTATACGAATCTCACAATTTTTGTCGTATCTGAATAACTCGTATTTTGTTTTTATAACTTAATATTTTTTAAATTAACTACTCTTGAACGTTAATAGTTTTATATTTTTATATTAATAGAAAAATTTCCATCACTAGTATAAATGGATCTAGAAATTTAGAAATTACTTTTTTTACTATGAAGGCAACCCCATTTTTCCTTGTCTTTTCATCTCCAGAGTAATATATGGTCATCTGGCTCAAAATGCCCCATGCCAGTCCATCTCATCTC
>NW_006399824.1:14045200-14050810 GCF_000299155.1 Elephantulus edwardii | reverse complement strand
ACTGGGGTAATCGGGATGGGTGTGTCAGAGGCAGTGCGGTTGGCGCAGGATAGAGCAGGGTTTAGGGCTGTTGTGCATAGGGTCGCTATGAGTCGCAAACAACTCGACGGCACATAACAACAACAACAACAGTATAAATGGATATCTAGATCCTTTGCTGTGAGGTTATTGCTCTTTAATGCTGTTGAGTTGATTCCAAGTCATAACAACCCTGTGTCCTGTCCTATCCTTGGAACTCTATTGCTCTGTTTAATCCCGTTGTGTCAAGTTTACCAAGTATGATGTCCTCCTCCAGGGACTGGGCCTTCCTAATAGCACCCTTGCTATAAAAACCAGAAAAGATAAGTGCATCATTTTTAAAATGGGGAAAAGATACAGTCATCCAGGAGCCACTGAGAAGTGAGGTGGGTAACAGTATTATCAGGGGCTGCCCTGTTAGTCCTGATTCATAACAACCATATGTGAACCACAACAAAATTTGGCATGATCGTGTACTATTCCTACTATCTGTGCTGTAAGTCTGTTGTCAAAGTCACTGTTTCAATCCATAATGCTGAGAGTCATATTTGTCTCTTTTGACCCTCCACTTTCCAAGCCTGATGTCCTTTTCCTGGGACTGGTCCCTCCTACTAACATGCCCACAATGTGTGAGACAAAGTCTCACCATCCATGCTTCCAGGGAGCACTCTTTCACTGCCCCTGAGGGGGAACTGACTCTGCTCACTCTCCATTGGGTTTCCAAGGTTATAAATTTGCATAGAAGGAGGAGACTGCCCATCTTTTTTCCCACAGAACTGCTGAACCACCAGAGAGGGAAAACCTCTGGTGGTTTTGAACCACCAGAGAGGTGAAACCTGTAGGTTAGCAGCACAGTTCGAATGCTCCAAGGAGCACTGTTGTTGTTGTGTACCGTCAAATCAGAACTGACCCATAGCTGACCCTCCAGCGGGTTTTAAAAGGAAGTAAATCCCATGTGACGAGATTGCCCATCCTTCTGCCTTGGAGCAGCTGGTGGATTTAAACGGCGTGCCTTTGGGATTGTAACAGCTTCATGATACTAGGCCACCAGAGCTCAATTTAAGTAATTTCTCTTGATGCTTTTTTCTTAGGCAACAGCCCCTTCTAGGCTCTTGAGAGCAGCGAGACCTTTTCAGGCCATGGCAAGCCTCCAACAGGAAGCTCTGAAAAGTTGTAACCAGTTGCCCTGAAGTCATCTACTGGTTTAGAAGTGTAAATGCCACACACATGTGAAGTCAAAAAATGACCCCCAAGCACCTATTGATGAGTCACTTACCATGTTAACTGAGCTCTGGCAGAGGAGATGCTATAGACAGAATAAAGACATGCCCCTGCTTCCAGGATGCCTGCCTCTAATTGGGAAGATGAGTCTGAGAACCTCAGCTTTGGCCAGATCTCAATGAAGCAAGGAAGAGTCATTGCTATTACTAAGTGGTTCAGGAAAGTTATTACGTGTCCTCTCAAAACCGAGCCCTGAGTAAACTATTTAGAAGTTTGCCCAGATTTAAGTAATGAGATTAGATTACAGAAACTCCCCTTGTTGAAGCATTAGGTTCGAGGTAAGCAAATGGAATGAAATACTATTTTAGAGTGGAGCGTGTTTTTGCAGCTCAGGAAAAATAATGGGGGGAAACTCACATCTGAGTTGTGTTGCATAATTGATAGAAGCTCCATTAGAAGCTGGCTCATTGGCCATACTACTGTCTGAAACATTTAAATCTGTTTGGCACATTTTAGGATTCTGGCTAATGACTCTGTGGCCATCATGGGGGTAGTCAGAAGATTCTGTGTGGTTTGAGAAATGAGTCTGGAGGCGTTTGTCAGACAATTTGATTCCCATCGTGTATTGAAGGAGATCTTCAGTTTGACTGGGGCCCCCCTCTGTATGCTGTGAAAGAAAAAGATTATTCAACCTAGCCTCGTACCGTTGGCTAGAAACACCACAGTTCTGAATACAACTATTACTAATGGTAAATGAATCATTAAAAAGAGCAGTAGCAGAAAATATCTGACAAATGAACTCCTGAAGTTCAGGCTAAAAGAAATTTTCCCATCTGTGTGCACCACCTTAATCCATCCACTAATAGTATTAGCTGTCCGTTTAAGTCACCAAAAAGCATTATGGTCTGAGAGTCAATGATTGGTAATTATGACTTATAAGGTTATAAATACATTGAGGGGATTTGGTGATATCATAATAAACCACGAGAGAAGCTAGAGTGGTTTTGAATGTTTGTAGAACCTTGAGGTGCTGTGCACACTGCACCGTGGTTATTTTTATTTTCATTTTGGGTGGGAGGGACTGATATTTTGTTTAAAAAGTACAAACCTTTACCATTGAGCTGATGAGAATACACTGACCTTTTAAAAGATTAGGTCTCATTTGTAAAATGTAGGAATCTTTTAAACAAATAGAAAAAAAACATCTAACTAGAGAGAGAGAAAATAGCCCTTTCCTGGTGATATGGTATGTCGGGAGCTGTGCTGCTAATCCAAAGATTAATCCAAAGATCAAATCCTTCAGCAGCTCTACAGGACAAAGTGGGCAGTCGCCTTCCATGCAGTTTACCAAACCCAATGGAGGGTCAGCTGTGAGTCTGTTGCAACTTGATAGAGATGAGATGAGGATCCTCCTCTAAGGTCCCTCATTTTTGGTTTATCTGTTTTGGATAGATTTTCTATTCATGAATAAAAGATGACACGATATGGTCCTGGGCTCCTCTCCATTGCTTGTGTCTTGTTAAACTGGTTTATCTCCTGTTTTACCTTCTATCAAGTAAAAAATTGGATGTTTTAGGAAGTTATACTCATGCCCAGGACTTTGTTTCTCTACAGTGTTACCTCCAGATCTGCTGATGGCAGAGACATTGAAAAGGGCTTTATCCACACTTACACATTCACTGGGCTCATAGCTTTGGGCAGCATGGCTGGTCAGTAGGGCTGTGAATCTGAGTCTGGGCCCACACCCCAGTCTTCTGCTAGCACAGTGTTTCAGTTGAAGATTCAGCCAGGCAGGTGCATTCCTGGGCATTGTCACTGCTGGGAAGGGCTGGCGTGGTAAGGAAAACAAAGCAAAGTAACCCAAAATCTCATTGTTGTCAGTCAAGTTGGAAGCATCTCAGAGCTGTTCCTCCATCAGGTTTTCAGTGGCTGTAAATAACATGGGAGGAGGTTGACCATCTTAATATGCTGGTGGATTTGAACTGCCAGAGAGTTGCTCCCTTTGGGTCAGCCAGCAGAACTCCCCAGGAACCACAGCAGCAGAGAATCCTATGTTTATAGAACAAGAGAAATCTTCCTGGGTCCATGAGCTCCACAAACAATTCCACCAAAAATGTGACATGCCCCTCAAGGGTGGATGTTAAGAATTGAAGCACCTTAGCCACACTCTTGATTCCAGGGCTGCATTCAGTTTCTGGATACTTACACCATCCTTGACTGCCAGTGTCTCTTGAACCCCATGAGCTGAGATTGTGCACAGTATAGATGCCAGGATGTCACAAAGAATGAGCTGTCTAGCCAACTGACCTTAATCGTGTTAGTGAAAGTCAATTAACAGAATTTACACCCAGGATGGATGCTGTTTTTGTTGTTAAAAGTGCCTCTGGTTGACTATAGCAACCCTGTGAACAGCTAAACTGAAACTTGCCCTATGCTGAGCCTTTCTCATAGTCTCTGATATAGCCCAGTCTGTTGTTAGTCATTGTGTCAATCTGTTCTGTTAAAGATCTTCCTCACTTTCTCTGATTCTCCCTTTCCTGGCACGATGTGTTTTCTTTAAGGACTAAGCCCCTCTTGACAACATGCCCAAAGTATGTAAGACCAAGTTTCACCGTCATTTGTTCTGGTTTTACTCAGGAAAAATCTACCTGGTGTGGGAACAACATATTAAAGCTGTTGCTGTAGTACTCAAACTCCTTTTTAAAAAGTTGCAACTTTGTTGATTTTGAAGCCTGGAATGTAATTCAGGGTCTGACTCCTGGCTAATTAGAATCAAGAGTGAGAAACAGCATATGAGCATCTTTAGACAGACACCCCCATCAGGAGAAACCCAGAAGACCCTTTGGTTGGGCTAGAAGAGCTTCCAGGGACCCTATGGTCAGCAGTAGTGGTCAGCAGTTAACCCTTTAGTACCTGGACTCTGTGAAGTCTTTGGTCGTTTAAGGATGATGTAGGATGTGGGTGGAGTAAGGAGGAGTGGAAGTACTGGGGAGAGGGCCTAGGAAACTACCTGTCTACCAACCTAACTTGAAAGTCTTGATATATACTTAAACTCCTGAGGCACAAGTGATGTGAACCCACATAGTCCCAATATCACTGTGTTAATGCAACAGTGAGAATCAATCTAGATTCTGTCTGTGATTTATTGAAAGCCCACCCTACAATGGTTAACTGAAGAGTGCTCTTCAAAATGCACCAACTAAAAATAGTTTCATCTGCAGTGTGAACATAGTTTCATATTTATACTAGCATCTGGCCTAAGGAATTGAATACTCCATTCTTTAAATAGCTTCACTCCAGCTCTTGAATACTCTATGAAGAAAATCTCCCCCAGCCAAACACCTTGTTTACATAGCCATGTTTCAATGCAAACAAGCTCCCTTTTTATAATGCAGAAGAATATTAATTGGGGAGTTGATGGTGCTTCAGGGAAGTCTTTTGGGGGGAATTTGAGGAAAAGGAGATTTGATGAACTAATGCATTTAAAATATGACCATTTAGGAAAAGATTTCTCAGATACTATGTTTAAATTTTTCTATTTTCCTAAATCTGATTCACCAATGTATAAATAGTACGCATGAATTAGGAGACCTCCTTTATCACATGTAGAGCCAGTCAGCAAGAAGTTCTTGAGAAGAAAAATTTACTCTATTGCTAATGCCCAACAATAATAGAAATATAAGCCTAGATATACTTTAACTTTTTCTACCAGCAAATGCTTTGGGGCCGGAAATCATTTGCTAGCAGGCAATGAATGTACTTTTGTTAGTCTTAGGGGGATACTAATGGTTAGTCCCCATGAAGAAAAATGTGAAAATAACATGCTAAAAGGTAAACATTACGAATGGATGGCTAATGATTAGCCGTTCCAGTCCAAAGGGGCAGAGTATAATTTTTTTTTATAATTTTATGACCCTTGTCCAGCCTTTATTGAAAGATTGTATATCCAGTGTTGCTATAGATTGTAAATCTGCTTTCTTTGAACATCCTTCTTTAAAGAGAACAGAAAATACTTTCCATCTTCATTTGTATTGGGAAGGATGTACTTAAATGTATACTGGTTTTAACATTGTGGTGAAGTAGAGGGGGGAAACATTATTTATTAAAAAAATCCAGAAATATTGTTCTAGAACACACTGAGTGGGCTATTATCACAGACCATCCTGAAAATTATGTAAATATTAAAAGCAATGTGATTATTCTCATAGGCAGACAAATTAGTATTCTGTGTACCACTGCTACAATATAATTAGGATATACTCGTATATACACAAGGTTTTGTGCATGTAAGTAATTCAGGAAGAATTTTTTAAAATGTTAACATGTTTCATTTCTATCCTTATTTAAAACAAAAATTAATTACTTAATAAT